>NC_041382.1:750806226-750819179 GCF_002162155.2 Triticum dicoccoides
GGTTAATTTAGGTATTTCATATATTGTGTTAGCTAGCTAGTTAATAGAGAGAAGTGTCCTCTCTTATATATGTCCGTGCTTGGTCGACGGTACGTACTATACTACATACGAGAGGACTAGACACGCTAGCTAGCTACGAAGCAAACGAAGGAAACTGAAGATCGTCATGAACATATATGCATACAGAGAGAAGTGATATCGACCACCTCTCCTTCTCCGAGAGATTGGTCGAACAACAAGTTCTCATATATCTATCCGACACTACCGGCTACATATATACAATAATTATCTCTTACAAATATAATCTCCTAAATTACGGATGCATGGTCCACATAGTATTCTCCGTCTTCAGCGATCACGTGGTCAAGAAAGAATGCCGCCAATTCCTCTTGAATTGCTCGCATGCGATCTGGTGGTAGGAGTTCATTCCGCATCCGAAACATCTAATTTGAAGAAGGGGGTCAATACATATATATATGAATGAATGAAACTCAACACAAAAGATGGTAATAAAATAAAATTGTGAATATTGTTATTTACGCACTTCATATTGTTCGTCAGAGTAGCCCCGCTCACAGGTCGTGTGGCGGATGGACTCGCAAACGTAGTATCCACAGAAATCATTCCCTTGTTCCTGCCACAACCACTTTACAAGAAATAGAGGTCAATCAAACTGATAAGCAAGAATGCCAAATGGTATTGATGAAACTAGCGCTTGAATCACTAGGAGATGCGTGGAACATGCTACTATAATACTTACTTTCGGGTGTCTAAATTCCAGCTCCTTCGGCAGTCCCGGAGCTTTTCTGGTGAATTTTCTCCAAACCCTGCCAGACAAAGAAAACAATTACTTGATATCAGAAATGAACAAAGTTGCTGATATGGTGGATAATGATCGATTTAACTTACTTCTTGAGCATTTGAGTCATGTCCGCATACTCCTGGGGAACTTTTCGTTCAGAGTCCAAGACAGTTACTACTCCCTGCTCAAGCCTAATCTCTAGGAGAATATAGTGGTACCTGCGCACGCATGCATAACTCATCAATTACATTACTGTAACCTGGACTAATATATAAGGGAAACCGAATATGCACAAGACAGTAACACTCACTTGAAGTTGTAAGGAAAGAGTATTATATCTTTGTTTTCATTTATTTTGAATGATCGTAGCAAGTTGGCCTCGGTATCCGCAGCACGAAATTCAACCTTAGTTGCATCTATGAGATATGTGTTAATGAACCCAATATCACCGACTTGTCTTTTCTTCAATTTGGCGATCTTCAATCTGCATAATATAGTGAGGATAATTATAAATACATGCAATGAAAGAGCTGAGCTATATAGAGAGACTTAATGACAGAAGTAGTAGTACTTACAGACAGTAGTAGGTGACCGTTGCTTTATTGAGGGCCAATTGATTGAAAAAGTGATAGAACTCCTCAAATGGAATAGGCAACAGATCAATTCCAATGAGGTCATGCTCCTTTTTAACTCTCACATACAAAGTACTCCTCCCCCCAGACTCTCTGCAGATTTTCAAGTACCAATCATGCAATCTTCGCATCATCGTTGATAGAGATCTGTCATCTTTGACGAGAGGCTTCCCGTACTCGTATCTGTGTATCTGCACGTCCATGAAATCATAATGTACATCGTCGGGCAGGTAATCTCCAAGATTGCTATAACCGGGCACCATCCTCGGATCGACAATGTCGCTAGGCACCTTGAGCGGGGGGCATGATTGATTCCCTTGTTCGCCGAGCTGGGCAATTTGTTTCCCAGCTGCTCGTCGTTCTTTCATCCTTTGATCACTAACTGTACTTCCCGACCGCTCCGCTTCGGCCCATGTTTTTCCAATAATGCGCTCATAGTTGCCTTTCGGCGAAGACTTGGGTGGTTTTGCCAGGGCAGCCAGAGTGCGCTTCGCTTTCACCGGATCTACCTTCTCCTCCGGAGGTGGATGTCTCTTTGCTTTCAACCCTTGAAACCAGTCATCCACTTCAGTTCGCGTTCTCCTCCGGGGTCCTCTCGTATGGTAACTTCTCTGGAGTCTTCAGAGAAGGACCGAATCTGTATGTCCTCCCGCCTCTGGCTGTACTGCTAGACGCCGGCCGAGCAGACATAGCAGCTGTCTTCTTTACTTGCTTACGAGGCAGAGGAGAAGGACTACGACGCGCCGGAGCAGCTGCCAGAGCGGCGGCGGGTCTCTTCCGCCCTTGCTGACGAGGCGGAGAAGGAGGAGGCTGGCTGCTCGAGCGCGCCGGCGCAGGCGGAGAAGGAGGCGGAGTACCGCCACGCGCCGAAGAAGGAGCCGACCGAGTGCCCTGATCGTCACTCGCCGGAGGAGGAGGCGGTGTAGGAGGCGGAGTGCCCTGACTCGCCGGAGGAGGAGGAGGCGGCGGAGGCATCCAGTTCGAAAGGTTGATGAGCTCCTTCCACCATAGGCATGGAGTCTTCAGAGAAGAACCCAGCCGAGTCTCCCCTTCTCCAGTAGGGTGGTCAAGCTGGAGGTCCTCAAATCCCTCTGTTATTTCATCCACCATCACCTTAGCATATCCTTCTGGAATCGGCCGGCAATGAAAAGTTGTGCTGGGTTCATTAGGAAAAATAGAGCCAACAGCCGCCTTGACCTTCATATTAATCCATTGCATCATAAGGTGGCAATTTTGAGACTCCGTGATAGCATCCACGGGATAGCTGGCAGGAGCCGTCAAGACATGCTCAGGCTGAAACAGCTCGGTGGAAGCCACGATGCTTCTCCGCTGAGATGGCGGGGTAGCTTCTGTTGGGGAACGTAGTAATTTCAAAATTTTCCTACGCACACGCAAGATCATGGTGATGCATAGCAACGAGAGGGGAGAGTGTGATCTACATACCTAGTAGATCGACAACGGAAGCGTTTGGTTTATGTAGTCGTACATCTTCACGGCCCGACCGATCAAGCACCGAAACTACGGCACCTCCGAGTTTTAGCACACGTTCAGCTCGATGAAGATCCCCGGACTCCGATCCAGCAAAGTGTCGGGGAAGAGTTCCGTCAGCACGACGGCGTGGTGACGATCTTGATGTACTACTGCAGCAGGGCTTCGCCTAAACTCCGCTACAATATTATCGAGGACTATGGTGGAAGGGGACACCGCACACGGCTAAGAATATGATCACGTGGATCAACTTGTGTTCATGGGGTTCCCCTTGCCTCAGTATATAAAGGATGGAGGAGGAGGAGGCCGGCCAAGGCTAGGTGCGGCCAAGATGTGGAGTCCTACTAGGACTCCAAGTCCTAGTAGGAGTCCACCAAGAGGGGAGGAAGGGAGAAGGAAGTGGAGGAGAAGGAGAGGTGACCGGCCCCCTTTTCCCTAGTCCAATTCGGACTAGAGGGGAGGGAGGGGCGCAGCAGCCCCTTGGCCCTTTCTCCTCTTCCCACTAAAGCCCATCAAGGCCCATTGTTTCTCCCGTAACTACCCGGTACTCCGAAAAATACCCGAATCACTCGGAACCTTTCCGATGTCCGAATATAGTCGTCCAATATATCAATCTTTACGTCTCGACCATTTCGAGACTCCTCGTCATGTCCCCGATCTCATTTGGGACTCCAAACTCCTTCGGTACATCAAAACTCATAAACTCATAATATAACTGTCATCGAAACCTTAAGCGTGCGGACCCTACGGGTTCGAGAACAATGTAGACATGACCGAGACATGTCTCCGGTCAATAACCAATAGCGGGACCTGGATGCCCATATTGGCTCCTACATATTCTACGAAGATCTTTATCGGTCAGACCGCATAACAACATACGTTGTTCCCTTTGTCATCGGTATGTTACTTTCCCGAGATTCGATCGTCGGTATCTTAATACCTAGTTCAATCTCGTTACCGGCAAGTCTCTTTACTCGTTCCGTAATACATCATCTCACAACTAAATCATTAGTTGCAATGCTTGCAAGGCTTATGTGATGTGCATTACCGAGAGGGCCCAGAGATACCTCTCCGACAATCGGAGTGACAAATCCTAATCTCGAAATACGCCAACCCAACATGTACCTTTGAAGACACCTGTAGAGCTCCTTTATAATCACCCAGTTACATTGTGACGTTTGGTAGCACACAAAGTGTTCCTCCGGCAAACGGGAGTTGCATAATCTCATAGTCATAGGAACATGTATAAGTCATGAAGAAAGCAATAGCAACATACTAAACGATCGGGTGCTAAGCTAATGGAATGGGTCATGTCAATCACATCATTCTCCTAATGATGTGATCCCGTTAATCAAATAACAACTCTTTTGTTTATGGTTAGGAAACATAACCATCTTTGATTAACGAGCTAGTCAAGTAGAGGCATACTAGTGACACTTTGTTTGTCTATGTATTCACACAAGTATTATGTTTCCGGTTAATACAATTCTAGCATGAATAATAAACATTTATCATGATATAAGGAAACAAATAATAACTTTATTATTGCCTCTAGGGCATATTTCCTTCAGTCTCCCACTTGTACTAGAGTCAATAATCTAGTTCACATCAGCATGTGATTTAACAACAATAGTTCACATCACCATGTGATTAACACCCATAGTTCACATCGATATGTGATCAACACCCAAAAGGGCTTACTAGAGTCAGTAATCTAGTTCACATTGCTATGTGATTAACACCCAAAGAGTACTAAGGTGTGATCATGTTTTGCTTGTGAGATAATTTTAGTCAACGGGTCTGTCACATTCAGATCCGTAAGTATTTTGCAAATTTCTATGTCAACAATGCTCTGCACAAAGCTACTCTAGCTTATTGCTCCCACTTTCAATATGTATCTAGATCGAGACTTAGAGTCATCCAGATCTGTGTCAAAACTTGCATCGATGTAACTTTTTACGACGAACCTTTTTGTCACCTCCATAATTGAGATATATTTCCTTATTCCACTAAGGATAATTTTGACCGCTGTCCAGTGATCTACTCTTAGATCACTATTGTACTCCCTTGCTTAACATAGTGTAGGGTATACAATAGATCTGGTACACAGCATGGCATACTTTATAGAACCTATGGCTGAGGCATAGGGAATGACTTTCATTCTATTTCTATCTTCTGCCGTGGTCGGGCTTTGAGTCTTACTCAATTTCACACCTTGTAACACAGGCAAGAACTCTTTCTTTGACTGCTCCATTTTGAACAACTTCAAAATCTTGTCAAGGTATGTACTCATTGAAAAACTTATCAAGCGTCTTGATCTATCTCTATAGATCTTGATACTCAATATGTAAGCAGCTTTACCGAGGTCTTTCTTTGAAAAACTCCTTTCAAACACTCCTTTATGCTTTGTAGAATAATTCTACATTGTCTCTGATCAACAATATGTCATTCACATATACTTATCAGAAATGCTGTGGTGCTCCCACTCACTTTCTAGTAAATACAGGCTTCACCGCAAGTCTGTATAAAACTATATGCTTTGATCAACTTATCAAAGCGTATATTCCAACTCCGAGATGCTTACACCAGTCCATAGATGGATCGCTGGAGTTTGCATATTTTGTTAACACCTTCAGGATTGACAAAAACTTCTGGTTGCATCATATACAACTCTTCTTTAAGAAATCCATTAAGGATTGCAGTTTTGTTATCCATTTGCCAGATTTCATAAAATGCGGCAAGTGCTAACATGATTCGGACAGATTTAAGCATAGATACGAGTGAGAAACTCTCATCGTAGTCAACACCTTGAACTTGTCGAAAACCTTTTGCGACAATTCTAGCTTTGTAGATAGTAACACTACCATCAGCGTCCGTCTTCCTCTTGAAGATCCATTTATTCTCAATTGCTTGCCGATCATCAGGCAAGTCAACCAAAGTCCATACTTTGTTCTCATACATGGATCCCATCTCAGATTTCATGGCCTCAAGCCATTTTGCGGAATCTGGGCTCATCATCGCTTCCTCATAGTTCGCAAGTTCGTCATGTTCTAGTAACATGACTTCCAGAACAGGATTACCGTACCACTCTGGTGCGGATCTTACTCTGGTTTACCTGCGAGATTCGGTAGTAACTTGATCTGAAGTTACATGATCATCATCATTAGCTTCCTCACTAATTGGTGTAGTAGTCATAGGAACATATTTCTGAGATGAACTACTTTCCAATAAGGGAGAAGGTACAATTACCTTATCAAGTTTTTACTTTCCTCCCACTCATTTCTTTCAAGAGAAACTCCTTCTCCAGAAAGTTTCCGAACTTAGCAACAAAAGTCTTGCCTTCAGATCTGTGATAGAAGGTGTATCCAATAGTTTCCTTTGGATATCCTATGAAGATTTACTTCTCCGATTTGGGTTCGACCTTATCATGTTGAAACTTTTTCACATAAGCATCGCAGTCCCAAACTTTAAGAAACGACAACTTAGGTTTCTTGCCAAACCATAGTTCATATGGTGTCGTCTCAACGGATTTAGATGGTGCCCTATTTAACGTGAATGCAGTTGTCTCTAATACATAACCCCAAAATGATAGTGGTAGATCGGTAAGAAACATCATAGATCGCACCATATCTAATAAAGTACGGTTATGACATTCGGACACACCATTATGCTGTGGTGTTCCAGGTGGCATGAGTTTGTGAAACTATTCCACAATGTTTTAGTTGAAGACCAAACTCGTAACTCAAATATTTCACTTCTGTGATCATATCGTAGAAACTTTCATTTTTGTTACGATGATTCTCCACTTCACTCTGAAATTCTTTGAACTTTTCAAATGTGTCAGACCTTTGTTTCATCAAGTAGATATACCCATATCTGCTCAAATCATTTGTGAAGGTCAGAAAATAATGATACCCGCCGCGAGCCTTAACACTCATCGGATATCATACATCAGTATGTATTATTTCCAATAAGTCAGTTGCTCGCTCCATAGTTCCGGAGAACGGCGTTTTAGTCATCTTTCCCGTGAGGCATGGTTCACAAGCATCAACTGATTCATAATCAAGTGATTCCAAAAACCCATTAGCATGGAGTTTCTTCATGCGCTTTACACCAATATGACCTAAACGGCAGTGCCACATATAAGTTGCACTATCATTATTAACTTTGCATCTTTTGGTTTCAATCTTATGATTATGTGTATCACTACGATCGAGATCCAATGAACTATTTTCATTGGGTGTGTAACCATATAAGGTTTTATTCATGTAAACAGAACAACAATTTATTCTCTTACTTAAATGAATAACCGTATTCCAATAAACATGATCAAATCATATTCATGCTCAACGTAAACACCAAATAACACTTACTTAGGTTCAACACTAATCCCGAATTTATAGGGAGTGTGCGATGATGATCATATCAATCTTGGAACCACTTCCAACACACATCGTCACTTCACCCTTAACTAGTCTCTGTTTATTCTGCAACTCCCGTTTCGAGTTACTAATCTTAGAACTGAACTAGTATCAAATACTGAGGGGTTGCTATAAACACTAGTAAAGTACACATCAATAACATGTATATCAAATATACTTATGTTCACTTTGCCATCCTTCTTATCTGCTAATCACTTGGGGTAGTTCCGCTTCCAGTGACCAGTACCTTTGCAGTAGAAGCACTTAGTCTCAGGCTTAGGATCAGACTTGGGCTTCTTCACTTGAGCAGCAACTTGCTTGCTGTTCTTTTTGAAGTTCCCCTTTCTTCCCTCTGCCCTTTTCTTGAAACTAGTGATCTTTTCAACCATCAACACTTGATGTTTTTCTTGATTTCTACCTTCGTTGACTTCAGCATTACGAAGAGCTTGGGAATCGTTTCCGTTATCCCTTGCATATCATAGTTCATCACGAAGTTCTACTAACTTGGTGATGGTGACTAGAGAATTCTGTCAATCACTATCTTATTTGGAAGATTAACTCCCACTTGATTCAAGCGATTGTTGTACTCAGACAATCTGGGCACATGCTCACTAGTTGAGCGATTCTCCTCCATCTTTTAGCTATAGAACTTGTTGGAGACTTCATATCTCTCAACTCGGGTATTTGCTTGAAATATTAACTTCAACTCCTAGAACATCTCATATGCTCCATGACGTTCAAAACGTCTTTGAAGTCCCGATTCTAAGCCATTAAGCATGGTGCACTAAACTATAAAGTAGTCATCATATTGAGCTAGCCAAACGTTCATAATGTCTACATCTGCTCCTGCAATAGGTCCGTCACCTAGCGGTGCATCAAGGACGTAATTATTCTGTGCAGCAATGAGGATAAACCTCAGATCACGGATCCAATCCGCATCATTGCTACTAACATCTTTCAACACAATTTTCTCTAGGAACATATCAAAATAAACACAGGGAAGCAACAACGCGAGCTATTGATCTACAACATAATTTGCAAAATACTACCAGGACTAAGTTCATGATAAATTTAAGTTCAATTTAATCATATTACTTAAGAACTCCCACTTAGATAGACATCCCTCTAATCCTCTAAGTGATCACGTGATCCAACTCAACTAAACCATGTCCGATCATCACGTGAGATGGAGTAGTTTCATTGGTGAACATCACTATGTTCATCATATCTACTATATGATTCACGCTCGACCTTTCGGTCTCCGTGTTCCGAGGCCATATCTGTATATGCTTGGCTCGTCAAGTATAACCTAAGTATTCCGCGTGTGCAACTGTTTTGCACCCGTTGTATTTGAACGTAGAGCCTATCACACCCGATCATCACGTGGTGTCTCAGCACGAAGAACTTTCGCAACGGTGCATACTCAGGGAGAACACTTCTTGATAATTAGTGAGAGATCATCTTAAAATGCTACCGTCAAACTAAGCAAAATAAGATGTATAAAAGATAAACATCAGATGCAATCATAATATGTGACATGATATGGCCATCATCATCTTGCGCCTTTGATCTCCATGTCCAAAGTACTGTCATGATCTCTATCGTCACCGGCATGACACCATGATCTCCATCATCTTGATCTATATCAATGTGTCGTCACACGGTCGTCTCGCCAACTATTGCTATCGCATAGCGATAAAGTAAAGCAATTATTTGGCGCTTGCATCTTATGCAATAAAGAGACAACCATAAGGCTTTTGCCAGTTGCCGATAACTTTAACAAAACATGATCATCTCATACAACAACTTATATCTCATCACGTTTTGACCATATCACATCACAACATGCCCTGCAAAAACAAGTTAGACGTCCTCTACTTTGTTGTTGCAAGTTTTACGTGGCTGCTATGGGCTTAAGCAAGAATCAATCTTACCTACGCATCAAAACCACAATGATAGTTTGTCAAGTTGGAGAAACTGTCACCCACAAGCCACCTCTGTGCAAAGCACGTCGGGAGAACCGGTCTCACGTAAGCGTACGCGTAATGTCGGTCTAGGCCGCTTCATCCAACAATACCGCTGAACCAAAGTATGACATGCTGGTAAGCAGTATGACTTATATCGCCCACAACTCACTTGTGTTCTACTCGTGCATATAACATCAACATATATAACCTAGGCTCGGATGCCACTGTTGGGGAACGTAGTAATTTCAAAATTTTCCTACGCACACGCAAGATCATGGTCACGCATAGCAACGAGAGGGGAGAGTGTGATCTACATACCTAGTAGATCGACAATGGAAGCGTTTGGTTGATGTAGTCGTACGTCTTCACGGCCCGACCGATCAAGCACCGAAACTACGGCACCTCCGAGTTTTAGCACACGTTCAGCTCGATGACGATCCCTGGACTTCGATCCAGCAAAGTGTCGGGGAAGAGTTCCGTCAGCACGATGGCGTGGTGACGATCTTGATGTACTACTGCAGCAGGGCTTCGCCTAAACTCCGCTACAATATTATCGAGGACTATGGTGGAAGGGGGCACCGCACACGGCTAAGAATATGATCACATGGATCAACTTGTGTGCATGGGGTGCCCCTTGCCTTAGTATATAAAGGATGGAGGAGGAGGAGGCCGGCCAAGGCTAGGTGCGGCCAGGATGTGGAGTCCTACTAGGACTCCAAGTCCTAGTAGGAGTCCACCAAGAGGGGAGGAAGGGAGAAGGAAGTGGAGGAGAAGGAGAGGTGGCCGGCCCCCTTTTCCCTAGTCCAATTCGGACTAGAGGGGAGGGGGGCGCAACAGCCCCTTGGCCCTTTCTCCTCTTCCCACTAAAGCCCATCAAGGCCCATTGCTTCTCCCGTAACTACCCAGTACTCCGAAAAATACCCGAATCACTCGGAACCTTTCCGATGTCCGAATATAGTCGTCCAATAAATCAATCTTTACGTCTCGACCATTTCGAGACTCCTCGTCATGTCCCCGATCTCATCTGGGACTCCGAACTCCTTCGGTACATCAAAACTCATAAACTCATAATATAACTGTCATCAAAACCTTAAGCGTGCGGGCCCTACGGGTTCTATAACAATGTAGACATGACCGAGACACGTCTCCGGTCAATAACCAATAGCGGGACCTGGATGCCCATATTGGCTCCTACATATTCTACGAAGATCTTTATCGGTCAGACCGCATAACAACATACGTTGTTCCCTTTGTCATCGGTATGTTACTTGCCCGAGATTCGATCGTCGGTATCTTAATACCTAGTTCAATCTCGTTACCGGCAAGTCTCTTTACTCGTTCCGTAATACATCATCTCACAACTAACTCATTAGTTGCAATGCTTGCAAGGCTTATGTGATGTGCATTACCGAGAGGGCCCAGAGATACCTCTCCGACAATCGGAGTGACAAATCCTAATCTCGAAATACGCCAACCCAACATGTACCTTTGGAGACACCTATAGAGCTCCTTTATAATCACCCAGTTACGTTGTGATGTTCGGTAGCACACAAAGTGTTCCTCCGGCAAACGGGAGTTGCATAATCTCATAGTCATAGGAACATGTATAAGTCATGAAGAAAGCAATAGCAACATACTAAACGATCGGGTGCTAAGCTAATGGAATGGGTCATGTCAATCACATCATTCTCCTAATGATGTGATCCCGTTAATCAAATAACAACTCTTTTGTTTATGGTTAGGAAACATAACCATCTTTGATTAACGAGCTAGTCAAGTAGAGGCATACTAGTGACACTTTGTTTGTCTATGTATTCACACAAGTATTATGTTTCTGGTTAATACAATTCTAGCATGAATAATAAACATTTATCATGATATAAGGAAATAAATAATAACTTTATTATTGCCTCTAGGGCATATTTCCTTCAGCTTCAGGGGAAGCTTCGGCAAGTCGTTTGCTGCGATTTGCTTCTCGTTCCTCTATCGCTTGTACCCTTGCGTGCAGTGCCTGCAGTTCGGTCTGCTGCACTTTCTTCCTCCTCTCGTCGCATTTGTAACCGCCTGTGTCCGAAAACCCAGCCTTCCACGGAATGGAGCCTGGCGTGCCTCGTGTCCTTCCAGGGTGCTCAGGATTTCCGAGGGCCTTTGTGAGCTCGTTGTTCTCTCTGTCTGGAAGGAACGTCCCTTTCTGTGCTGCATCGATATAGTACCGAAGGTTCTTGAAGGGTATATCAAGTTGCTTGTTCGTCCAAACGCACTTCCCTGTTATAGGGTCCAAGGATCCGCCAGCCCCGAAGAACCAAGTCCGACAATGGTCTGGCAAGTTCATTGTCTCTGGTTCGATCCCTTTATCAAGCAGATCAGTCTCAGGCTTTGCCCACTTAGGCCGGCCTTTGAGGTAGCCACCTGACCCCGTGCGATGGTGAAGCTTCTTCTTCTCATCATTTTTCTTGTTTGTCTCTGACATCTTCTTACTCTTATCCGATGTCTTGTGGGCCACAAATGCGGGCCATTGATCTCTGATCTTCTCATATTTGCCCTTGAATTCTGGTGTCTCTTCTTTGTCGACAAACCTTTTCAGCTCATTCTTCCACCTCCTGAATAGCTCTGCCATCTTCTTAAGAGCAGCAGACTTAATTAATGGATCTATAACCGGCTTCTCCGGATCCTCCTCTGGCGGTAGGGTGAAATTTGCCTTCAGCTCATTCCAAAGATCATCTTTCTGCATATCGTTGACATAAGACACCTCAGGGTCCTCTTTAGCCGGCTTCAACCATTGGTGGATGCTGATCGGGATCTTGTCCCTAACAAGAACCCCGCGCTGAGCAGTAAATGCATCCTTTGTCCGGATGGGTTCAATCGGTAGGCCGTCGCGCGCGATTGCTGTGATCTCAAACCTTTCATCCTCGCGCAACTTTTTCTTCGGGCCTCGTCTCTTTACCGAAGTTTTGCTCGATTCGGAGGGCTAGAAATAAGAAGAAAGACGAGAGTTAATTAATATGTGTACATACCAAAACAATGATTGCATCAATTAGCTAGTCTCAGCACAGGCTTAACTAATATATTTACCTGATCGGACTCTGTTCGGTCACCGGAGCCGTCACCTTGTTCTTCTGGACCTGCTTCTTCACCCTGCTGTTCTTCCGGACCTGCTTCTTCACCCTGCTGTTCTTCCCGACCATCATTGTCGTTAAGAAAACACGACATGACATCACCTCCGTCTAAGATTATGTCCTGCAACCTCTCTTCTGCTTCCTCATCTCGTCCGTGCTCCATTGTTTCTGCAAATATATATTACAACATGGAAATTATTACACAAACATGACAGCGCGTGGATATATTAGTTTGGGTGTACTCCTCGAGAGTTTTCACTGTCGAAGTTATCCGGGAGGGGGTAATATCGACAACGATGAGATACATACACGGGAAAATAATGTTATCGGGGACCGGGTATATAGACCCCCCCCCACGTGTTGAAGTTATCGGGAGGGGTACATTTATATCGACAACGACGATATATGTACATGGGAAAATAATATTATCGGGGAGGGGGTATATCGGCCCCCCACATGTTGAAGTTACTGGGAGGGGGTAATATCGACAATGATGAGATACATACACGAGAAAATAATGTTATCAG
>NC_041382.1:750819424-750820268 GCF_002162155.2 Triticum dicoccoides
GTTGAAGTTATCGGGAGGGGGTATATCGACTCCCCCTCGTGTTGAAGTTTCCGGGAGGGGGTAATATCGACAACGATGCGATACATACATGGGAAAATAATGTTATCGGGGAGGGGGTCGCCCCCCCCCACGTGTTGAAGTTATCGGGAGGGGTATATCGACGACGATAGATCCGATAAAACATAAGAAAACGAAGAAGAAATAAAAAGAGGAGAAGAAGAAAGGAATAGCTAGAGGAGAAGATCGAAGAAAAAAAAGAAGAAAAAAAAGAGGAGAAGAAGAAAGGAATAGAGGATATTCTATTTTCTCTTCTTCTCCTCTTCTTTTTCTTCTTTTTTCTTCTTCTTATTTATTTCTCCTCTTCTTCCTCTCCCCTCTTCTTCTCCTTTCTTCCTCTTCTTATTTCCTTTTTCCTACCATTCTTTTTCTTCTTCTTCCTTCTTAAAAATACATGAAGTAGTATTGCCTAATTCATTGTTCATATGAATATACAAACATTTGCATATTTACAATAATTAATATCACCAAAAAAACCTATGAACCGAAAAAATCCTAATTTTTCTAAAAAACTATCTTTTGCATATATACATGAACATATATATATACAGAGAACATATATACATATATATAAAAAACAAGCATATATATATGAAAAAAAGCATATATATGAAAAAAATGCTAGCTAGGGAGGGCGCCGGCCCGACCAGGAGGACCGCGGGGTCAGCGGCGAGGATGGCGACGGGGCAGTGGGCGACGGCGAGGGCGGGCCGGGGCGGCGCGCGTCGGGGAAGGGGCTGGCGCGGGCGACGGCGAGGGCGGGCTGGCGCGGCGCGCGTCGGGGTAG
>NC_041382.1:750820729-750826590 GCF_002162155.2 Triticum dicoccoides
GACGGGGCGGGCCGGGGCGGGCGGCGTCGGGGCAGCCTGGCGGCGTCGGCGTCGTCGGGGGCGGCAACTGCAAGATGAGAGTGAAAATTTCCTAAGTGTGGACTTATATAGCAGAGCCTTTAGTCCCGGTTCGTGGGAGCAACCAGGACTAAAGGTGGGCATTAGTCCCAGTTGGTGCCACCAACCGGGACTAAAGGCCACTTTTCAGCAACCCAAAGGGCAGGAAGCGGCGGCCTTTGGTCCCGGTTGGTGGCACCAACCGGGACTAAAGGTGGGCATTCCTTGTGCTGCTGCGCCCGCGTCGAAAGTTTAGTCCCACCTCGCTAGTTGAGAGGGGTGCGCTGTGGTTTATAAGCCCCACTGCCGCACCCCTCTCGAGCTTCTCTCCATTGCAGGCTTACGTGCCTAATTGCCACTGCTATGCCTGTGGGCCTACTGGGCCTCCTCCGGGCCTGAATCCTGGCCCATGGATGGGTTTCTAGTCGTATTCAGATCGTGGGGGCCCAGTAGGTGGCACTTTTTTTGTTTTTTGTTGCTTTATTTATTTTATTTTCTTTTGTTTTTTGCTTTATTTTTTTTAATTCTTTATGCTTTTAGTTTTAGAAAAATTATAAACTTTTTGTTAATGCCCGTCCGTGCTTGGTCCGTGTAGGAAATTTGCTACTGTCCTACAAACCTCTGCACTTGGAGGCCCAACAACGTCTACAAGAAGAAGGTTGTGTAGTAGACATCAAGGTCCACTGGTCAAAGCCCGTCCGTGCTTGGTTAAAGGGCTAGATCCCGTGGTCAAACGCTACAGGGTTAGGCGGGACGGGGGCCCTGGGGGGGGGTAGCAATGCCACCGGAGCGTCGCACCGGGCCCTCATACATGCGGGGTGGTGTGGTGGCATGTCGGAAGAGGCGGGACGCGTCTCCGGGGCGTGCCCCCCCCCCTCACGGACGGCGATGATACGGTAGTGGACGTTCTGCGGTAATGATGCGGCGTGAATATTACTAAATACTCGGAGCGTGATAAAATCATGAGTTTTTTTTTGCACGACATGGGTACACGTGCTGTAGGAACGATGGTAATTTTTTCATAATTTTTGGTGATGGAGAAGTATACGAAAAATTCCCTCTACGCGGATTGCCCTTCGCGCGTCTACGACTGTGACCGGCGGCCTCCGGGAGCTAGCATGCCGCCAAATCTTGCGTAGCCGGCCTCTCACAAGTCTGTAAGTGTTCTAGCGGTTGCAAACGCCCGGCACGCGTGTCCGGGGTGTGGCCCCCCTCACGGACGGCGCCGCCGCCGGCACCTGGAGGGGGGAAATGGACGCGCCGGGTCTACACGGAGGGGATCTTGCTGTGGGTCTGGCCCGGATGTTGCTCCAAAGTGTTCCCATGGCCTGACCTAACACAACCGGGTGGTGAGGTCCACTGGTCAAAGCCCGTCCGTGCAAAGTCAAAGGGCTAGATCCCGTGGTCAAACGCTACACGGTTAGGCGGGATGGGGGCCCTAGGGGGGTCGCAATGCCACCGGAGCGTCGCACCGGGCCCTCATACATGCGGGGAGGTGTGGTGGCATGTCCGAAGAGGCGGGACGCGTCTCCGGGGCGTGCCCCCCCTCACGGACGGCGATGACACGGTAGTAGACGTTCTGCGGTAACGATGCGGCGTGAATATTATTAAATACTCGGAGCGCGATAAAATCATGAGTTTTTTTCCACGACGTGGGCACATGTGCTATAGGAACGATTGTAATTTTTTCATAATTTTTGGTGATGGAGAAGTATCCATAAAATTCGGATTGCCCTTCGCGCGTCTACGGCTGTGGCCGGCGGCCTCCGGGGGCTAGCATGCCGCCAAATATTGCGTAGGCGGCCTCTCACAAGTCTAGAAGTGTTGTGGCGGTTGCAAACGCCCGGCACGAGTGTTCGGGGTGTGCCCCCTCTCACGGACGGCGATGACACGACACCTGGAGGGGGGAAACGGACGCGTCAGGTCTACACGGAGGGGATCTTGCTGTGGGTCTGGCCCGGATGTTGCTCCAAATTGTTCCTATGGGCTGACCTAACACAACCGGGTGGGGAGGTCCACTGGTCAAAGCCCGTCTGTGCTTGGTCAAAGGGCTAGATCCCGTGGTCAAACGCTACAGGGTTAGGCGGTACGGGGGCCCTGGGGGGTAGCAATGCCACCGGAGCATCACACCGGGCCCTCATACATGCGGGGTGGTGTGGTGGCATGTCCGAAGAGGCGGGACGCGTCTCCGGGGCGTGGCCCCCCTCATGGACGGTGATGACACGGTAGTAGACGTTTTGCGGTAACGATGCGGCGTGAATATTACTAAATACTCGGAGCGCGATAAAATCATGAGTTTTTTTGCACGACGTGGGCACATGTGCTATAGGAACGATGGAATTTTTCCATAATTTTTGGTGATGGAGAAGTATCTGAAAAATTCCCTCTACGCGGATTGCCCTTCGCGCGTCTACGGCTGTGGCCGGCGGCCTCCGGGGGCTAGCATGCCGCCAAATCTTGCGTAGCCGGCCTCTCACAAGTTTGTAAGTGTTCTGGCGGTTGCAAATGCCCGGCACGCGTGTCCGGGGTGTGCCCCTACTCACGGCAGCGCCGCCGCCGGCACCTGGAGGGGGGAAACGGACGCGTCGTGTCTACACGGAGGGGATCTTGCTGTGGGTCTGGCACGGATGTTGCTCCAAAGTGTTCCTACGGGCTGACCTAACACAACCGGGTGGTGAGGTCCACTGGTCAAAGCCCGTCCGTGCTTGGTCAAAGGGCTAGATCCCGTGGTCAAACGCTACAGGGTTAGGCGGGACGGGGGCCCTAGGGGGGTAGCAATGCCACCGGAGCGTCGCACCGGGCCCTCATACATGCGGGGTGGTGTGGTGGCATGTCCGAAGAGGCGGGACGCGTCTCCAGGGCATGGCCCCCCCGTCACGGACGACGGTGAGACGGTAGTAGATGTTCTGGGGTAACGATGCGGCGTGAATATTATTAAATACTCGGAAGAAAATATAGTACTCTATCGCTATTGCTACTAAAGTAAAGGGCAATAAAGGTGGATAGTTTAGTGTCCAAGGAACCATTATGAACTGATCAGGTAATGTTAGTTCCTTATGCTTGTCAGAAGCAATGTAAGTATTCAAATATAGACTTGCCCTATTTATGATCGGGAAAATTGGCAAATATACAAGTCTAGAAATGGGCCACTAGCCCCGAAAAGTCTTGTTGATATGCAAGGCAGTAAAAGTTTACGTGCTCACTACTAAGAAGTCTGATAACCTCAATATCCTTGGTTATTCAGACATTGTTTCTGCGAGGTGTGTGGATATTAAAGTTTCCACGTTATGTTACATCCTCACTCTCGCATATGGAGCTGTATCGTGGAAAAGCTCCATAATGACATTGATGGCATTAGAAATAATGCAATTTACGATGTGGTATGTGAAGAGGCTATTGGGCAGGTTGTATGTCAAAGAAGTTCTATTCCCGAAATTAAGGTGGCAGACAAAATTTATAAAAACCACCTATTGCATTATGAACACGCAGTTTTCTATGGGAGTAGCAGCAAGTCAAATGGTGTTGCCAAGACCATTGACAATATGTTTCATGTTGTGAAAGATAGAATCCAAGATCAAGCTAATGATGTTAAGCATATAAAAATGATTTCTACGTATTACGGATCCGTTTACCAAAGGCTCACCACCCATATTTATGATTATGTTGCCGGCATGGGTTAGGAAAGCCTTTTGATCCTGGAAATCAGGACCATCTTATAAACCAACTCCCATAAAGTATTATGTTTTCCATTTTGAGATAGAATGATATACTATAGGTAATGAGGTTCATTGGCATCTCATTGGTCATTGTAACACTTTACTTTGGTGTGTTATTTCTATCAAGTGTGGGCTTATGATGCTTATTAACCATACGATCAAGGGGGAGAATGTTGGAATTGATCTCGGTCAAAACAAATCGAGAGAAAAAGGGGGATCTCAACTCCCACGCATGTGCCCTGATCGGGGGCACCAAACCAACTGTTTTGGTCTCGGTCCCGCCTACTAAGCACCTGATATATATAAGGAAAAAGGACCCCTCCCGTGCTAACAACAATCTGCACAGTAAGTCCCTCTCTAACCACCGATCTTAATGAGGTGCTAACGGAGACGAAGACAGTCTACCACCGCCGGCCACATCAGGGTAGTGCCGGCGGCACCCTGTACGTCTACACCGACCAGCTGCCGCACCACCCATCTGCTGACTTTCTTCTTTGGCCCATCTCCTCGCTGGTGGAGACTTTAAGGTGGACCTGCTAATGGATCAAGACAATCACAGTTAGTTCATAATCTTCTGTATAAGAGGTGTTCTAATCTAGATATCAAGATCCTATTATGTTAATCCTGAAGAATTATTTCTAACACTCATGACCTTCTTAGCTACTTTCAATGATGTAATGAGACCTACCATGGGCAAAGATGATCACTCGAACCGTAAAATAGTTGCGAACTAACCTGTAGTTGGATAGTTAGGAGGATAGTGATTGTGAACCAACCTGTGGTTGGATGGTTAGGAGGACAGTGATAGTCCCAGACTTAACATTGGTACTCGCATTTTTCTGGATTTTATTTTAGGCCTTCTGGCGATGTTGTTCAGTGTGAAGAGATGTTCCCATCAAGTATAAAGGCGTGCGCGGCGACTTCGTCAACCTCAAAATGATATGCCGGATCGGTCTCTCAAAGATGCTCATAGGGGGTAGGGTGTGCGGGCATGCATTTACATGGGAGAGCATATGTGTGTATGTATGGACGCCTACGTGTGTACTATGTTAAAAAAACCTAGAATAGTTTGTGAACCTATGGTCTCCCTCTGCGAAACAAAAAACATGCAACAAACAGGAACTGACACTAGGCACTGGATCAATATGTTAGTCCCAAAAATAGTATAAAAAGTTGCCAAAAGTATGTAAAAGTTGTAGAATATTAGCATGGAACAATAAAAAATTATAGATACGACGGAGACGTATTAGCATCCCCAAGCTTAATTCCTGCTCGTCCTCGAGTAGGTAAATGATAAAAAAGATAATTTTTGATGTGGAATGCTACCTAGCATAATCTTGATCATGTAATCTAATCATGGCATGAATATTAAGACACAGTGATTCAAAGCAATAGTCTATCATTTGACATTAAGACAATAATACTTCAAGCATACCAATAAAGTAATCATGTCTTCTCAAAATAACATGGCCAAAGAAATTTCATCCCTACAAAATCATATAGTTTGGCTATGCTCCATCTTCGTCACACAAAATGTTCAAATTATGCACAATTCCAATGACAAGCCAAGCAATTGTTTCATACTTTAGTATTCTCAAACTTTTTCAACCTTCATGCAATACATGAGCGTAAGCCATGGACATAGCACTTATAGGTGGAATAGAATATGATGGTGGAAGTTGTGTGGAGAAGACAAAAAGGAAGAAAGTCTCACATCGATGCGGCTAATCAGTGGGCTATGGAGATGCCCATCAATTAATGTCAATGCGAGGAGTAGGGATTTCCATGCAATGGATGAACTAAGAGCTATAAGTGTATGAAAGCTCAAACTGAAAACTAAGTGGGTGTGCATCCAACTTGCTTGCTCATGAAGACCTAGGGCATTTGAGGAAGCCCATCGTTGGGATATACAAGCCAAGTTCTATAATGAAAATTCCCACTAGTATATGAAAGTGATAACTCAAGAGACTCTCTATATGAAGAACATGGTGGTACTCTGAAGCACAAGTGTGGTAAAAGGATAGTAACATTGTCCCTTTTCTCTTTTCTCTCATTTTTTTATCTTTTTAGGCTTCTTTGGCCTCTCTC
>NC_041382.1:750826948-750841840 GCF_002162155.2 Triticum dicoccoides
CACATGGGACAATGTTCTAATAATGATGATCATCACATTTTTATTTACTTACAACTCAATACTACAACTCGATACTAGAACAAAATATGACTCTATATGAATGCCTTTGGCAGTGTACCAGAATGTGCAATGATCTAGCATAGCAAAGATATCAAAAGATGGACAAGCCATGAAAACATCATGCTAGCTATCTTACGATCATGCAAAGCAATATGACAATGAATGCTCAAGTCATGTATATGATGATGATGGAAGTTGCATGGCAATATATCTCGGAATGGCTATGAAAATGCCATGATAGGTAGGTATGGTGACTATTTTGAGGAAGATATAAGGAGGCTTATGTGTGATAGAGCGTATCGTATCACGGGGTTTGGATGCACCGGCGAAGTTTGCACCAACTCTCGAGGTGAGAAAGGGCAATGCACGGTACCGAAGAGGCTAGCAATGATGGAAGGGTGAGAGTGCGTATAATCCATGGACTCAACATTAGTCATAAAGAACTCACATACTTATTGCAAAAATCTACAAGTCATCAAAACCAAGCACTACGCGCATGCTCCTAGGGGGATAGGTTGGTAGGAAAAGACCATCGCTCATCCCCGACCGCCACTCATAAGGAAGATGATCAAAGAAACACCTCATGCTTCAAATTTATTACACAACGGTTACCATACGTGCATGCTAGGAGACTTGCAAACCTCAACACAAGTATTTCTCAAATTCACAATTACCCACTAGCATGACTCTAATATCACCATCTTTATATCACAAAACTATTGCAAGGAATCAAACATATCATATTGAGTGATCTACAAGTTTTATGTAGGATTTTATGACTAACCATGTGAATGACCAATTCCTATCATCTCTCTAAATAGATATAAGTGAAGCAAGAGAGTTTAATTCTTGCTATGAAGATATGCCCACGCTCTAACAAATATAAGTGAAGCAAAAGAGCATTCTACAAATGGCGGTTTTCTATGTAAAGAGAAACAGGCAATCCAAACTTCAAATGATATAAGTGAAGCACATGAAGCATTCTATAAACACTACAAAAAAATACACTTCCGTGATGATACGTGTTTGTCACAGTAGGTCATGTTTTCTGTCATGCATGTACATCCATGACAAATTTATGACAGAATCAATATAGTCATACCTGTGCCGTCGTAGAAGTGTTCCATGACATTACCAAAATTATCATCAAGGAAGTGTCCACTTCCATGATGATAAATCGCGCGTCACAGAAGTGCTTTCGTCAAGGGTGACCGACATGTGGCATCCACCATGACGGAACGCCGATAAGCTATCGAGTCCGGTTTTGGATCCGATAACCCGTTAATAGCCCCGACCAATGGGGATTTTCCACGTATAAAATCATCATTGGCTGGAGGAAACACGTGTTGGCTCAACATTGGGATAGATGTCATCCACTCATTGGACCCAAAGCGCCTATGATACGTTGACACGTGGCACGGCCCAATAGAGGCCCATTCCTGTGAAAAGGCCGGCCCGTTTGACTTGGTCAAAAGGTGGTGGGCCAGCCCACAGCAAGCCTGTGAACGGGTTGTTCGCATATAGCCCATTTACAGCACGCTAACCCAGGGGCCGTTTACGGCCTATCCGAATTAGGCCCAGTAGCGTCGTCTAGGCCGTCCAATATAACTCTAGCCCGTTTTAACTTCCGGCCCATGTATGGCCCATGATGTCTTTCGGCCCATATGAAGCCCTTATTACTCTCGGCCCATTAACGGCCCGTGGTAAAACTGGCCCGTAATGAATAGTGTATCACTTTATACCCATTAACGACACGTGGTGAAACTGGGTCGTAATGAACAGTGTATCACTTTATACCCATTAACGGCCCATTATTCCATTGGGCCGTTTCCAGCCCATGTTATCTTTTGGCCTTCTCGGAGCCCATTTATTCTTGGGCTCATTTCCACATTCATTTACTTACGACCCGTTACTGTCATTTTCTGCTTGTGGGACAAATTCAGCCCGTGGTTACAGTCAACCCGTTTGTGGCCCGTTAATACGTTGGGTCGTTTTCATGTCAAAAAAAACCGTTGGGCTGTTTTCATAGAGTTATCAAATACGACCTATTAACAGCCCATTATTGGCCACGAATAGTACGGCCCATGATTGGCGAAATGATGATACACCCCGTAGAAGGCCCATGGATCCTACGGCCCGTAAAAGGCCCATGAATCATAGGGCCCATAGAAGGCCCATGGATCCTACGGCATGTATAGAAGGCCAATGGATCCTACGGCCCGTAGAAGGCCCATGGACCATACGGCCCACAGGAGGCCCATGGTTACAATAGTCCGTGTGTTGCCATGATTATTCTGGCCTAGTTTCCAAAGATAGGTTATTGTGGCCACTAGAAAAACACAGAAAAAGAACTGCAATGACTACAAGAAAACAACTAAACAAGACAATAAGGAAATAAATAAGCAAGCAATTAACTCTAGCCTATTACCGCTATAACACATATTACATCCACTGGGCATCAAAGTTCACCACCAGTGCAAATATAGGGAACAAAGCAGCATATTACATACACTAGCCATCAAAATTGGCCACCAATGCAAAAAACCGCGGCAGCAAAACAAGAGCATAACTGAAACAACTTCAGAAGAGCTCAAGAAACGTGGTATCCACCATGCTGGCAATAAGCTTAGCAAGCTTATTAGCTTTGTCCTGTTTGGCGCTAAAATCCTCCAACGCTTGGTGTTGCACCAGAAAGTATGCATCTGAATGCTCCAGGGACTTCCCCGGTCCTTCCGCTTCTTGTCGCAACACAGTTGATCGATGTCTTTCAGCTTGTAGTTGAGACTCAAGAAATCGAACTGATTCAGACAGTGAGTTTGAATAGCTTGTGCAAGCGGTAGTGGCTAATAACTCCAACACTAAACCAAGACAGGACTTTGGGGTTGTCTCACTGTCTTCGAGATAGTCTTCCTTAGCTGTTTTATCAGCTTTGTTGGAGACCAACAAGGATGTGTCACTATCCTGAACCTTATCTGCATTACTTCCTTTACCATTGCTTAATAAGGCACTCTTCCCCAATATTCTGTCAGCATTCTAAAAGAAGACACAAGCAGACACATAACAGTTTAGCATGTACTAGTATATGAAACTCATTTAGGTGAACCAGTTCATTAGTAAGGTGGGCACGATTAAACTACCAAGTCTTCTATTGCCAAGTACTAGTACATAATAAAAGCATCAAACAAACATATATCTATGTCCTATGGTCACTGCATTGTCTTGCCAAATCAAAATAAAGACACAGTTCAAATCATATCAGTTCAAGACAAAGCAGAAGTGAAAGAATACAAAGCGTGGGAAGCTACACGGCACAACAAGATTTCAGATGGGTACCACGGGTCTACATGTACAACAACACTATTGGCTCTGTTGTGATGCTAGTAATGTGCATGATATGAGAAGTCAACTGTATACACAATTGAAATTGAAATCAACAGAGCTATTGATAAGAGCAAGCCTCTTAAAGAAACATGCGTGGACATACTTGCTGTGCCATTGCAGTTTCGATTGGATCCTTCAATTTAAAAATAAGTTTGTATGAGTAAATACAGTGATACAAGAGCAAAGCAGTATGCACGATAACCATCATAGTTAAAAAAGGCACGCCTAAGCAAGCGCTTAAGCGCGCCTAGGCTCTAGGCGTTGGCGAAATGCATTGCGCATAACTACACTTAACATGCGCATCACTGTGCATAAGCATGCGCTTTGGTCATTAAAGCGCAAGGCGGTGGCAAAACGCACAATTAACGCCTAGCACTTTTTTGAACTATGATAGCAATGTAATCTTAAATTAGAACAGTTGTTCTTCAGGTTTAGGCACTTGTTCTACATGAACAGAGTACAGTAAGACGCAAGAATATAGTACTTAAAAATAGAAAATGAGCTCATAGACCTTATCACATTCTTGGTTCGGGACCAGTACAAAACAAGGCGTTCCCAGTCATCGTCCAGTAAATGTGTCTCAAGAGAACGTAAGGGAATTTGATGAGTTTCTTTGCCGGTGAAGTACGTTTTCTTCAGGTAATTCCGATACTGCCACCAAGCATTCTTGAAGATAGCAGAGGTATTAGCACAGGTTACCTCATCATGAGTTTCCAAATAGGTCCTTCACTATAGAGAAAAATGGGAAAATTTTCTGTATTATAACCATCATGGAGGTAGGATTTATGGGACAAAGCAAAGTAATTGCCATGAATAACATTACTTACACATAACTCCTGGACAAACACCTGCAACTGGCATTTTCTTTCATCTTCAATATAATATTTACAAGATGGGAAGATATGCACATACGATTTAACAACATCAAATGCGATAGATGCTAAACTACGACTAGCTGGTTGTGCTTCCTCCACAGGAATAGGCGTACTAACTGGTGGAGTTGGGGTTCACCGTGGTAGTACTAGCCCTTTGGGCACTAGAGCTGCCTTACTAACTGCTCTTGTTTCGGAGCTCTGTGGTGGAGATGGTGTTGTGTCAACATGAACTGGGTTACTATCTTCTGGGGTGGGGGTTAGATTGGGTGAAGCTGGTTCTCGTAGTAGGGGTACAACCTGCGAGAGTTTGGGTTATGTGTGGTAGGGCTGGTTCTCGTGCATGTACAACCGGGGTGCTATCTCCACCAAGAAGTAACACTGTTTTATTAGAAGATCGTGTTTTTAGTCCGCTAGATGCTGGCATCACCCGCTCCAATTCAAATGGATGATAAACAGGAAACATAGTTGAATGTACAGACATTGTATGAGAGACAGATGCAATAGATAGTGTGGAAAAAAGAGGTCATGAAATAGTAGACATGTATATTGTTTAACTAAAACAGATAGCATGACATAATTTCACATATATGATGTCTATCTAAACTGGATAGCACAGCATAACATAATTCAAAGATATGATGAATAACTAAACATGATCGCATGACATAATTCACCTACATGTTATCTAAGTAATCAAGATCGCATCATTTAATTCACATATGTGATTTATATGCTAAACAGAGGGCATTAGATATGATGTTTGAACTAAGAACATGGTGTTGAATATTGTGTATATGATGTCTAATCTATGCAATGCAAGACACCATATGCATGATATGTGCAGTATAACCGTGCCAAGTTAGAGCATACACCTCGGTGGGGGAATAGGACTGGTCATCTGTCTGTGAATCCATCTCTGAGGAGCTATCGGGACCCAACAAGAGGTCTGCTTCGACAGGTAGCACTGTCTGCTGTGAAGGCCTTGTTTTCACTCCAGATTTTTCAATCTCCCACCCAAATGGCTGATTCACAGGAAGAGTAGTTTAATGTACAAACATTGTCGACAAATGGAAATGTAATGAAGAAAAGGATGGGCAAGATATCATTCAAATATATGATGCCTGGTTAAACAGGATGTCATTGCACATTTCACATATATTATGGCTAGCTAAAAGACACGAGACTGCACAATTCCCATATATGATATAGAAACTAAACAGGTGGCATTATAGAACATATCTAAACTAAGCAGATGACATATATGATGTCAAAAGTAGGCACTGCAAGGCAACATATGCATGATATGACTAACATCATCATTCCAAGGTAGAGAAAACACCTTGGGGGGTAAATAGGAGTGGTCAGCGGCGTCTGAATCTGTCTCAGAACAGATATCTTCCTCTGGATTACAATCTGGAGAGGGGTGGGGAGGGTTTGCCATTGAACCCACCGTGGAGCAATGTCTGCATGACATTGTATTGCCATGCAAAACTCTTCTCTTTTTATCTACATCTTCAGCATGACTGTGTACAATATCTGACATGCATACAAAAAAATATGATGAGATTATGTAAGGAGAGCATGCAGAAATTTAGAGTGATGGTAAGAACCAGTGGATGGATCCAAAAATAATGATAGCAGGCTGATGATTGCTTTAATTTAATAAAAGATAGATGATGATTACTTTACTATTTGTTTCCCATCCAAGATGAACAACATAGGCATACCCTAGGTGAACCAGATATTAGACAGAGATACTATCCATTGCTTCCTCGATATGTGCCCCACAACTAATTTAGAACTCAAGTTCGAACATTAATTTGGACTGACTTGGAGTCCAAGAGGTGAACAAGACGATAAAGTAGCAGGTAATTTTAAGCAATGCATAACATAAGCAGAATCAAAAGAGTGCGACCTATCTTGTGGACCCGTGTACTCCTCAGGTTCATCTGCTGAGTCGATGATGGTGATGCCGTTGCGGTGGGTGCCGGTGGCAGGGAAGGAGACCTGAGGCGGCGAAAGACGGTCAGGAGTCGTGATGTCTGGTTTGGTGGATGTTTCTGTCGATGGAGCACCTCAGATGAGGTGGACGACGTCGCGGCAGGAGCAGGACAAACCACACATAGTTCCCTTCGACACCTACCTATAACTGAAGTAATTCTTTAAGGGCTCATTTGGCTTGCACGATTCTAAAAACGCAGGGATAGGAAAAACACCGGAATAGGATAGGAATGCACATGGTAAACAGAGCATTTGTAAACACAGGATTTCTGTCAACTTGGGTGTTTGGTTTATAGGAATTGGAAGAGCAGAGGAACGCAAAGAAACATGGACAAAATAAAGTAAAACCATATGAAAGTGTGTACAGTTAGAATGTTATTCTGCCACTAATGCACTTGGTCTTGTTTTCATGCATAGGATTTTGAAAAGCATGTCCAGGTGGATGTTTTGCTTCATTCCTTTCAACAAAATGCATGAATAATTGAATAGTAGAGTGCCATTGGAAAATTCCCTATTGCTATGTTTTTTGTCGAACCAAAATAGCCCTAATGGATCGACATGAATGTATAGTAATAAGTGATGCAACAAGTGTACAACCTGTTCGCCGTGGCCGTGTCGACCTCAGCATCATTGGGTTGGTCGCTGAAGCAGTTGAGGCAGAGGTGGTTGTCGGAGGTGTGGGGGAAGATCTGAGGAATCTGTAGACGGCGTCCAAGGCACTGCTCCGTTGTGATGGATCATTTTGTCGTTGGAGCGGCCCTGATGAGACGTAAGACGTCAAGGCTGAAGCAGCCCAAGACAGACATTGTCAATCTCAAGTGGGATTCTAATAGCATCTCCAATAGATGATGTAAAACAGATGTAAAATTTACATCACCAAAAACCACCTGACTACAACAGATGAGGTAAAAACTGTTGAATCTGAACTTAACTATCGAAACTGAAATTTACTATGGAATCTGAATGTTACTGTTGAAACTGAACGCAATGGTAGCAGAGAGGCACCTGACATGTAGTTTAGGGAGGGCCTGCATTTCATCTTCAACCTGTACCCCCCCTGAGCCGCCAGCCACCACCGGCCGAACCGCCGGCCCCAGCACCGCCTCGCCGCCCCGAAATAACTCCCCACTTCCGGTCCGCCGTCGCCCTGGCCAGCCCTATAGGCCCGCCGCCCCCACCCTGAATCCTAAGATAGATAGTGGGGTACCTCTCCGGCGAGCCCCCGTCCCCGCTATGGGTGGTTCTTCCTTAACTCCGGCGAGCCCCCCCACCCCCTGAAAATCGACTGGCCCAAAAGTCGATTCAGTCGACTGAAGTGTAGCTAAATCGGAGCAGAGCAGCAGCACGAGTGAGGGGGAGAGCAGCTGCAGCTGGGCGATCGAGCGAGAGCCGGAGCAGCAGCAGCAGCGCGAGCGAGCGAGAGCCAGAGCAGCAGTAGCTGGGCGAGCGAGCGATCGAGCGAGAGCCGGAGCAGCAGCAGCAGCACGAGCGAGCGAGAGCCGGAGCAGTAGCAGCAGATCCGGCTGGTATGTACGCCGCCGCCGAAGGGGCCTCACATTGGGGGAGAGCCGCCATGGAGATGTCGCCCGCAGCGCCGGCTTCAAGGTAGCCGCTCCATGGGGGTGCGGGTTGGAGCACCGTCGACGCCGGGAGGTCGAGCTAAGGAGAAGGTGCAATGCGATGAGTGTACAACCTCTTTGGTGGCGCCGAGTAGGCCTCGGCTTCGTCCGAGAAGTCGGTGAGGATGTTGCGGTTCCGGTGGAGCAGGTTAAGGCTGCGATGTGGGGATGGAGCAGCCGCGATAGACGAGGAGATCGTCGGAGCAGCTCCTTGGAGGTGGAGGACGGGGCGGCTGAACCGGCGGGACGAAGAGATGGACAACGGATCCTCATCCGGGGAGGTGGACGAGGGATGTCGAGCTGTTGTGGTGGACGACTTTGTCAGGGAAGAGGCTCCGGCTGGGCAGCGGTGAGGTGGCGGACGGAGGAGGGTGGGGTTTCGCGGCTGGAGCGGAGAGGTTATGGCGGCCTGGGATTTCGAATGGCGAAAAGGAGGCGATGGGAGGGGGTGAACCACGACTTAGGGACGCGCTTGTCCAAAATGTAGGGTGTGTTACAAAAGTACCCCCCACCGATTTGAACTAGCGGCCCTTTCGGCTCAGGGTTAGAAGGGGGATTTCGCGTGTCGGGATTTGGCAGCTGGAGGGAGTTTTCGCGCGCGTTGTAATTTCGGGATAACAAGGCGCGGGTTGTGAAGGCGCCAGTTTTGGGAGCACGATATCTGAATTTTGGGGATATAACAAGGCGCAGGTTGAATTTTAGGGACAAGCCTAACGTGTAATATTGTACTTGTACGTACCAATCAATTCGCTCTTCCCTCAACCAAAAAGAAAACGAAAAAAATAAAACTATTCACACCACAAAAAGAGAGAGTCTTGCCCCGTTTTACTATAAAAATGTTATTTAAAGCTACTCATACCAACAGTTTAGTGCAGTTAAATACTATTCAGTAGTATGAACCCATGTTATGTCCAATTAAATTTTTTCGCTTGCTGTATAATGCATGTAACCTACTCATACCAACATTTTAGTGCATTCCAAATGTCTATACCACCGCTGCAATTCGAACTGAATTTGAATTCGTTTCTCTATTTCAATAAGAATCTACAATCATGATTGTTGTCAACTTCAACCATCATTCGCGTATTACCTTAATAACACACCACATGATTACTATAGAGATAGATATGAAACTATGTGTACTACATGAACTCGAATTCTATTTTTTGAATATACTTGATGTTGATTCCAAATAATAGTACATTTGATGTACTAACTATATATTCATAATCTAAACCATGTTCCATACGTGTACACCATGTTGATCACACATAGTATAGTGCCACTAGTAGAAAAAGGGTCAAACGTGAAGCACATTAGTGCCGGTTTGTATTTGAGCTGGCACTAATGTATACATTAGTGCCGGTTCCAACAGCTAGCCGGGCCGCTTTCATTAGTACCGGTTCGTGGCGAACCTTTAGCACCGGTTCGTGCCATGAACCGGTACTAATCAGAGTGGTGGCAGGATGTTGTCAGACTGGGGCCCCTCCAGCCCCTTTAGTACCGGTTCTTGGCACGAACCGGTATTAAAGGTCATCCTACATAGACCCTTCGTCCACCCGAGCTCGCTCTGTTCTTCCCCTTTCCCCTCTCCTCTCTGTTCTTCCCCTCTTCCTCTCGAGCTCATCACACATTTTGCCCAAAATTTGTCAAGATTTGAAAGCCCCCGTCCATTCAAATGATCACAAAGGTTAGCAACTTTGTCCTTTCATCTCTCATTGCTAGATTAGCTCTTGCAATGCTTTATATAGTGATTAATTTGGGAGGATATATATATATGTGCTAGTATTTGATTTATATGCAATTTGAGGTAAAAAATAACACTTAGTTTGCATATGTAGGTGTGGTTTACTTAGTGCCTTCTAAATCTCCGTCGTAACCACCGTCGATCGCCCGCACCGTCCCGTCGCCGGCACCACCTTGTGGTGAGCCTCTTGTTCATGAAATTTTATATAAAAATTGATGTTTGTGTGATTTGGATGTATAGTTACTCGTATAATTATCTTACCCGTACGTTGTTTATTATACATATAGTGCCATGGTTTTGATATCCGTCCCCGTCGGCCCTTGTCCTTGTTATGATTCGGATGTGGTATATATATTCTCTTTTAAAACTAGTTGCATTTCGTGTTTATGACAAATTATGCCCATCAAGTTGACATAGAAATTTTTTCTAGGAGGTATGTGAAACGGAAATTCCAACCGACCCTATTGTCGAGAGGTTAAATTTAGTTGAAAGAGAAAACAAGTACTTGAAAGAAAAATTGAAAAGAATTGAGGGGGAGAAGATGGAATTGGAGTTGCATGTTGCCGATGTCGTTGATGATCACAAGATCAAGATGGAGAAAATGCGCTTGAAGATTAGAAAGATTAGAAAATATGCCATTCATAGTGAGGCTTGGTATCATTATGCTGTTGGATCAATTGTTACCTTAGTTGCGATCTTGATCGCATTTGTTGTTGCATTTAAATTCTTTAGCTAGAGAGTTATTTGTTTGTTGCATTTAAGTGTTGTATGAACTTTATGTTTGAACTTGTATTAATTTCGTCTATTCGGTGTTGTGTAATGAAGATGAGTCGGCAATGGATGTACGATGACCGATACTCTCCCTAGTTTGTTGAGGGCGTGCATACTTTTCTGCTTGCGGCTGAGGCAAACAAGCGGGCGGATGGTTTTATGCCTTGTCCATGTGCTGGCTATAAGAATGGTCACAATTACTCTACATCAAGAACCATTCACGTCCACCTGTTTAAGTCTGGTTTCATGCCCCACTATAATGTTTGGACCAAGCACGGAGAAAGAGGGGTTATGATGGAAGACAATGAAGAAGAAGAGGACGACGACAGCTATCCTGGCCATGGGTTCCCTGAATACGATGATACAACAATGGGGGAAGAAGCTGAGCCGGTAATGCGGGAAGAAGCTGAGCCGGCAATGCGGGAAGAAGCTGAAGAAGAGGCATCAGATGAGCCCGTTGTTGATCTAGGTCGGGCCATTGCCGATGCAAAGAGAAACTGCGCAAGTGATTTGGAGAAGAAGAAGTTGCAGCGCATGTTAGAGGATCACAAAAAATTGTTGTACCCGAATTGCGTAGGTGACAAGAAAAAGCTGGGCACCACACTGGAATTGCTGCAATGGAAGGCAGAGAATGGTGTATCTGACAAGGGATTTGGAAAGTTGTTGGTAATGATAAAGGATATGCTTCCAAAGGACAACAAATTGCCCGAGAGTACGTACGAAGCAAAGAAGGATGTCTGCCCTCTAGGGTTAGAGGTGTAGAAGATACATGCATGCCCTAATGATAGCATCCTCTACCGCGGTGAGTACGAGGATTTGAACGCTTGCCCGGTATGTGGTGCATTGCGCTATAAGATCAGCCGCGATGACCCTGGTGATGTCGAGGGCGAGTGCCCCAGGAAGAAGATTCCTGCCAAGGTGATGTGGTATGCTCCTATAATACCATGGTTGAAACGTTTGTTCCAAAACAAAGAGCATGCCAAGGCGATGCGATGGCACAGAGAAGACCGTAAGAAAGACAGAAAGTTGAGAGTACCCGCTGACGGGTCGCAGTGGAGAAAAATCGAAAGAAAGTACGGGAAGGAGTTTGCAGATGACGCAAGGAGCGTATGGTTTGGTCTAAGCACAGATGGCTTTAATCCTTTTGGGGAGCAGAGCAGCAACCATAGCACCTGGCCTGTGACTCTATGTTTGTATAACCTTCCTCCTTGGTTGTGCATGAAGCGGAAGTTCATTATGATGCCAGTGCTCATCCAAGGCCCTAAGCAACCCGGCAACGACATTGATGTGTACCTAAGGCCATTAGTTGAAGAACTCTTACAACTGTGGAATGGAACAGGTGTACGTGTGTGGGATGAGCACATGGGGGAAGAATTTGACCTAAAGGCATTGTTGTTCGTGACCATCAATGATTGGCCTGCTCTCAGTAACCTTTCAGGACAGACAAACAAGGGATACCGCGCATGCACGCACTGTTTGGACGATACCGACAGTATATATTTGGATAATTGTAAGAAGAATGTGTACCTGGGACATTGTCGATTTCTTCCGAGCAGGCATCCTATAAGAAAGAAAGGCAAGCATTTCAAAGGTGAGGCGGATCACCGGACGAAGCCTCGCCACCGTACTGGTGCTGATGTACATGATATGGTCAAGGATTTGAAGGTGGTCTTTGGAAAGGGTCCTGGTGGACAACCTGTTCCGAATGACGCTGACGGACGCGCACCCATGTGGAAGAAGAAATCTATATTTTGGGACCTGCCCTATTGGAAAGACCTAGAGGTCCGCTCCGCAATCGACGTGATGCACGTGACGAAGAATCTTTGTGTGACCCTGCTTGGCTTCTTGGGCATGTATGGGAAGACAAAAGATACACCTAAGGCACGGGAGGACCAGCAACGTATGCACGGAAAAGACGGCATACATCAGGGTCATGCAAGCTACGCTCTTACCAAAGAAGAGAAGGAAATCTTCTTTGAATGCCTGCTCAGTATTTAGGTATCGTCTGGCTTCTTGTCGAATATAAAGGGAATAATAAACATGGCAGAGAAAAAGTTCCAGAACCTAAAGTCTCATGACTGCCACGTGATTATGACGCAACTGCTTCCGGTTGCGTTGAGGGGGCTTCTACCGGAAAACGTTCGATTAGCCATTGTGAAGCTATGTGCATTTCTCAATGCAATCTCTCAGAAGGAAATCGATCCAAAAATCATACCAAGGTTAGAGAATGATTTGGTGCAATGTCTTGTTAGTTTCGAGTTGGTGTTCCCACCATCCTTCTTCAACATCATGATGCACATCCTAGTTCAGCTATGCGAAGAGATTAACGTTTTGGGTCCTGTATTTCTACATAATATGTTCCCCTTTGAGAGGTTCATGGGAGTCTTAAAGAAATATGTTCATAACCGTGCTAGGCCAGAAGGAAGCATCTCCAAGGGCCGTCAAAATGAGGAGGTCATTGAGTTTTGTATTGACTTTATTCCTGACCTTAAGCCGATTGGTGTTCCTGAATCGCGGCATAAGGGCAGACTGGATGGAAAAGGCACACTAGGAGGGGAACAAATAATATGTATGGATGGACATTCTCTCACTGAAGCACACTACACAGTTCTACAGAATTCCGCCTTGGTGGCTCCGTATATGGATGAACACAAGAATTTGCTACGCTCCAAACACCCGGAGCGGTCTGATGACTGGATTACACGTGAACAAACCAGGAGTTTCGCCAGCTGGTTGCAGACACGTACCATGCATCACACCTCTATTGAAGATGACATGTACTTGCTGTCCCAGTTACCATCTTCGAATATAATGACTTTCAAAGGGTACGAGATAAATGGTAATACATTTTACACGATCGCCCAAGATAAGAAGAGCACCAACCAAAACAGTGGTGTCCGCTTTGATGCAGAAACCAAGATGGGAAAGGAAACATATTATGGTTATATACAGGACATATGGGAACTTGACTATCGAAGTGGTTTGAAGGTCCCTTTGTTTCGATGCAAATGGGTCAATATGACACGAGGCGGGGTAACGGAAGACCCGCAGTACGGAATGACAACAGTGGATCTCAATAATCTTGCGTATGCAGACGAACCATTTGTCCTAGCCAATGATGTGGCACAGGTTTTCTATGTGAAGGACATGTCTACCAAGCCAAGAAAAAGAAAATATAAGGAAGCGAATGCATCGTACGATGAGCCAAAGCGGCACATAGTTCTTTCTGGGAAGAGAAACATCGTGGGAGTGGATGACAAAACAGACAAGTCAGAAGATTATGAAAAGTTTGATGAAATTGCTCCATTCACAGTGAATATTGACCCGAGCATCCCATTAAATGATGAAGATTTTCCATGGTTACGGCGCAAAGGGACACACGCGAAGAAAAAGTTTCACACCCAAAGATCTAGGATGTGATCGGCTTCACTATCATCACTTTCTTCTGTGTTTCACACCCAGAAGGGAATCTCTGTAATAGTTAGGGTAGTTAATTATGTGCTTTGGCATTTGAAATGTGAAGAAATTTTATGTGCAAATAAATTCTTTCATGCCTTTACTGATTTTTAAAGTTAAGTTATTCACAAACTAGTGATTCAAACTAATTTCAAATAATTCAAAAATTTAAACTATTCAAATTTGAAAACTACGGGTACTAACAGAAAGTTTGTAATTTTTTGTACCTAAAGCAAAAATATTCACAAAGAAACTCTAAATACACAAAAAAACAACTCAAAAATAAATAAAGCAAAAAAATAAAAAAGCCTGCCTACTAGGCGAGAGCGGCCTGCATACGACTAGAAACCCAACCTGTTGTTGGGCCAGGATGCAGGCCCGCAAAGGCCCAGTAGGCCAACAGGGCAGCACAGAACATGTAGGCCTAGTAGGCCTGCTTTGGAGAGGAGCTCGAGAGAGCTACAACACGGGGGTTTATAAACCAGTGCGGTCGCCCCTCGGCTAGCGAGGTGGGACTAAACTTGCGCACCGCACCTGCGCCGGTGCACCCCCTTTAGTACCGGTTCGTGGCACCAACCGGTACTAAAGGGGGGCCTTTAGTACCGGTTGGAGCCACCAACCAGTACTAAAGTGGGTGCGGTTCCCGCCGCTTGGCCTGGCCAAAACAGGCCTTTAGTACCGGTTGGTGGCTCCAACCGGTACTAAAGGTGCTTTCTATATATACAACACTTACGAAAATTTCATTCTCCCTCTGTTTCTTCCTCTGTTTCCCCATTGAAGCACCGCCCGCGCGCCCCGATCGATCGATGCCATCGCCGTCGCCGCCCCCGTCCCCGTCGCCGCCCCTGTCCCCGTCGCCGCCCTCGTCTCCGTCGCCGCTCCGTGCCCGTCCCCGTCGCGCCGTCCCCGCGTCGCCGCCCCCGCGTCACGCCCCGGCCCGTCGTCGTCCCCGGCCGTCGCCTCGCCATCGCCGTCGACCCGT
>NC_041382.1:750841854-750842127 GCF_002162155.2 Triticum dicoccoides
GTCACCGCCCTCGGCCGTCGCCTCGCCGTCGCCGTCGCCCCTTTGTGAGCTCTCCCCCTCTAACCCCTCTCCCTCGCCCCCGGCGGCCACCATGGGCGCCGCCCCTCCCCGAGCCCATACACACACACAAGCATGATGAACACACACACACATATGTATGAATTAATGCATGTATATATTAGTATATACGTATTTTGTATGTTTAATTAGTTTAGATTATTTAGATTATTAGTTTTTCACTATTATATATGTATGAATGCATGTTAGATGGAT
>NC_041382.1:750842521-750888784 GCF_002162155.2 Triticum dicoccoides
CTCTCCCCCTCTAACCCCTCTCCCTCGCCCCCGGCGGCCACCATGGGCGCCGCCCCTCCCCGAGCCCATACACACACACAAGCATGATGAACACACACACACACACGTACATATGTATGAATTAATGCATGTATATATTAGTATATACGTATTTTGTATGTTTAATTAGTTTAGATTTTTTAGATTATTATTTTTTCACTAGTATATATGTATGAATGCATGTTAGATGGATATAATTAGTGTTTAATTAGTATGGAATTTTTTTATATAATGTTGTTTTTCAGTTTTTTAATGGATGTATAAAAGTTGTGTTTTCTGTTTTTAGTGTTAGATGCATAATTAGTATGAAATAGCATATAGAATTTTGACATATGCAATGATAGCATAATTAGTGTTATATAGAAATGTTAGAAATTTTAGTTATCAAAATCCAATCATTAAAAAAATGTTACTTTTTGCGGGCATATAGCTAGTATTTGTTCTCGACGATGCCCTGCCCGCATCCTCGCCGTCGACCCGTCCGCAACGACGTTCGACTGACCCATGTCCGGGACTGGGCTCCGCCGGGCTGGCACTGGGAGGTGCTGCCTGGAGGGGCGCGCCGCTTGATGAGGAACCCGGCCCCGGGTCCCGTCGTCGACCTTGATCTCATTTGGTGGCGTTCGCGTGGGCCAGTTTCGGTGCGGAGGGAGCCGGCCCCGCCGGAAGTGGTACGTCGCCGTGTCAGGGAGGAGGACGAGCACGTCCATCGCTACATGGTTGCGTTAGAGGGCGGCAGGTTCTCCAATACCTGGCAGTTTCTTCAGGGATCTCACTTCAGCTATGATCCTGTGAGGGTTCCTTCTCTTTGGGTGTCCACCGCCCGCGCTGCAGGAACCACGAGTGTCCCAGATTCTTCTGTAGTATTCGATCTTTAATTAGCTACCTAGCCAGTGATGTACTATTTAATATTATATATTATTCGAGACGATGTATTCGAGATTATATCTATTATTCGAGGCGATGTATTCGAGATTATATCTATTATTCGTGACGATGTATTCGAGATTATATCTATTATTCGAGACGATGTATTCGAGATTATATCTATTATTCGAGACGATGTAATTTGAATACTAAATTGTTTTATATTTCTTTTGGCATAGTTAAATAAAAGCTATGGCGGACAATACCGACAGAGAGGGAGAAAAGACCATGTTCGATATCATACACGGGCCAGATGATGATCAGAATGAAGAAGATTATGACGGCTCCGAATTTGTAAACAACACCGGAGAGGGTGATATGATATTCGATCGCGACGACCGAATGGATGAAGTCATGAACTACGATTATGACAATGACGAAGAACATGTTGATCCTGAAACAACAAAGACTAGCGAGGTATATATATTTATATAAACAGGCATCTGGTGATCATCACATGTTTTAAATGAGTTGAAGATATATTAACGAATCGATCTTTCTTCTTTCAGCCATCCGGATTGAGCAAATCTTCAGGCAACAGGATGAAACGAGGCCCGAACAAAAAGTTGAAGGAGGGCGTAAAGTATAATATCGAGGCAATCAGACCTAATGGCGAACCATTAGCGCCTAAGAAGATTGCGGACAAGTTCGTTCGTCAGTGCGGAGTTCTTGTGAAGGACCAACTCCCGATCTCCCTTCAAGAATGGAGAGAGCCAGCAAAGCCACGTCCAGATCTTACTTTTGTCGACGACAGACAAAAAAGTCTGCTTTGGGATACTCTCATGGAACATTTCACCCTACCAGATCATTTCACAGAAGCAGATGTGCAGAAAGTCAAGGACGCTGCTCTTAGGAAGATGGCGGTTGCATTCAAGAACCACAAGAATCGTGAATGGGACAAGTACGTCAAGGGAGGAAGGAAGACTCCAGTATTCGAGGGAACACTAGAGAATCAAAGTGCTCATTGGGACGATTTCGTGAAATTCAAGGATTCAGAATTAGCTAAGGAACGGTCGAGAATAAACAAGAAGAATGCCGAAAAAAGGATAAGTTCCATAAGCTGGGGCCAGGTGGCTACGCGGTGGAAATGCCTAAGTGGGATAAGTCTAAGAAAGAGATGGAGGATGCAGGTGTCACTCCGGTTACTAAGAGCTGGCCCCCCAGGTGCAGGACTTGGTTCTATGCGCATGGGGGGGAGTTGGACCCAAAGACAGGCAAAGTTTCGATGAAGGCATGTCTGAACAGAGCCGACGATAATATACTTGTTGCAATAGAAGAGGCTCGAACGGGGGTGTTCCAGCCCAACAGAGAGAACGACGAGCTTACGCGTGCCCTAGGAAATCCTGAACACCCGGGAAGAACACGAGGCAAGGGCGCTATTCCGTGGTATGAGGGGTTTTCGGACTGGAACGCCGACTACAGAACCCGTGCGAGAAGGAAGATTGCGGAGGAGAAGCAGAGGAAGATGGAGGAGGAGAAGAGGAAGCTGGACTATGAACGCCTTCAAGGCCTAGAATCAGCGCACGCGGACTTGGTAGTCAAATTCCAGCGGCAGCAGGAGCAGATCGACTCACTTAGCCAGCAAAGGGGGTCTCGGCAGCTGTAGCAGCTAGCGGATGATCCAGCATTGGATACCACCGCCCCATCCATGCTGAGAAGCAGCGTGGGTTCCGCCCTGTTTGACGCAATGCTGGATAGATACCCCGTGGATGACATCGCGGAGAGCACTAACTGCGAGCTACACTTCAAAATTAAGAACATATCCTTGAAGGTGGCGGACGGCGTTGCTTATACAAATTCCCCCGATGCAACCTTCCATTGCAACCCGATTCCAGCAGGCTATGCTCGTGTCGTGGTTGATGAGGTGGTGGACCAATATTCGGGGCTAGAGCTTGACATTTCTGGAGGTGACGAGGAGCACACACTCGGAGATGCCAAACATCGTATCATCCTATGGAGAAAGGATTGCATCATCTTTCGAAGGCCACCGACACCGCGTCACCCGACTCCTCGTCGAAGTCCGCCACCGAGTCAGTAGACTCCCGCTCCTCCAAGTCCACCAACGCGTGAGGCCACTCCTCCTCCTCCAAGTCCGGCAAAGTGTCAGGCCACTCATCCTCCAAGTCTGACACAGCGTTAGACGTCCACTCCTCCTCCAAGTCCGGCACAACCTCAGGCCACTCCTCCTCCAAGTCCGGCACAGCTTCAGGCCACTCCTCCTCATCCAACTCAGCCCCGTCAGCCGTCTCCGCCGCCTCAGCAATCGCAGAAGAGACCCCGCAGCTATGTTGCATAGCGGTACGAGTCGAGGTCATAGTACAGGAAGTACAGGCGGAGGCAAGCGATATAAATATGGTCCAAACCTCACTACTCCTCTTCCTGAGAGGGCTTACGACAGGACCGAGGAGCAAACCAATGCCATAGTACGGGCAGAAGTCGACGCCCATTTTGGACCAAAACCGCCACCGCCGCCAAGGGAGAAAGTGCCTGTGGAAGTAGTTGACCACTTCATTCGTATGGCTCAACCACCAGCTCCTAAGCCTGTTGACACAGACTATGAGCGCCACATCAGGAAGTTACATCGACAACGTCTACAGAAGGAGGCGAGCTCGAGCTCGAGCAAACAACAAGCAGCTGTCAAAAAATGCGGGAAAACCGTTGCCCAGCTGGGAAAACAGGCGGCGCAATCGATCCCCCCGCTTGTTGTGCCGCCAACAACACGTGACAATACGCGCGCCCAATATTATTGTGGGCAAATAGTTTACGTTCCCGAGGTGGGTGATGTGGTAATAACCCAGGAGCATATAAGCAGGCTGAAACTCTCAACATCACTGTTGGACAACTCCTCGAGATCGAGGACATCCTGTGCTTATAGAGGAGGAAATAAAACGGAAATATGCCCGGGGCCAACCTTTGGTCAAGCCAGAAGAGGTCAAGAAGCTCCCAACGAGAATGTATTAATTGCATAAATGGTACATGGACATTACCAAGAGATCCGATCGAGAGTCCTTCATGGTGCAAGTCAAGAAGGATCATTACTACCATCAGAAACCTGTGACCGTTGAGTATTCTGAACTATTTCAGTTATACAATCAAGACGCACTCGACAAATCTATCGTCAGTTGCTATTTTCTGTAAGTGATTTCTTTCTGTAATTTAAGTCTCAAGCTAGCTGTAGTGATCCTTTTGATCAATCATTACCTGTAATTATCCTCACTATATTCTTTTCTGTGGTATTATGCAAGATGAAGATGTATGAAATGAGAAAAGGTGGACGCTATGGCATTGGGTTCATTGACCCAAACACCGTTAATGAATACACATGGAAAATAAACAAGCATCATGAAAAGCAGGTAGAGGACAACATGCTAGAGTTCTTGAAGCGCCTCAAATACAATGAAGATATACTACATCTTTACAACTTCCAGTGAGTCACACTTTCTTGTACTACAAATTCTCTGTTTTTGCCTACTAGCTAGCTACATGTTTTTGCTTACATATGCCCGCTTAATTAAGACATGCAAACGTGTGTGCATGCAGATTTCACTGGATCTTGTGTATCATTAAAGTTGACACCGAAACAGTTGAAATGTTGGACTCACTACTCAAAGCAAATAGTGACTATAACATCTTGTTTGGGATAGTCAACAGGTAATTTCAATCATTATTAACTATATATCTCGACCTATTTAGTTCGTCATTTCATGATATGAACTATTTAATAACCCATTTATTCATTTTCTTTGTCGGCGGGCAGGGCTTGGGCAAGGTTCATCAGCATCACGGAAGGCGAATGGAAACGACAGCTGAAATGGTTTTGACCCAAGGTAAGTAATTAAGTAGTACTAGCTAGCTAGCTGCCATCTCTTTAATTATCATGCTTGATTAATTATTATCAGATCAAATTAAATTCCATTCTCGTAATAAAGGCCCTGAAGCAGGCGCAGGGGACTAATCTGCGTGCATTCTGCGTTTGCGAGAACATTCGCATGATGGCGTCCGAAAGGAGAAGATCTCAAAGACAGGAATGGGTACGCTTGTCAGAACACTATTTACAATTTTTACACCATTATCAATATCTAGTCACACAACCAATACACATGCATATTGATCTCTTTCTTAACAGTTCACAGAGGTGCGGGACAAGCTCCTAAAAACGGAGCGCGTAGAAGCACTTCAAGAGGAAATAGCGGGTTTTTTGCTCGACGAGGTCATAAATCCGAAGGGAGAATACTATTACCCGCTACCGCCCCCATCGACCAGGTCATGAACCACTTCCAATTGTCATCGTGCTCTGAAGGCACCAATTAGGCTAATGCCACTGGCTCCGAAAGCAACATGCATATGTAGGAGAAATTGTATATAGCTATACATGTGTGTATGTGTGAATTAATATGGTGGTTTGTGAGACATTGATGATATATATATATATGATTGGTTCTACTAGAAATTCTATATATATATATATATGCATAACGTGTACAATGTGTAGTATCATAAAATACCAGCAAACGAAAAAGAATTAAAATGGAAAACACAAAATTAAATGAAAAATAAATCATAAAACCAAAAACCCCCCCCCCAAACATTTTAGTACCGGTTGGTGTTACCAACCGGTACTAAAGGGCTCCCGGCCCCCGGAGCTGGCTCGTGCCACGTGGTTGCCCTTTAGCACCGGTTCGTGCTGAACCGGTACTAAAGGGGGGGCCTTTAGTGCCCACACTTTAGTGCCGGTTATGGAACCGGTGCTATTGCCCGGTTCTGCACTAGTGTGCCCCGCCCCCTACATTATGACAAGTATTTAGACCTGAGCTGCAAAAGCCACACATTAGCCCAAATTATGATCAATGTTCTATATGTTATACGTAGTACTAGCAAGATGCCCATGCGTTCCACAGAACATCAACATGATCAAGGGGAGGCCTAATTTGCAAATATGGAGAGGGGTGTGGGTATCTTTTTTCAAAATTGCCATAGTTTCCTTCCTGTTCGTCAGATATAAATCGGACGACCTATATTGCAGGATGGCACCATCATCAACAACTCCGTTTTTTATAAGAGTAGAGATAAAATATATTATATGTAGTATAACATGTTCATAACCACACCATGTGTATCACCGTTATATATATTCACACATGCATCGGTTTAAAACACTATGATAAATTCTTCAAATATCTGAATTCGCTTTTTATAATGAAGTATGATCTTTATTCGTATTTTGCACCCACACAATCCTCTTATCTTTGTAGCTAGCTAGCGCTAACTTTCTCTTGTGCATGCAGACACCCGCATCCCTCTCACCCTCCCTCAGCATTCTTTAGCTCCATCGCGCAAATTCGTCTTTTCACTTTAGGTCGTTCACCCATGGTGTGTGTAGGCCCCCCCAGCTCCTTCTTTACGGCACACATCGATCGATATGCCTCTCTAGCCTGGTGTGCCTAGCACAAACACAAGCTTCCACTCTTCTCTTATCACCGTCCATGCCTCACTCCCACCACTATTTTCATCGATCTCGTACTCGCACACTCCTTCCCCCTCGATATAGTATGACTCTCGCACCACCTCCTAGATGCATCCCTCTCTCTCTATCCTTCTCCCCGTGACTTATTTGCTTCTAACACACACATGCATGTATACCGATCGATCTCCCAACATATACCTAGGTCGACTTTAACTATTCCCCCCCATCAATCGACGTACCTCACAAGTTATGTCTCTCCTTTCTCTGACGAAGGACGATTGATCTTCCTATGTAGTTATGTATGCTTACCACAGCCATATCTTTCCCCCCTCATCATTCGTGCATGCCTCCTGACCCGTCTCTCACACGCACGTGCACAGACAGGCAGCCATCCCCTCTCTTATTGATATTGCAGGCGTGCCCTCCGGTTGTCTAGCAAGCCTATCCCACCATTTGTTAGAAGCAACTCCACTACCACCCCCTCCAACACTCTAGCTCCGTCTCTCTCCCAACCTTATTCCTCTCCTACACATATGCATGGATGCCGATCGATCTCCCTTAATACATGAGGTAGATCGATCTCCCTTAATACATGAGGTAGGCCTCTCTCCTCCTCCACACATATACCAGCTATTGTACCTCTATAGTTAATTAGGCCTCCCTCCCCCCCACCACACACTGATAGTCGAGCGCTGTAGGTAGGTATCCATGCCACAGAGACAAACCGCACCTGTCCCCTCTCTTGTTCTAGTAGGTCGGCCACTCTATATCTTTGACGTGGGCACACACAAATTCGATGACACTCTTTATCAACCGCGCGCGCGCACACACACACATCATCCCTCTCTTCGATTCTATGGACACCTCAAGTAGATGATACCTCCACTCTCTTCTCGTGGATCGCCCCCTCTATTATATGATATATCCAGGACTCTATTTCACAAACATTGCATACCCCCTCCCCTAAAAAAACTGTCACGAACCCACACACTATATCTCTCTGCATTTGTATCTCTCTCGCACAATCCCACGTAGGTGGTGTACATATACAAGAAGAGAATAGGTGCACCGTGCACACGTACTCACGCTTCGTGCCCAGCCACACCCGCGCGGGTACACAGTGGAGCTCATTTCTGTACGAAATGGCAGCCCACGTGCTAATTTGAACGTGTGTAGCGGTTGTTTACCTACGGAGGTCGTGTACCACGCGTGCACGAAACAAAGTTTGACTTGATGCATTGGCGCGTTCTTTTTTAAATAAAGTTATATCGCTCAATGGCACGTACACATAATATAAAATGATTTTTATGGAGAAAAAGGTAGTCCGCTCCACTATATACAATGGAGCCTCCCTGACTGGGTTGTCTCTCTTCAGAGTATCTCACACAAGGCTGCGGTGGCCCCTCTCTCTCTCTCACCGTTGGTCACTGATCCAGCCGCATCCTGTCCGCCGGCAGAAAGGGAGGACGTGCATCGTTTCTCCGTTCGACGGCACCGAGGCAGCATGTCCCGATCTGTGGTACACGCCATTCTCTCTGACCAAGCTCTGGCGCGGTAGGGCCTACGCCACCTGCTCGCTGTCGCAGTATGGGCAGATTCCGCCCGCCGCCACTCACCTAGTTACATCCTGATGACCTCCAGGTATCCCCTCCGGCCTTGCTCCAATGCCCGTCTTCCCACATCGCTGCATGTGGATCTTCCATAGTTCTTTGCACAAAACGTAGCTCGTCCGGCGTACTTTCCATATTGCAATCTCGTCCTCACACCGTTTTAGACAAACACAACCATGTTGTTATCTTCCCTTAGGACAAGGAATATGCTTCTTTTTTGTCGTCGCAACTGTCATCAACAATATTTGTCTTTTTAAAAATTTCAAACGGGCATATTTTAGAGTGTAGATTCACTCATTTTGCTTCGTATGTGTACTCCCTCCGTTCCTAAATATTTGTCTTTCTAGAGATTTCAACAAGTGACTACATACGGAGAAAAATGAGTGAATCTACACTCTAAAATATGTCTATATACATCTGTATGTAGTAGTCCATTTGAATCTCTAAAAAGACAAATATTTGAGTAGTCACTCGTTGAAATCTCTAGAAAGACAAATACTCTGGAGTATATTTAAGAACCGAGGGGGTAGTGCATAGCCGCATGGGAGACTCAGACCGGTCATTGCGCCGCATTAATAGTGAGTAATGAGTAGTCAAATCATAAGCCCCACCTTTCCCACTTAAGTTGCTCGGAAGAAGCATCCATCAATACGCTCTTCTTTGAATCCGCTCATACTACTCCATATGTCACTGTTTATAGAGTGCGCTTCAGAAAAAGAGAAAATCTCTGGGACCAAGGCGACTAGCGATCGGCCTGAAATATAGCATTGGTAGTTATAGCACGGCGTCTATTACTAGAGGAAATAATGCGTACACACATGCATGCAGTGCTTCCACCCCGGGTACACACATGCATGCACGTACTCCACTCCGTAGTACTACATCGAGAGAAAATTGCGGTTACCACACCCTAATTAATTGAGCATTAAACCAAACGCGTCTAAAGTATTTCTGGTGGTGGAAATGCATTGAGAGAAATGCATCATAATGAAGCGCGCCCTGTAAACTGTGACAGAGGGAGGAGTAGTATGAAGGTGCAAAACCAAGTACGTGTATGGCCAGTCGGTCAACGCACCTCCTCTTGGCATATCACTGACATGTGGGACCGGAGTGTGAGCAAACTGATCTCAATTGACGGCAAAATGGCCAACCCGCCATTCCTTGAGAGAGACGAGGAGCGAGAACACACAGACGGGCTCGCACGGAGGCCAAGATATATTCGAGCATGGTTGATCGATATCATCATTACATGTTGGGCTGCCGTTTTCCGCCCTTCTGTGGAATAAATGTGTACTTTATCATAGATTAAAAAAATAAGAGTACAGAGGCTCCACCATGCGGTTCTAGTAGTAGTACTCATACTACTAAACCTTGCGCTTGGCTCTTCGCCTCTTCGTGAAGTCGAACAATGATGGTACTCCGCATGTTCGGTACTATAGTGTATGACTCTGGCAATCTGACACCGAATGAACTGATGCATGTCCACCGCCTGGGCGAGGGTACGTTGCATTAGTCAAAAGGCGTAAGCGAGCTTCACCTTGTCCTGCAAGCTTCTCCTCCTTCTGCGAGTTGACGGGACACACCAACAAGTAGTGCTAGTCCATACTCCCTCCTTTCCGATTAATATGGCTTAATATTTTTTGTGGGTAAATGAGAGAGCTTTATTCATATATAAGCATTCTTAGGACGATCAGCCAAGACACTGGTCACTAGGAATCAAGGTACCCCGCAAAAAAAGAAGTAGGAAGCGAGGTGTTTCATCAAGCCAGCTCTCGGCCACATTCAAAGTGCAGCAAGCACGGTTCGCACAAAGATGCGCCGCAAGGTTTGCAGACCTGTTTACATGCTGAATAACAAAAAAAGAGGAAATATTACCGAGCGCTCCTATTTGTAACAGGATATGAGCCAGAATTAAGCGAGAATTGTGGCGAGTGTTCCATGCAATCAATTTCCATTATCACATGCGAGAACCCTCGAAGAGAACCAAATGTGTTGAAGATTGCTTTATCACATTTTAAAAATATAATAAGAGTGCAGACGCTCCTCCATCCGGTTCCTAGTACTACCTCTATAGACTATAGTAGTAGTACTAGTACTAGTAAACTTTGCGCTTGGCTGTTCGCCTCTTCGGGAAGTGCAACAATAATAGTACTACTAGTATAGTGTATGCTTCTGTCAATCTGACACCAAATTAACTGTTGCACGTCCACTGCCTGAGCGAAGGACATCTTGCATTAGTCAAAAGTTCCTCCTTGTCCTGCGAGCCACCGCGCGCAAGCTTCTCCCGTCCTACAAGCTTCTCCTCGTTCGGCAAGTTGACGGGACACAAGAAAGTAATGCTAGTCCATATTGCCTCCTCTCCGGTTAATATGGCTTAATTTCAAACGAGATAAATACACTGTCTCTCACTATATATTTGTAAAATATGGTTAGTAGACTTCATAATACGCTCATTGCACTCAATATATACATTTTCCGGTGTTTATACGGCCACTAGCTCACCCTGGCTAAATATGTATGTGCATGCACGTGTAGGTTGAGCACTTGAGTGTGATTGTGTGTGTTCTGTCATGTGCTCAGACATGCATGCATTAGGGCGTCGCACGCGTTTTTGCATCCATGTGTATGTGTGACTTTTGCATACATGTAGGGGGAGTACGTGTAGGGGCCACTAAAGGAGCAGTCAAATCACACAGTAAGTTAGTCGGAAGAAGCAACCATCATTTCACTCTTCAATGACACGTACGCAACATAAAATGGTTGATATGGAGAGAAAAATAAAACCACTACATATACACTAGCAGGAGCCTAAGCTACAAGCCTGCTTGCTTGGGTTGCTCTCTTCACAAGCATAGAACGACGGTGGCCACACCGTTGGTCACATATCCGGCCTGATCCCGTAGCTGGGGGAAGGGAACAATGTTCTGCGTAGACGCGGTCGACATCGGCGAGGGAGAAAATCCACAGTCGGTCCGTCCCAATCGGGGGTCAGCGCGGTATGGGCCGATGCCGCATCCCTACCGCCCTTCTAGCTACAGCCCGACGTCCGTTTCAAAAATATTAGTGCATGTCAACAAAAATTATACTAGTATCGCCGTTCCATCTCAAAAAAAGCATATAAGCTGTTACTTCTTACCCAAAGGATCTTTATATCCAACAGACACAAAATATCCATTCGACTGTTCGAAATTACTTTCACTGCTGATCTGATGTCGAGGTAATTGCTGCATCGCCACCGAAACCCACCATCTCTTAAGCTAAAGTAGACCAAGCTAACCCCTATATTAGCATATTACTAAGATAAACAGAAGGCACTGTAGAATCATTTAGGATGTGAGCTGGTCAATCTGAATGTGGACGGACACCAGCTTAGCCCCGGCCAGCAGCTTGGGCGGAACTGTGAAGAAGGTCAGCTCCTGCACGGCGATGTTGCCGGGATCCCTACTGCTTGTCACCACCATTTCCACCTTGACAGCGTCAGTCCTGCCTTTGGGCTCCCCCGGCGGGCCGTTCGCCCACAGCTTGGCCACGTAGTGCGGCAGTGGGGACGCCCCCGCTCTGATGTAGACGACCGACACGGCGATAGGCGCGCCGATGTCGAGCACGCCGCCAACCAAGAAAAATGCGCAGCCATCCTCCTCCGCAAACAGCAAGAGCCATGGCTCCGATAGTGGCACTTGCAGCTAGAGCGCATTGCCATACTAGATCCTGTGCACAGGCATGGGATGCACGGTGCTGATGTGGTGGGAGAGCACCGGAGGCGGGCCTTCGTAGCCATAGATGGGCACGGGGCATTTGCAGGGTTCGAGCGGACACACGCTCTGGTGATCGGCGAGCTTGTGGTAAGTGACGTAGCCTTCGTGCGGGCACTCCACCCTCACCAAGGAGAGGACGGCGTCCACCACCGTGTTCCGCACGTCGAAGCCACCGCCGCGCTCGCACTTCTGGCACTGCTGCTGGTTCCCGGGGCGCTCGACACGGCAGTCTGCGCAAGCCAGGTGCCCTCCCTTGCACTCCACAAATCAATTGAACAACACATCAATCAAGAAATATGCACCTTGCTCGATCAGCCGAATGGACGAGGTGTATTCGAACCTCATACACTGGAGGCTTCAAGGGGCGGAGGCACAAGGGGCAGTGGAGCAAGGTGAGGTCCATCGAGACAATAGAGAGCTCCATCGTCGGGTCCTGTTCTGTCTGCATGATCTCGCCCTCCTCGTGCACAACCATCTCTCGCTTTATTAGGGTCAGGGCATTACAAAGCTTTACCGTCACATATTCATACTACTTCAAGGTGCATTAAATCAACACATGCAAGTATCAAAAGGTGAGTCGCGGCATGCATGCATGCGTTGTAATTAATGCATCGGTAAACGCAAATTATTGAAGAGGCGAAGAGCCAAGTGCATCCCGGACGCTTGTGTGGTAGTTTCATGTGTAGAGTAGTCTAGGATAGCGTGTATCGTGCCTGTAAGCTTAAGGGCCTGTTTGGTTCCAAATAAGTCACCAACTTATAAGTCGAAAAGTGAAATAAGTGACTTATTTTGCCAAACATACCCAACTTATAAGGCACCCCAACTTATAAGTCACCCCCTTTTGCGTGGGTGCCATCACCTTTACATAAAAAAACAAGGTGAGAAGGTGTGGTCAGGTGACTTATAAGTCAGATGACAACCAAATAGGCGTGACTTATAAGTCACTGGTTTATGTCAGGTGACTTATTGGAACCAAACAAGCCATAAAATCGTTGGGGTCGGCTCCATGCTATATTTTTTGGTTAAAATAATAATAATCTTCTGGCCCTACCTGTCATCCTGGTGATTCTAGTTTGCACGCTCATCTGGTCAAGACAGGAATATATATTTTAATTTGTGGTAGGGTAAATGTTAGAGGTTGCAACAAATGGAGTATTGTACACTGTGGGTCTTTCAGCCAAGTTTAGAGGCAACCATGTGGGGCCAGTGCTATGATGTGTCGCGTTAACTTGCATAACGAGGAGAAGCTTGATTTTACTACTACTACATGCCTTCTCCCTCGCCCATGCGCGCGGTGGCTCACAGACGAGGACAGGCTTTTGCTTATCGCTCCCTCTCGCGGTGGACGAACATGCAGCAGTGGATTCGATACTGTAGAAGAAGTAGTAGTAACATCATTGTTCGTCTTCTCGAAGAGGCGAAGAGCCAAGTGTAACCCGAACATGGCAGTTGCGAACCTTGGAGCACGCATATAGCCAGGCTCTTGCATGAGACAAAATTTCTATGTGAGCCCACTATTGTAGTACTACTTGCTAGTATAGCCCTGTAAACCAGAAAGAAGTATTTGCCTTTCTAGAGATTTCAAGAAGTGACTAGACTACACCGAGACGGAGTACATATGGAGCAAAATGAGTGAATCTACACCGTAAATAAATACGTAGTTCTCTCGTTTTCCTCTCGGCCTTGGTCGCGGTGCACAATATTGAGTAAACTAGTACTATCATCTTGAAATTTACGAAGTCACCATAGGCACCTCGTCATCGACGGGAACGTCTCCTGACACGTGATAGATGCGAGCGGCAGTCACCTCGCCTCCATAGGTGCTTGAATGCCAAGGAGGGAGAGGGTAGCGGTTCCCGAGACGTTGAACGGTCAATGATGCATCCTCAAATTACTCTACATGCAGAGGGAATTAATTGGAGAAGCAGAATAGAGCCAGCACGATGTGAATGTAATAGAGTTTGGATTCTCATATAAAGGCGCCCCACCACTCCAATGCATCTACTCCTTAAGTCTCTATGCAACACTGCTCACTCCAATCCAAGACCAAGTGACCAGGAGCCAGAAGCACCTACGGAAGCGATGGTCGCGAGCGGCAGTCGGCTGTGCCAAATCATCCAAGGCGCCGGCCTGTGGCCCCACACTGCACAGCGTTTCCAGACGGTGCTGGCGACCGCCGACGTCGTAGCCCTCGCTGACGCCGGCTTCGCCTCTCGCATGGATGACATGATGGTCAACTCCATCCGCAAGTTCACCGCCGTCAAGAAGCGTGTAGCGAAAGCTCCTACTAGTCCTGCCATCCACCACGCTTATGCGCGAGGGAGGGATGCAGCTTCATTGACTTACTGCTCCTGCCTTTGCGTCTATGACAGGTTGGGCCCACCTGTCATGCAGCCAAAGGCAGGTGCAGTTAAGGCACTGGAGCTCAGTCCGTGAGGGAGAGGGCGTTGTAGTAATCAAACTTCTCGGTCTTGTACGAGTTGACGCGACACATCAAAGCACTGCACTCGATATAAGTCTTTTTACACATTTCAAATGGACTACTACATACGGATGTATGTAGACATATTTTGCTTCATATGTAGTCACTTGTTGCAATCTCTAAAAAGACTTATATTTGGAAACGGAGGGAGTACAACGCATGCATGCATGCCGTGACTTCCCTTTTGATACTTGCATGTGTTGATTTGATGCACCTTCCCAAACTTTGACTATAAATTTAACTAACCAAATTTTCATGCATGTCACAAAAAATTACGGGGCTGTTTGGATTGTGACTATGTTTGTCTTATGTTGCCACATTATTTTTCCCACACTTGCCACACTTGCCTAACTTGAGTTTCTCAAATTGTTGGACACACTTTGGCTTGCCTAAGGGAATCTAGCCACACTTTTTGTGTCTATGACATGTGGGGTTCACTGCTAATAAAAAAATTCTTGTCTTAGGTGTGGCTAATAAAAAAGACTTATATTTAGGAACTGAGGGAGTAGAAAATATAAATAATAGTGCATGTTCGGGCAACCCACATTTCCGATAATTTTAGCCATGGGCTTGTTCACAATTTTTATGAGGGGGTGGTTGTTCATTTAATGGAGGGACTTGTACCAGACTTGAATGATACAAAGTGTGACCTGACACACCGTAACACCACTTGGAACAAGCGGGTAGCTATCTCAAAAAACAATCAACAACTAAAAAAACGGTGACCTGGCATGTAGTACACAATTTTAAACAATTGTTTTGATGGAGTGAAAAAGGAAAACCACCCCACTACATATATATAGGATGGAGCCTCCGCGTGTCGGTGGGAAACAACACCTATGGGATCACAAGAATCCCTACTACGGTTGCCGGGGTGCAGGGTTGCAAGAAGAGCAGGATTAGTAATCAGCACAAGGATCGTTTACCCAGGTTCGTGACGCGAGGATGCGTAAAACCCTAGTCCTGCTTTGGTGGATGTATTGAGTGTTCTTGAGCCCTCGAACTAGCTACGGTGGCTGAGTAGTTCCAAAGAGCCGAATCCTTCTCCAGTACGCCATGGGCCTCCTTTTATAGTCGAAAGGGGCTGCCACAGTGGCACACAGGAGGTGGAAAGGAATACAGTACTATGAGCTTATCGCCCATATTACAGGACAAGGCGCATTTAATGCATTGCTGAGGTGTCCCTATGCTTTATCGGGGACGGGAACGGAGCCTGTCCCGTCCGTCGCCGCTTCTCCTTGTTCTGACACGTGCCCTGGCCAGCGGTGCATGCAGCGCCATGTAGGCAGGCAAGAAGTTGAGGTGGCGCGGCGGTAGGGTCTTCATGAAGACCTGCATGCCGCCACGCATGTGCTTGCTGATCTGTTCTGGGAGCTGCATGTTGCCACACAGGTGCCAGCCTAGCTGGTTGGGCTGGCAGTTGCATGCGAACGGCGGTAGAAGCTTGGCTGGTGCGGCCCTGGCGGTGGCCCTGCTGGCGTTCCCGGCAAGGGTCTTGCCGGGTGGCCCGGCAAGGTGTTGGTGTACAAAAAGAGGGGTGCACTTTTGTACCCCTATACCTGTGCACGGGCAGTCGGAACCACACCCACGGTCACACCAAGCAGAACAGGGGAGGTGAGCCAAGGTAAAACCGAAGCCCAAGATGATCAGAGCAACGCCAAGGCCAAAACCACAAAGAGCAGAGGGACGAAGCAGGTTCCCCCGGCAAGACCCTTGCCGGGGCAGCCTCAGCAGCCCCGGCAAGACCCTTGCCGGGGCAGCTCGCCCCACACCAACGGAGCGAGCCACCCTTGAGCCCACGGTCTCCAACATCACCTTGGGCCAGGGAACACTCAAGGTCAGATGAGGATTAGAAGACGACGACCCTCGACAAGATCCTTGCCGAGGAAGGCCACCAGACCCCCGGCAAGGACCTTGCCGGGGACGACAGCGCGCCACGGCAAGACCTTTGCCGGGCCACCTGGCAAGGCCCTCACCAAGGACGTCAGCAGGGTCACCGCCAGGCCCGCACCAACCAAGTGTCCACCGCCGCTCACATGCAGCTACCAGCCCAACCAGCTGGGCAGGCACCTGTGTGGCAACATGCAGCTCCTAGGCCAACTCATCGAGCGCCTGCGTGGCGGCATGCAGATCTTCGTGAAGGCTCCACCACCGCGCCACCTCAGCTGCCTGCCTGCCTACATGGCACCGCGTGCTTCACTGGCCAGGGCGCATGTCGGAGCGAGGAGGAGCGGCGACGGACGGGACGGGCCTCGCCTCCGTCCCCAATAAAGCAAGGGGACACCTAAGCTACGCATTAAATGCGTCTTGTTCTGTAATACGAGCGATAAGCTCGCAATACTGTACGCCTTTCCACCTCCTGTATGCCACTGTGGCAGCCCCTTTCGCCTATAAAAGGAGGCCCATGGCATACTGGAGGGGGATTCGGCTCTTTCGAACCACGCACTCACCACAGCTAGTTCGAGAGCTCAAGAACTCTCTGAAATACACCCACCAAAGCAGGACTAGGGTTTTACGCATCCTCGCGGCCCGAACCTGGGTAAACGATCCTTGTGCTGGTTACTAGCCCTGCTCTTCTCGCAACCCTGCGCCCCGGCAATCGTAGTAGGGATTCTTGTGATCCCATAGGTGTCGTTTCCCCCGACATCTTTGGCGTGCCAGGTAGGGGCGCAATTGTGAGAATCTGGTCTAGTAGTTAGCCTAGCAGCTCTTCATCGCCATGGCTCCTAAGAAGAAGATGGCCATGGCGATCGGCTTGTTGGGAGCCGAACGGCCCGTGCCAGTGCGGACGAGCAGTGGGCCGGTCGCGGATAGGACCCGGGCCACGGTCGACGAGCACCAGCATCGCCCTGGCAGTAGGAGCCTTGCGAGCGGCGTCGTTCACGCACCAAACGACCGGCCGCACGTCGCCAGATCCAAAGACGGAGATGGGCCCCCCGCAGGCGGCGCGGGGCCCTCCAGGGGTGTCATTGTGCCACCTCCGAGCAGCGCAGTGACCTCCAGGACGCCCTCACTAGCGACCACTGCACGCTCTTCCCATGGTGTGCGCGCCGAGCAGCGTCACCATGCTAGTGACCCTGGGCACCGCCGTGGGAAGAGCCTTGTGCGTCATCCGCAAGATGAAGGGGTTCAGCACCCCGCCGAAGTGCTGACGAAAATGGCGCGCAGCCGCTGGGTTGTAACGGAGCTCCTTCTAACGTAGTTAGAAGTCGAAGCATGCCGCGATCCACGCAGCTGTCGCCGCCGCCCACGCCAGCAGAAGCTTTAGCGTGCGCAGTTGCTCCTCGACTTCCCTCCTGCTGTGGAGAAGCTTGACGAGTGGAGGGCCACTATCCGGAGCCTCATCGCCATCGCCAACAAAGACGATCCATGACCGGCGGGGCCCCCGGGTCGGCGCTTGCTACCTCTTGAGCACTGCGTTGGATTTCCTTGAAGAGGAAAGGGTGATGCAGCAGAGTAGAGTAAGTATTTCCCTCAGTTTTTGAGAACCAAGCTATCAATCCAGTAGGAGGCTACGCGCGAGTCCCTCGTACCTACACAAAACAAATAGCTCAACGCAACCAACACGATTAGGGGTTGTCAATCCCTTCAGGTCACTTACGAGAGTGAGATCTGATAGAGATGATAGATAATATTTTTGGTATTTTTGGTATAAAGATGCAAAGTAAAATAAAAAGGCAAAGTAAAAAAGCAAAGCAATAATAAAGTGATGATAGATTGATATGATGAGAATAGACCCGGGGGCCATAGATTTCACTAGTGGCTTCTCTCAAGAGCATAAGTATTCTACGGTGGGTGAACAAATTACTGTTGAGCAATTGATAGAATTGAGCATAGTTATGAGAATATGTAGGTATGATCATGTATATAGGCATCACGTCCGAGACAAGTAGACCGACTCCTGCCTGCATCTACTACTATTACTCCACTCATCGACCGCTATCCAGCATGCATCTAGAGTATTAAGTTCAAGAAAACAGAGTAACGCCTTAAGCAAGATGACATGATGTAGAGGGATAAATCCATGCAATATGATAAAAAAACCATCTTGTTATCCTCGATGGCAACAATACAATACGTGCCTTGCTGCCCCTACTGTCACTGGGAAAGGACACCGCAAGATTGAACCCAAAGCGCAAGAGACTTGCAAGAAAAACCAATCTAGTAGGCCAAACCAAACTAATAATTCGAAGAGACTTGCAAAGATAACCAATCATACATAAAAGAATTCAGAGAAGATTCAACTATTGTTCATAGATAATCTTGATCATAAACCAACAATTCATTGGTCTTAACAAACACACCGCAAAAAGAAGATTACATCGAATAGATCTCCACGAGAGAGGGGAAGAACATTGTATTGAGTTCCAAAAAGAGGGAAGAAGCCATCTAGCTACTAACTATGGACCCGAAGGTCTGAGGTAAACTACTCACACTTCATCGGAGAGGCTATGGTGTTGATGTAGAAGCCCTCCATGGTGGATTCCCCTTCCGGCGGAGCTCCGGAACAGGCCCCAAGATGGGATCTCATGGGTAAAGAAGGTTGCGGCGGTGGAATTAGGTTTTTGGCTCCGTATCTGATTGTTTGGGAGTACGTAGGTATATATAGGAGGAAGGAGTATGTTGGTGGAGCAAAGGGGGGCCCACGAGGCAGGGGGCGCGCCCTAGGGGGGCGCACTCCACCCTCGTGACTGCCTCCCTCCTGTCTTGACGGAGGGCCCAAGTCTCCTGGATCTTATTTGTTGAGAAAATCACGTTCCCGAAGGTTTCATTCCGTTTGGACTCCGTTTGATATTTCGTTTCTTCGAAACACTGAAATAGGCAAAAAAAATAGCAATTCTGGGTTGTGCCTCTGGTTAATTCGTTAGTCCAAAAAGTAATATAAAAGTGGAAAATAAAGCCCAATATAGTCCAAAATAGTAGATAATATAGCATGGAGCAATCAAAAATTATAGATACGCTGGAGACGTATCAGGCATCCCCAAGCTTGATTCCTGCTCGTCCTCGAGTAGGTAAATGATAAAAAAGAATTTTTGATGCGGAGTGCTACTTGGCATAATTTCAATGTAAATCTTCTTAATTGTGGTATGAATATTCAGATCCGAAAGATTCAAGACAAAAGTTCATATTGACATAAAAATAATAATACTTCAAGCATACTAACTAAGCAATTATGACTTCTCAAAATAACATGGCCAAAGAAAGTTCATCCCTACAAAATCTTATAGTTTAGTCATACTCCATTTTCGTCACACAAGAATGCTCTCATCATGCACAACCCCGATGAAGTGTGAGTAGTTTACCTCAGACCTTCGGGTCCATAGTTAGTAGCTAGATGGCTTCTTCTCTCTTTTTGGATCTCAATACAATGTTCTCCCCCTCTCGCGTGGAGATCTATTCGATGTAATCTTCTTTTTGCGGTGTGTTTGTTGAGACCGATGAATTGTGGGTTTATGATCAAGTTTATCTATGAATAATATTTGAATCTTCTCTGAATTCTTTTATGTATGATTTGTTATCCTTGCAAGTGTCTTCGAAATATCAGTTTGGTTTGGCCTACTAGATTGGTTTTTCTTGCAATGGGAGAAGTGCTTAGCTTTGGGTTCAATCTTGCGGTGTCCTTTCCCAATGACAGAAGGGGCAGCAAGGCACGTATTGTATTGTTGCCATCAAGGATAACAAGATGGGGTTTATATCATATTGCATGAATTTATCCCTCTACATCATGTCATGTTGCTTGAGGCGTTACTCTGTTTTTAACTTAATACTCTAGATGCATGCTGGATAGCGGTCAATGAGTGGAGTAATAGTAGTAGATGCAGGCAGGAGTCGGTCTACTTGTCTTGGACGTGATGCCTATATACATGATCATACCTAGATACTCTGATAACTATGCTCAATTCTGTCAATCGCTCAACAGTAATTTGTTCACCCACCGTAGAATACGTATGCTCTTGGGAGAAGCCACTAGTGAAATCTATGGCCCTCGGGTCTATTCTCATCATATCAATCTCCATCACTTTATTATTGCTTTGCTTTTTACTTTGCCTTTTACTTTTCACTTTGCATCTCTATCCCAAAAATACCAAAAATATTATCTATCATCTCTATCAGATCTCACTCCCGTAAGTGATCGTGAAGGGATTGACAACCCCTAATCGCGTTGGTTGCGTTGAGCTATTGTTTTTGTGTAGGTACAAGGGACTCGTGTGTAGCCTCCTACTGGATTGATACCTTGGTTCTCGAAAACTGAGGGAAATACTTATGCTACTTTGTTGCATCATCCTCTCCTCTTCGGGGAAATCCAACGCAGTGCTCAAGAGGTAGCAAGAATAATTTCTGGTGCCGTTGCCGGGGAGTCTACGCAAAAGTCAACATACCAAGTACCCATCACAATCCCTATCTCTCGCATTACATTAGTTGCCATTTGCCTCTTGTTTTCCTCTCCCCCACTTCACCCTTGCCGTTTTATTCGCCCTCTCTTTTCCGTTTGCCTTTTTCTTGCTTGCCTTGTCGTCGTGGCTAGTCTTATATATTCTCCGTTATCTCCCGAGAATGAAGTCTTAAATCTTAAACAAAGGGAGGGAGAAAATCTGAAAGACGCTCGGTATAGAATTTGCAATGCTCAAAACATATCTACCAGGAAGCAATCTACTTCAGTTCTTCTTCGCAATTTTTATGTAGGTGCTAGTCCTTGGTACAGATATATCCTTGATACCATTACCGGGGGGAATTTCTTGGGTAGCCATACTTTTGATTCTTATAATGCTATGATAGATTTATTTGGCTCGCCACCTCTTTTGGTTAATGGAACCATGTTAACTTTGGAGCATGTTATGCAAAGGCTTGAAATTATTGAAAATAAAGTTGCTACCATTGAATCAATTGAAAACTTAGATAAAAAGATCCACAGTCGAATTACCGAATATGGATCTAAGGTAGGAATGACTTTGAAAAATATTAAGGAAAAGGAACCCATGGTTAATGAGAAAATAAATCTAGATTCCACTAGAATTGATAAACTTGAGGGTATCATTACCAACTTGGGAACTGCTTTTTCTTCCATTGAGAACACTCCAAGTACGTCCACTAAAAATACTAAGCTTATCTATCTTCCTAAGAATAAGGGTGAATCATCTAGTAAGGAAACTGTGGATCTTAAATCTATAAGTATTCATCCCAATCTTTTTGCTATAATTAAGGAACCATTTGCTACAAATGATTTCATCGATCTTGTGCCTAAAAGTTTGATAATTACTAGAAAGAAAGAAATTTCTAAGGAAGATAAATGCCTCATTGAAGAATTGCCTACCAAAGATGGCAATACCTAGATCTATCCTCGCTTTTATGCCTAGCTAGGGGCGTTAAACGATAGCGCTTGTTGGGAGGCAACCCAATTTTATTTTTAGTTTTTTTGTTTTTTCTTCTGTTTAGGAATAAATAATCCATATACCTTCTGTTTACATGTGCTTTTATCTTTTAATTAGTGTTTGTGCCAAGTTAAACCTATAGGATCTTCTTGGATGATAGTTATTTGATCTTGCTGTAATTTCCAGAAACTTTCGGTTCACGAAAACAATTATTAAAATTCACCAGAACGTGATAAAATAGTGATTCTAATTGCTGCTGATCAATAAACAAATTGCCTAGGTCGTCCTATTTTGGATGAATTTTTGGAGTTCCATAAGTTTGCGTTAGTTACAGATTACTACAGACTGTTCTGTTTTTGACAGATTCTGTTTTTCGTGTGTTGTTTGCTTATTTTGATGAATCTATGGCTAGTAAAATAGTTTATAATCCATAGATAAGTTGGAATACAGTAGGTTTAACACCAATATAAATGAAGAATGAGTTCATTACAGTACCTTGAAGTGGTCTTTTGTTTTCTTTCACTAACGGAGCTCACAAGATTTCTGTTGAGTTTTGTGTTGTGAAGTTTTCAAGTTTTGGGTGAAATCTTTTGATGGATTATGGAACAAGGAATGGCAAGAGCCGAAGCTTGGGGATGCCCGTGGCACCCCCAAGATAATCTAAGGACACCAAAAAGTCAAAGCTTGGGGATGCCCCGGAAGGCATCCCCTCTTTCGTCTACTTCCATCGGTAATTTTACATGGAGCTATATTTTTATTCACCACATGGTATGTGTTTTGCTTGGAGCGTCTTGTATTATTTGTGTATTTGTTTGTTAGTGTGCCACAATCATCCTTGCTGTACACACCTTTTGAGAGAGCCATACATGAATTGGAATTTGATAGAATACTCTATGTGCTTCACTTATATCTTTTGAGCTTTATAGTTTTGCTCTACGTGATTCACTTATATCTTTTGAGCTTCATAGTTTGGTCTAGTGCTTCACTTATATCTTTTAGAGCACGGTGGTGGATTTGTTTTATAGAAACTATTGATCTCTCATGCTTCACTTAGATTATTTTGAGAGTCTTAAATAGCATGGTAATTTGCCTAATAATAATATGCTTGGTATTCAAGATTTGTAAAACTTTCTTTTGAGTGCGTTGAATACTAAGAAAAGTTTGATGCTTGATAATTGTTTTGAGATATGGAGGTGATAATATCAAAGTTGTGCTAGTTGAGTAGTTGTGAATTTGAGAAATGCTTGAGTTGAAGTTTGCAAGTCCCGTAGCATGCACGTATGGTAAACTTTATGTAACAAATTTGAAACATGAGGTGTTATTTGATTGTCCTCCTTATGAGTGGCGGTCGGGGACGAGCGATGGTCTTTTCCTACCAATCAATCCCCCTAGGAGCATGCGCGTAATGCTTTGGTTTTTGATGGCTTGTAGATCTTTGCAATAAGAATGTGAGTTCTTATGACTAATGTTGAGTCCATGGATTATACGCACTCTCACCCTTCCATCATTGCTAGCCTCTTCGGTACTGTGCATTGCCCTTTCTCACATTGAGAGTTGGTGCAAACTTTGCCGGTGCATCCAAACCCCGTGATATGATACACTCTTTCACACATAAACCTCCTTATATCTTCCTCAAAACAGCCACCATACCTACCTATTATGGCATTTCCATAGCCATTCCGAGATATATTGCCATGCAACTTTCCACCATTCCGTTCATCATGACATATCCATCATTGTCATATTGCTTAGCATGATCATGTAGATGACATAGTATTTGTGGCAAATCCACCGTTCATAATTCTTTCAGAGAGCAGCGCGCTACCAGCAAGCCTTGGGCCGCTACCCTAGCCACAAGGTTCATGCCCGAAGCTTTAAGGAAGGCGACTTTGTTCTTCGGTGCATTCAGTCGGCCAAGAATACCAACAAGTTGACGTCGAAGTGGGAAGGCTCTTATCGGGTAATATGAGTCACCATTCCTGACGCAGTCCGCCTGGAGACCGAAGATGTTGTCCCATTGAGCACTCCTGGAACATCGAGCATCTTCGCAAGTTTTACCCGTAAGGCGCAGCTTGCCGGGCCTCCCGGCAAGCCACCTTTTGTACGAGCTTTGCCGACAAGGCATGTAACCCTTAGTACAGAGCCAGGCGCAGACCCTGAGCATAAATAAATGAAGCGCTGGTGCCCTAAGTCATAGCATGCATGCTAGGTCGAGTCTCTTCCTTGGTTAGGGTTGATAGTGCTCAGCGGCGACTAACCCCTAGCTTAGAGGTCGAGTGCGCGTCTATCTGTTTCTTTTCTATCCTCCTTTGGTTCACAGGGCACATGAGCACTTCTGCTGAGCTACTTGGAAGAAAGGAAACGGACCGGTGTCCTGACCCCGGCAAACCAGAGTTGCCGGGGGCTGCAAGCACAAGGATCCAACCGCGGCAAGATGAGGTTTCCGGGGGCTGCAGATCCGGATAAGTCTTTCATCCTCTGTCATGCATTTCGGAACGGAACTAGGGCATGTGAAACCTCGTTTTATCTCTAGGCTACCATGCTCCCCTTTTTTCCTATGACTAAGGATTTTTCCTAGGTCTGGGTTTGGTAGTAGCCGCGGCGGCAAGGAGGTAGAACGAGGAGCCTAAAGCCCACTTCATCCCTGCCTCCGCCAAGCGCGAGAATGGTCGAGTGAAGTGAGGGGGACGGCAAGGCCTGTTGCCGGGCGAAAAACATTTTTCTTAAATAATAACAAGGATTCACTCCTTGTCGCGGGGTCTACCCACAAACGAAAACCCCGGCAAGCATCCCTTTTTCATTAAAAACATCCCATATAGGTACAGTTCATACGGAATGAAAAACATGAGCAAGGGGATTACAAGTTCTAAATTTAACAATGCCCGAAAGCTTACAGATTAAAAAAGAGGTAAGATGCCCGTGATCCTTTTCTTGTCCCTCTCCTCAGGAGGCAGGTCAAGGAGGAGAAAGGGAAAAAGGGGCGCCTAGGCGAGCTATGAGCAGCAGAAAGCACCAAGAGAACACCTCGGTGACCGCCCAGGGGTGGGCCGGTGATGACGGTGCCGGGAAAGGAGCTGGAAGATGAGGCGGCAGGACTGGCAATACGCGATGAAGGCATCGGTGCCCGTGTACTTTGATTTGACGGCCTTGCCGCCCGCCCTCTTCATCTTCCGAAGCCTCCCGACGCCATCCGCCCAAGGAGACAACCCCGAGAAGTTCAAGGAGCTGGCCCCGCCCCCGGCAAAGCTCTGCCGGAGGAGCGGCCAGGTGCAGATGCTGCTGCTGTTGCACTCGCCAAGGCGCGGGGCGTCCGACGCCTAGTCGGACTCGTCCCCGCCGTCTGCCCCGCTGTCCTCCTCATCACTTTCGCTCGAGGAAGAGCTTCCATCATCGGAATCTCCATCGGAGGAGCTCTCCACGCAGTACTTCAGGCGAGTCCTGAAGTCTCCGAAGACCTTGCGGAGAGCAGGCCGTCCTCCATTAGTTTGAAGTAGAGGACGACCCCCGCTGTCAAGCTGTGGATGCGAGCGAACGTCTTCCACCCACGACGGAGGTACATGACCCGAGGAGCCGGGAAGTCGACGTCGACCCGCGCGCCCCCATTCCCACAACCCCTCATGTGCAATTTGAGGGATTGGGGTGGATCACGCTCCATCTCCCAAGCGAACGGGGCAGGAAGACGAAGACGGCGACGTGGAGGCCGGCGCAGCCTGATGAAGAACTCGTGGGGTTGGTCTCCAACACGGCCTTCCATCGGAAAAGGCATCATTGGCGGGGGCGAAGCCGGTGCGCCGCCCCGTCCTCCTCTTCCCCGAGCACTACGACCTCTGCCCCGGCCTCACCCACGACCTCGCCCCCTCCCCCTTCCCCTCGCGGCCGGTTCCACCACAGCGGGCTCAAGAGGAGGAGGGATGCGCTGTCGAGCGGTGACCCTCGCCGCCACCGTCGAGGGACCAGGGTTCCCCTTCTCCATGGCGAGTGAAAGGAAGAAGCAGAAGCAAGAGGAGATAGATGACAGAAGAGTGCGGGATGCCATCCCCCCTTACCCTCTTTATAAAGAGGCGAGGACGGGGCTCGACCGCCCCGCTCATCCAATCCAGCCACTAGAGGCGCAGGGAATCAGGACCGACCCGCTGCCCCAACTAGCGACGGCCCGGTTTCCCGCCTCCACCGCTTGCCACCCCAGGCGCATGAAGGATGCGTGGCAGACGTGCAGAACCGAGGGGACATGCTAAGTAATCCCTCCCCACCCCGTGATCGTGGGGAGTGGACGCCTTGAAGACCGCGACCCGGCCCCGCTCAGTAAATGAGACGCACCTCCACGCCTCCCTCTTTTTACGAGGAAGGCACGAGCCGCCCCTTTACTGCAGTGTGACGCATGCGTGTGGAAACCGCCCCACGCATGCCGCCCACATCACGCGCACCCCTCCACGCCACGCCGCGCCGCGCGCGGGTCGTGTGAAGCGCAGCACGCGAAAAGTTTTACCGCGGTAAAAACCGCCCCGCCTGCCCGCGCACTGTTTTGGACCTGGCCCAACAACATGTCGCGCTTATGTGTAGCCCAGGCCCGGGGGCTCCTGTCGGTGTACAAAAAGAGGGGTGCACTTTTGTACCCCTATACCTGTGCATGGGCAGTCGGAGCCACGCCCACCGTCACACCAAGCAGAACAGGGGAGGTGAGCCAAGGTAAAACCGCAGCCCAAGATGATCTGAGCAATGCCAAGGCCAAAACCACAAAGAGCAGAGGGATGAAGTAGGTTCCCCCGGCAAGACCCTAGCCGGGGCAGCCTCAGCAGCCCCGGCAAGACCCTTGCCGGGGCAGCTCGCCCCACACCAATGGAGCGAGCCACCCTTGAGCCCACGGTCTCCAACATCACTTTGGGCCAGGGCTCGGGAGGCACCTCCGTGGTGGCATGCAGATCTTTGTGAAGACAAGGAACACTCAAGGTCAGATGAGGATTAGAACATGACAACCCTCGGCCAGATCCTTGCCGAGGAAGGCCACCAGACCCCCGGCAAGGTGCTTGCCAGGGACGACAGCGCGCCACGGCAAGACCCTTGCCGGGCCACCCGGCAAGGCCCTCACCAAGGACGTCAGCAGGGTCACCGCCAGGCCCGCACCAACCAAGTTTCCACCGCCGCTCACATGCAGCTGCTAGACGAACCAGCTGGCCAGGCACCTGCGTGGCAACATGCAGCTCCCAGGCCAAGTAATCGAGCGCCTGCGTGGCGGCATGCAGATCTTTGTGAAGGCTCCACCACCGTGCCACCTCAGCTGCCTGCCTGCCTACATGGCACCGCGTGCTTCACTGGCCAGGGCGCGTGTCGGAGCGAGGAGGAGCGGCGACGGACGGGACGGGCCTCGCCCCCGTCCCCAATAAAGCAAGGGGACACCTAAGCTACGCAGTAAATGCGTCTTGTCGTGTAATAAGAGCGATAAGCTCGCAATACTGTACGCCTTTCCACCTCCTGTATGCCACTGTGGCAGCCCCTTTCACCTATAAAAGGAGGCCCATGGCATACTGGAGGGGGATTCGGCTCTTTCGAACCATGCATTCACCACAACTAGTTCGAGAGCTCAAGAACTCTCTAAAATACACCCACCAAAGCAGGATTAGGGTTTTACGCATCCTCACGGCCCGAACCTGGGTAAACGATCCTTGTGTTGGTTACTAGCCCTGCTCTTCTCGCAACCCTGCGCCCCGGCAACCGTAGTAGTGATTCTTGTGATCCCATAGGTGTCGTTTCCCCCGACACAAGGGTCTTGCCGCGATGCGCAGTCGTCCCCGGCAAGGATCTTGCCGGGGGTCTTGTGGCTTTCCTCGGCAAGGATCCTGCCGAGGGTTGCCGTCTTCTGGTCCTCATCGTGATCTCATATATCTATGGTCTTGACAAAGATCTGCATGTGCTACCTCTTGAGCTTGTGTTGGATTTCCCCGAAGAGGAAAGGATGATGCAGCAGAGTAGCGTAAGTATTTCCCCCAGTTTTTGAGAACCAAGGTATCAATCCAGTAGGAGGCCACGCGCAAGTCCCTCGTACCTACACAACACAAAGAGCTCAACGCAACCAATGCGATTAGGGGTTGTCAATCCCTTCACGGTCAATTACGAAAGTGAGATCCGATAGATAATATTTTTGGTATTTTTGGTATAGAGATGAAAAGTGAAAAGTAAAAGACAAAGTAAAAAGCAAAGCAAAATTAAAGTGATGGAGATTGATATGATGAGAATAGACCCGGGGGCCATAGGTTTCACTAGTGGCTTCTCTCGAGAGCATAAGTATTCTACAGTGGGTGAACAAATTACTGTTGAGCAATTGACAGAATTGAGCATAGTTATGAGAATATCTAGGCATGATCATGTATATAGGCATCACGTCCGTGACAAGTAGATCAAAACGATTCTGCATCTACTACTATTACTCCACTCATCGACCGCTATCCAGCATGCATCTAGAGTATTAAGTTAAAAACAGAGTAACACTTTAAGCAAGATGACATGATGTAGAGAGATAAATTCATGCAATATGAAATAAACCCCATCTTGTTATCCTTGATGGCAACGATACAATACGTGCCTTGCTGCCCCTTCTGTCACTGGGAAAGGACACCACAAGATCGAACCCAAAGCTAAGCACTTCTCCCATGGCAGGAACTACCAATCTAGTTGGCCAAACCAAACGGATAATTCGAAGAGACTTGCAAAGATAATCAATCATACATAAAAGAATTCAGAGAAGATTCAAATATTATTCATAGATAGACTTGATCATAAACCCACAATTCATCGGTCTCAACAAACACACCGCAAAAGAAGAAGATTACATCGAATAGATCTCCACAAGAGAGGGGGAGAACATTGTATTGAGATACAAAAAGAGAGAAGAAGCCATCTAGCTAATAACTATGGACCCGAAGGCCTGAGGTAAACTACTGACACTTCATCGGAGAGGCTATGATGATGTAGAAGCCCTCCGTGATGACGGCCCTCTCCGGCGGAGCTCCGGAATAGGCCCCAAGATGGGATCTCATGGATACAAAAAGTTGCGGTGGTGGAATTAGGTTTTTTGGCTGCGTATCTGTTCGTTTGGGGGTACATGGGTATATATAGGAGGAAGAAGTACATCGGTGGAGCTTCAAGGGGCCCACGAGGCAGGGGGGCGTGCCCTAGGGGGGCGCCCCCCACCCTCGTGACCGCCTCTTCGATGCCTTGGCGTAGGGTCCAAGTCTCCTGGGTCTTATCCGGTGATAAAATCACGTTCCAAAAAGGATTTTTCTGTTTGGACTCTGTTTGATATTCCGTTTCTTCGAAACACTGAAATAGGCAAAAAAATAGCAATTCTGGGCTAGGCCTCCGGTTAATAGGTTAGTCCCAAAAATAATATAAAAGTGAAAAATAAAGACCAATATAGTCCAAAACAGTAGATAATATAGCATGCAGCAATCAAAAATTATAGATAAGCTGGAGACGTATCTGGCATCCCCAAGCTTAATTCATGCTCGTCCTCGAGTAGGTAAATGATAAAAAGAGAATTTTTGATGCGGAGTGCTACTTGGCATAATTTCAATGCAAACTTTCTTAATTGTGGTATGAATATTCAGATTCGAAAGATTCAAGACAAAAATTCATATTGACATAAAGAATAATAATACTTCAAGCATACTAATAAAGCAATCATGTCTTCTCAAAATAACATGGCCAAAGAAAGTTATCCCTACAAAATCATATAGTCTGGCTATGCTCTATCTTCACCACACAAAGTATTTAAATCATGCACAACCCCGATGACAAGCCAAGCAATTGTTTCATACTCTAACTTTTTCAAAACTTTTTCGGTCTTCATGCAATACATGAGCGTGAGCCATGGATATAACACTTATAGGTGGAATAGAATGGTGGTTGTGGAGAAGACAAAAAGAGGGAAGATAGTCTCACATCAACTAGGCGTATCAACGGGCTATGGAGATGCCCATCAATAGATATCAATGTGAGTGAGTAGGGATTGCCATGCAACGGATGCACTAGAGCTATAAGTATATGAAAGCTCATCAAAAGAAACTAAGTGGGTGTGCATCCAACTCGCTTGCTCACGAAGACCTAGGGCAATTTTGAGGAAGCCCATCATTGGAATATACAAGCCAAGTTCTATAATGAAAAATTCCCACTAGTATATGAAAGTGACATAACGAGAGACTCTCTATCATGAAGATCATGGTGCTACTTCGAAGCACAAGTGTGGTAAAAGGATAGTAGCATTGTCCCTTCTCTCTTTATCTCTCATTTTTTGGGCCTTTCTCTTTTTTTTGCCTCTTTTTTTATTTTTCGTCCGGAGTCTCATCCCGACTTATGGGGGAATAATAGTCTCCATCATCCTTTCCTCACTTGGGACAATGCTCTAAAAATTGATGATCATCACACTTTTATTTTTCTTACAACTCAACAATTACAACTCGATACTTAGAACAAATATGACTCTATATGAATGCCTCCGGCGGTGTACCGGGATATGCAATGAATCAAGAGTGACATGTATGAAAGAATTATGAACGGGGGCTTTGCCACAAATACGATGTCAACTACATGATCATGCTAGCAATATGACAATGATGGAGCGTGTCATAATAAACGGAACGGTGGAAAGTTGCATGGCAATATATCTCGGAATGGCTATGGAAATGCCATGATAGGTAGGTATGGTGGCTATTTTGATGAAGGTATATGGTGGGTGTATGATACCGGCGAAAGGTGCGCGGTATTAGAGAGGCTAGCAATGGTGGAAGGATGGGAAAAAGTGCGTATAATCCATGGACTCAACATTAGTCATAAAGAACTGATATACTTATTGCAAAAATCTAGAAGTTATCAAAGTAAAGTATTATGCGCATGCTCCTAGGGGGATAGATTGGTAGGAAAAGACCATCGCTCGTCCCCGACCGCCACTCATAAGGAAGACAATCAATAAATAAATCATGCTCCGACTTCATCACATAACGGTTCACCATACGTGCATGCTACGGGAATCACAAACTTTAACACAAGTTTTTTTAAATTCACAACTACTAAACTAGCATGGCTCTAATATTATCACCTCCATATCTCAAAACAATTATCATGCTTAAATCATCTCTTAGTATTCAACGCACTCAAAAGAAAAATTCACAAATCTTGAACACCAAGCAAGTTATTATTAAGCAAATTACCATGCTATTAAGACTATCAAAATAATTTAAGTGAAGCATGAGAGATCAATAGTTTCTTTAAAACAAACCACCACCGTGCTCTAAAAGATCTAAGTGAAGCACATAGAGCAAAATTATAACGCTCAAAAGATATAAGTGAAGCACATAGAGCAAAACTATAATGCTCAAATGATATAAGTGAAGCACATAGAGCAAAACTACATAGCTCAAAAGATATAAGTGAAGTACATAGAGCAAAATTATAACACTCAAAAGATGTAAGTGAAGCACATAGAGTATTCTATCAAATTCCAATTCATATATGGATCTCTCAAAAGGTGTGTACAACAAGGATGATTGTGGCACACTAGCAAACAAAGACACAAATAATACAAGACGCTCCAAGCAAAACACATATCATGTTGGTGAATAAAAATATAGCTCCAAGTAAATTACCGATGGAAGTGGACGAAAGAGGGGATGCCTTCCGGGGCATCCCCAAGCTTTGACTTTTTAGTGTCCTTGGATTATCTTGGGGGTGCCTTGGGCATCCCCAATCTTAGGCTCTTGTCACTCCTTGTTCCATAATCCATCAAAAGAATTCACCCAAAACTTGAAAACTTCACAACACAAAACTCAACAGAAATCTCGTGAGCTCCGTTAGAGAAAGAAAACAAAAGACCACTTCAAAGTACTGTAATGAACTCATTCTTTATTTATATTGGTGTTAAACCTACTGTATTCCAACTTCTCTATGGATCATAACATATTTTACTAAACATAGATTCATCAAAATAAGCAAACAAGACACGAAAAACAGAATCTGTCAAAAACAGAACAGTCTGTAGTAATCTGTAACTAACGCAAACTTCTGAACCCAAAAAATTCTACCAAAATTAGACGACCTAGAAAATTTGTTTATTGATCAGCAGCAATTGGAATCAATATTTTATCACGTTCTGATGATTTTTAATAATTCAGGCACTGAACGCAAAGTTTCTGGAAATTATAGCAAGATCAAATAACTATCATCCAAGAAGATCCAATAGGTCTAGCTTGGCACAAACACTAATTAAAACTCAAAACTACATCCAAACAGAAGATAGATGGGTTATTTATTCAACGACAGAAAGGAAATATATTGGGTTGTCTCCCAACAAGCGCTTCTCTTTAAAGCCTTTTTAGCTAGGCATTGAGATTTCAATGATGCTCACATAAAAGACAAGAATTGAAGCACAAAGAGAGCATCATAAAACATGTGACAACCACATCTAAGTCTAACATACTTCCTATGCATGGGCATCTTATAGGCAAACAAATCAAGGCAAGCAAAAACTAGCATATGCAAGGAAGCAGAAAGAGACAATAGCAATCTCAACATAATGAGAGGTAATTTAGTAGCATGAAAGTTGCTACAACCATATTTTCCTCTCTCATAATAATTACATGTAGGATCATAGGAAAATTCAACAAAATAGCTATCACAAAGTATATTCTCTTCACGATCCACATGCATGCAAAGTTGACACTCTTCCAAAATAGTGGGATTATCATTAACTAAAGTCATGATTTCTCCAAGCCCATTTTTATCAAAAATTTCATAAGATTGAACATTATCCAAATATGTGGGATCTAAATTTGACACTCTTCCAAACCCACTTTCAATATTATTGCAAACACTATTATAAATCTCATATTCACCATGGGGCTTAAATAAATTTTCAAGATCATAAGAAGAATCACCCCAATCATGACCATTGCAACAAGTAGTAGACATAGCAAAACTAGCATCCCCAAGCTTAGGGTTTTGCATATTATTAGCACAATTGACATCAAGAGAATTTATTATAATAAAATCATTGCAATCATGCTTTTTATTCAAAGATCTATTGTGAGGTACTTCATCACAATTTTCAGATTTACGAATTTCAGGCCAAAGCTTATAAAGATAATATAGTGCATCCAAATCACTAGGAATTGGTTCATCATAATTGGATCTCTTAAAAAGATTGGAAAGCGATGAGGATCCATAGATATTAGCTTCTTTGTTAGGGAATAAATACCCAACTATTTCAACCAAGCGAGAAAACGAGCTAAGAAAGACATAAAGGCGAACGGAAAAGAGGGCGAATAAAACGGCAAGGGTGAAGTGGGGGAGAGGAAAACGAGAGGCAAATGGCAACTAATGTAATGCGGGAGATAGGGAGTGTGATGGGTACTTGGTATGTTGACTTATTGCGTAGACTCCCCGGCAACGGCGCCAGAAATTCTTCTTGCTACCTCTTGAGCTTGCGTTGGATTTCCTCGAAGAGGACAGGATGATGTAGCAGAGTAGCGTAAGTATTTCCCTCAGTTTTTGAGAACCAAGGTATCAATCCAGTAGGAGACCACGCGCAAGTCCCTCGTACCTACACAACACAAAGAGCTCAACGCAACCAACGCGATTAGGGGTTGTCAATCCCTTCACGGTCACCTACGAAAGTGAGATCCGATAGATAATATTTTTTGGTATTTTTGGTATAGAGATGCAAAGTGAAAAGTAAAAGACAAAGTAAAAAGCAAAGCAAAATTAAAGTGATGGAGATTGATATGATGAGAATAGACCCGGGGGCCATAGGTTACACTAGTGGCTTCTCTCGAGAGCATAAGTATTCTACGATGGGTGAACAAATTACTGTTGAGCAATTGACAGAATTGAGCATAGTTATGAGAATATCTAGGCATGATCATGTATATAGGCATCACGTCCGTGACAAGTAGATCGAAACGATTCTGCATCTACTACTATTACTCCACTCATCGACCGCTATCCAGCATGCATCTAGAGTATTAAGTTAAAAATAGAGTAATGCTTTAAGCAAGATGACATGATGTAGAGAGATAAATTCATGCAATATGAAATAAACCCCATCTTGTTATCCTCGATGGCAATGATACAATACGTGCCTTGCTGCCCCTTCTGTCACTGGGAAAGGACACCGCAAGATCGAACCCAAAGCTAAGCACTTCTCCCATGGCAAGAACTACCAATCTAGTTGGCCAAACCAAACGGATAATTCGAAGAGACTTGCAAAGATAACCAATCATACATAAAAGAATTCAGAGAAGATTCAAATATTATTCATAGATAGACTTGATCATAAACCCACAATTCCTCGGTCTCAACAAACACACCGCAAAAGAAGAAAATTACATCGAATAGATCTCCACAAGAGAGGGGGAGAACATTGTATTGAGATCCAAAAAGAGAGAAGAAGCCATCTAGCTAATAACTATGGACCCGAAGGTCTGAGGTAAACTACTCACACTTCATCGGAGAGGCTATGATGATGTAGAAGCCCTCCATGATGACGGCCCTCTCCGGCGGAGCTCCGGAACAGGCCCCAAGATGGGATCTCATGGATACAGAAAGTTACGGTGGTGGAATTAGGTTTTTTGGCTCCGTATCTGTTCGTTTGGGGGTACGTGGGTATATATAGGAGGAAGAAGTACGTCGATGGAGCTTCGAGGGGCCCATGAGGCAGGGGGGCGCGCCCTAGTGGGGGGTGCCCCCCACCCTCATGACCGCCTCTTCGATGCCTTGGCGTAGGGTCTAAGTCTCCTGGGTCTTATCCGGTGAGAAAATCACGTTCCAAAAAGGATTTTTCTCTTTGGACTCCGTTTGATATTCCGCTTCTTCGAAACACTAAATAGGCAAAAAACAGCAATTCTGGGCTGGGCCTCTGGTTAATAGGTTAGTCCCAAAAATAATATAGAAGTGGAAAATAAAGCCCAATATAGTCCAAAACAGTAGATAATATAGCATGGAGCAATCAAAAATTATAGATACGTTGGAGATGTATCAGCATGCCACCGTAGAGGTGCCTCCCGAGCCCTCGCCTAGTCGTAGCTGGTTGGGTTGGAACATGTGGCTCAAGGGCGGCTCGCTCTGTTGGTGTTTGGGCGTGCTGCCCCGGCAAGGGTCTTGCCGGGGCTGCTGAGGCTGCCCCCGGCAAGGGTCTTGCCGGGGGAAACTGCTTCGTCCCTCTGCTTCTTTGTGTTCTTGGCCTTGGCGTTGCCTTGATCGTCTTGTGTTGGGCTTCGGCTTCTCTCCGGCTTCCCTCCTTTGTCCTGCAACGTGTGGCCATGGCGCGTGGCTCTGACTGCCTATGCACAAGTAAAGGGGTACAAAGGTGCGCCCCTACTTTTGTACACCGACAGGAGCCCCCGGGCCTGGGCCACACATAAGTGCGACACGTTGTTGGGCCAGGCCCAGAACGGTGCGCGGGTAGGAGGGCCAGATTTTACCGCGGTAATCCTTCATCCGTTGCGCTTCCCCACGACCCGCGTTGAATGCGCTATGTGGAGGGGTGCGCGTGACGTGGGTGGCATGTGTGGGGCGGTTTCCGCATGCATGCTTCACATCGTGGTAAAGAGCCGGCTCGCACCTTCCCAATAAAAAGAGGGAGGCGTGGAGGCGCGGCTCATTTACTGGATGGACTCGAGTCGCATTCTTTAAGGCGCCCACGCCCCCTGATCACGGGGCGGGGAACGGTCACCTCACCTGTCCTTTCGACCCTGCATGCTCTCCACGTGTCCTTCATGTAGGTGGCGAGCTGTGGAGGCGGGAAACCGGGCCGTCGCTGGTTGGGGCATCGGGTCGGTCCTGATTCCCTGTGCCCCCAGTGGCTGGATTGGCTGAGCGGGGCGGTCGAGCCCCGACCCCGCCCCTTTATACGGAGAGGGAAGGGGGATGGCGCTCCGCACTCTTCTATCTTCTATATCCTCCTGCTTCTGCTTCTTCCTCTCATCCGCCATGGAGAAGGGGAACCCCGGTCCCTCGACTGTGGCGGCGAGGGTCGCCGCTCGATAGCGTGTCCCTCCTCCTCTTGACCCCGTGGTGGTGGAGCCGACCGCGAGGGGAAGGGGGAGGGCGCGAGGCCGTGGGCGAGGCCGTGGCAGAGGTCGTGCTGCCCGGGGAAGAGAAGGATGGGGCGGCGTGCTGGCCTCGCCCCCGCCAATGATGCCTTTCCCGATGGAGGGCCACGTTGGAGACCAGCCTCGCGAGTTCTTCATCAGGTTGCGCTGGCCTCCGCGTCGCCATCTTCGTCTTCCCGCCCCGTTTGCTCGAGAGATGGAGCGTGACCCGCCCCAGACCCTCAGATTGCACATGAGGGGCTGCGGGAATGGGGGCACGCGGGTCGACGTCGACTTCCCGGCTCCTCGGGTCATGTACCTCCGCCGTGGATGGAAGACGTTCGCTCGCATCCACAGCCTGACGGCGGGGCTCGTCCTCTACTTCAAATTAATGGAGGACAACCTGCTCTCCGTCAAGGTCTTCGGAGATCTTGGAACTCACCTAAAGTGCTGCGTGGAGAGCTCCTCCGACGGAGATTCCGACGATGGAAGCTCTTCCTCAAGCGAAAGTGACGAGGAGGACATCGGGGCAGATGACGGGGACGAGTCCTACTAGGCGTCGGACGCCCCGCGCCTGGGCGGGTGCGGCAGCAGCAACATCTGCACATGGCCGCTCCTCTGACGGAGTTTTGTCGGGGGAGAGGCTAGCTCCTTGAACTTCTCGGGGCCGTCTCCTTGGGCAGCTGGCGTCGAGGGGCTGCAAAAGAGGAAGAGGGCGGGCGGCAAGGCCGTCAACTCGGAGTACACGGACACTGACGCCTTCGTCGCGTGTTTGGCGACTGGCCGCCTCGTCTTCCAGCTCTTTTCCTGGCACCGTCATCACCGTCCCACCCATGGGCAGCCACTGAGGTGTTCTCTTGGTGCTTTCTGTTGCTCATAGTTCGCCTAGGCGCCCCTTTTGCCCTTTCGCCTCCTTGACCTACCTCCTGAGGAGAGGGACAAGAAAGGGATTACAGGCATCTCATCTCTTTTTTAGTCTGTAAGCCTTTGGGCCTTGTTAGATTTAAAGCTTGTAATCCCCCTTGTTCATGTTTTTCTTTTCGTACAAACTATACCTGTATGGGACGTTTTTAATGAAAAAGGGTGCTTCCCGGGTTCTTCGTGCGTGAGCGAGGCCCATGCCAGGGATGAATCCTTGTTATTTTTATAATAAACGTTATCGCCCGGCAATAGGCCTTGCCGTTTCTCTTCTTCAGCCAACCGTTCTCGCACTTTTGGCGGAGGCAGGGGCGAAGTAGAGTTAGGCTCCTCGTTCATCTCTTCGCCACCGCAACTACTACCAAATTCCGACCCAGGAAGTAACTCTCGGGTATAGGAAAAAGGGAGCATGGTGGTTTTAAGACATAAAGGAGGCTTCACATGTCCCAGTTCCATACGGAAACACATAGCAGGGGGATGAAAGACTTATCTGAATCCGCAGCCCCCGGCAACCTTGGCTCGCCGTGGTTGGACCCTTACATCTTCAGCCCCCGGCAGCCTTGCCTTGCCGGGGCTGGAGCGCCAGTTCGTTCTCCTTTTCCCAAGTGGCTCAGCAGAAGTGCCCTGCGAACCAAAGAAAGCAGAAAAGACGCACACTTGACCTCTAGGCTAAGGGTTAGTCGCCGCTAAGCACTATCAACCCTAACCAAGAGACTCAACCTAGCATGCATGCTATAACTTAGGGCGCCAGCGCTTCGTTTATTTATGCTCAGGGTCTGCGCCTGGCTTTGTACAGAGGGTTACATGCTGTTGGGGATATTACCACTGGGTGTAAACCGGCCAGGAGAGGCCGGGTTAACCCCATAAGTAGTTCATTATATCTGAAGCCCATGAAGACAGGTGGTGACGCTTTATGAAAGCCTAGGGCCCAAAGCCGGAATAAGGCCTGTAGACATAACTCGGTATTTATATGTAGACTTGTGTTGTAAGGTAGAAATAGCAGAGACCGAGCCGGACACGTTTATGAGCTGGCCTCGGGATTCTGTAAACCGACGGGCGTCAACCCATGTATATAAGGGGACGACCTGGCTGCGGTTCAAGGACAACAGACAACAACTCGAGACTCAGGCAAAGCGTATTCGCTCCTTGGTCATCGAAACCCCAGCAATTCCATCACAACTAGACGTAGGCTTTTACCTTCATTGTAAGGGGCCGAACTAGTATAAAACTCTCGTGTCACGTGTCCGGTTTAACCCCTTTAAGCTAACCCGTAGCGATGGCTCCACGACTAAGTCCTTACACGAGGACATCTGTCGTGACAAAACCACAACAGTTGGCGCCCACCATGGGGCTATCGCACGATGGTTTCAAGTTCTTAGAGGGCAGCTTCAAAGGACTCAAGGGCTACAATGTGGGCCGGATGACCAAGAGTCATCGCGGCAAGCTCTACATCGACGATGCAGGCTGGGGCCCCGAGGCCGGCTCGATTGAGTATGGGTACCGGGTCCCCTTTGGTGGCATACATGTTTTCATTGGCAAGATCAGCGAACCGGGCCCTGAGCCGGACATCTGCACCGACCTCGTCGAAACGGCTCAGCGTGTGAGATCTGCCCGGGTCAAGCCTGTCATGAAACGTGCCTTCGTGGGAGTTATCCATGGAGGGGAATCTGAGGATAGATCGGAATCTGGTGGTGGAACCGTTGTTTATTCCGGCGACGAGTCATCGACCGGAGAGACCGAGTCGTTATATCAGTTACAAGATGGCCGGATTGGGGGTTGTTCCGATGGCGACAGTATTCCGGACCCCTTCGATCTGCCAAACCGGGTTGCGATCTTCATGGCTGGTACACAACCAGCGCTCCTCTCTTCGACCGCAGCGGCGATGATTTCTGGATCAGCAGCGGCAAGAGCAGCCAGGGCAGGAGGCCCTATGCGACCGCCGGCTCAGGTTCTATCTGATTTGTTTGACGCGTTGGCAATGCTGATGGCGGAGGCTAACCCAGCGGATCAGGATGCACACAATGCGGAAATCGCGAAGGTGAAAGATCAGATCACCCAGGCCAAAGCTGACTTGGCAGCTGAGGATACCAGGATGGCTGCAGAGCGGGCCGCTTTGGATGCACAGGCTTACCGGATTATGCTGGATCAGAGTGCGTCGAACGAAGTCCTCAAGAGGAGGTACCGATCTCGCCTGCCACCGATTTATGATGCTAGAAACCTCTTCAACACCCCGGGAGCAGGGACCAGTAATCCGCCGGTGATAAACCGGGCGGAGGCACCTGGTGCAGGGGCACCGGTTCAGCCACGTTTGGTGGATTCGCCTCGTTAGAACAACATTGCAACACCGCATGTCCCAACGCCACCGGGTCATTACTCTAACCCGATGGACAACATTGTCGTCGTCGCTTCACGGCTGGCGGCCATCTCGATCGAAGGCGATTCTCCGGCGGTGGTCGAGACGCGTCGGGTTAAGGAGCTTCTTCAGACAGACTTGGTTCAACAGGAGGCTTATTCATATAGTCGCGATCGGATTCATTCCACTCCCCGTCCAAGCCGGAGTTACAGCAGGCGCATGGATGAACCAGCAGTGTCAAGCAACGAGCAAAACCGTGATCTGCCCTGCGGCAATAACCCGACGGGTGGTGCTGGCGACGCTCAAGAGGTGGTGGACCGGGCTCGGGCACGCAGAGAGGCCGAGTTAGCGGCGCAACATGAAGCCCGTCAGCTTACTCCGGTTCGTCCAACCACGTCGGTGGAACCATGAGTTACTTCTAGTTCTGTGGGAGTGTTGTGTCTCGTCCCAGCGTTGCATAATGTGCGCCTGCCCAAGGATTTCAAAGGCCCGCGCAAGGTGCCGAATTACACCGCCGATTTATCCCCCGAGACATGGGTCAAAAGCTATGAGATGGCCATGGAGATGTTGGATGTGGATGATGTGGCGTGTGTGAAATACTTCACCATGATGCTAGAAGGGACGGCCCGCACTTGGCTAAAGAGCTTACCGGCTAATTCTATCAGCTCATGGGCCGAGTTGAGAGCCCGGTTTATACAGAATTTCAAGGATACATGCAAGCAGCCCGTGTCAATTGTGGACTTAGCTACCTGTGTCCAGGAGGAAGGAGAGTCAACAACCCGTTGGGTGCGCCGGGTTTCGGAAATTTTGCATTCGTCGGACCGCATCAACGTTGATACCGCAGTTTTAACATTGGAAGGCAATTGCCAGTTTGAACCACTGAAATTGAAGTTGGGACGGCTCAAACATCATTGTAATGACATGGGAACCCTCATGGCTGCTCTGCTGAAGTATGCCGACTGTGATGGTACCAAGGATCCCAAGTCTGACAATGATAAGATAGGGAAGGGAAAAAGGAGTGGCAATGCCAAGGGGCAGCACCACAACCCGGCAGGTCATGGAAACAGCGGCAAGCGTAAAGCGGACCACGGCTTAGAATTTGTGGCTAATACCAGCACGCAGGACAAGGGCCAACGGCGTAAAGGTAAACTGCCCCAGCGCGGTGGAGGACCAAGTCCTAACCCAGACCGCCTGTCTTATCTGTTGAACCAGCCTTGCCCAAAACATGGGACGAAGGAGAATCCATCCACGCACCTCTGGAAAGATTGCTACATCATGCAAGAGTTCAAAAATTCTAATTCTTTCCTATATGATCATGGACCGGGTGGCGGTTCGGGCCCCGGGTCTCATGGGCCGGGTTATGGTGGAGGCAATTCCAGTTCAGGTTTTCATGGTAATCAGAGCGGGCATGGCAATCAAGGCAATCAGGGAAACCAAAGTGGTTATAACAATCAGTGGAGTCAGCAGCAGCAGCAGTTGGGTTACCAGAGCAACCCGAAGCAGTTGAATAGTGGACAGTATCATGTCTTCACCACTAGCCTGGACAAGCGCGATCAGAAGCTTCATAAAACGGCAGTGAATGCCGTTGAACCGGCGGTGCCCCGTTATTTGCGCTGGTCTGAGAAGTCGATTGTGTGGAGTAGAGAAGATCATCCGCCCCGGGTTGACAATCCGGGTCATCTGGCACTGGTGGTGGCACCTCAGGTGGGAGGTTATAAGTTCACTAAGGTACTCATGGATGGAGGGAGTATCAATATCCTTTATTATGAAACTTTCCGTCGCATGGGGTTAACAGATAAAAATCTTAAACCGTCCAATACGGTGTTCCACGGTGTGGTGCCTGGTAAGTCGGCGTATCCTGTTGGTAAAATAGCTCTGGAGGTGGCTTTTGGGGACGATCATGACTCGAGATCAGAAACCTTGACTTTTGAAGTGGTGAAAATCAAAAGCCCGTATCATGCCCTGTTTGGACGGCCAACTTATGCTAAGTTTATGGCACGGCCTTGTTATGTTTATCTGCAGCTCAAGATGCCGGGTCACAAGGGAACTATAACAGTGCATGGGAGCCGCAAGATCGCTCTAGAGTGTGAAGAAGGTGATGCGGCTTATGCTGAGTCGGGTTGTGCAACAGAGGAGTTGAAGTTTTACAAAGACAATGTTGATCCGGCAGATATGACTTCATTAAAGAAACCAACTACAAAGCATGAACCGGCCCTAAAGTTCAAATCGGCTGATGAGACTAAGCTTGTTGACTTCGTGCCCGGCGATTCGTCCAAGCAGTTTAGCATCAGCGCTAACTTGGATCCAAAATAGGAAAGCGCGCTCATCGAGTTCATCCGTGAGAATCGGGACATTTTTGCGTGGAAGCCTCCTGACATGCCGGGTGTACTGAGAGAACTCGCTGAGCACACTCTCAATGTTGATCCCAAGTATAAGCCGGTCAAGCAGTTTCTCCGCCGGTTCAATGAAGAACGGCGCAAAGCTATTGGAGAAGAAGTTGCCAGGCTCTTGGCGGCTGGATTCATTGTTGAAGTATTTCATCCTGAGTGGTTGGCTAATCCGGTGTTGGTCCTCAAGAAGAACGACACTTGGCGTATGTGTGTGGACTACACAGATCTCAACAAGGCTTGTCCAGCAGATCCTTTTGCCCTCCCTCGTATTGATCAAATTATTGATGCTACGGCGGGTTGTGAGCGTTTATGCTTTTTGGATGCATATTCCGGTTATCATCAGATCAAAATGGCAGTTAAGGACCAAGAGAAGACGGCCTTCATAACTCCCTTTGGAGCCTTCTGCTATGTGTCCATGCCCTTTGGGCTCAAGAGTGCCCAGGCGACTTATCAACGGTGTGTGCAGAATTGTCTTCATAAACAGATCGGCCGTAATTTTCACGCCTATGTGGATGATATTGTGGTAAAATCCAGGAAGAAGGAGACATTGATTGATGACTTGAAGGAAACCTTTGATAACCTGCGGGTTTATAAAATGATGCTTAATCCGTCCAAGTGTGTCTTTGGTGTACCAGCAGGCAAGCTCTTGGGTTTTCTGGTGTCTAACAGGGGCATTGAAGCTAATCCGGAAAAGATCAAAGCCATCACCTCCTTGGCCAAACCGAAGTGTATCAATGATGTTCAACTTCTGACGGGCCGGATTGCCGCATTGAGCCGGTTTATCAGTCGCCTTGGTGAGAAGGCCATACCTTTATATCAGATGTTGAAGAAAACAGTTAACTTCATCTAGAGTGACGCTGCTAATGAAGCATTTGAGGATTTAAACCGGCGGTTGGCCAATCCGCCGGTTCTCGCTGCTCCAGTTGACAAGGATCCATTGTTGCTATATGTGGCAGCTAACGCCCGGGCTATTAGTGTGGCTATTGTGGTAGAGCGTAAAGTGGCCGGAAAGGAATATCCGGTTCAGCGACCGGTTTACTATATTAGTGAGGTACTTATCGAATCCAAGCAGAGGTACCCACATTGGCAAAAGTTGGTATATGGAGTTTTTATGGCAAGCCGAAAGCTTAAACAATATTTCCAAGGTCATCCCATCACGGTGGTAAGCTCTGCTCCTTTGGGGGATATAATCCAAAACAGGGAAGCAACTGGCCGGATTGCTAAGTGGGCTATCGAGCTCGGGCCTCATGGGTTGAAATACATACCCCAGACGGCGATCAAATCTCAGGCACTTGTGGATTTCATCAATGATTGGACGGAACTACAAGCGTCAGAAGAGAAGCCGGATCATACTTATTGGACTATTCATTTTGATGGGTCCAGGAAATTGGAGGGCTCAGGGGCTGGAGTCGTATTAACTTCCCCATGAGGTGATAAGTTTTGTTATGTTCTCCGTTTAATGTTCCCTTGCACTAACAATGTAGCTGAATACGAGGCCTTACTCCATGGTCTTCGGATGGATAAGGAGATGAACCTAAGCCACGTTAAGTGCTTCGGTGACTCGGACCTGGTGGCTCAACAAGTGTCCGGCACTTGGGATTCCAAGGATCCACTCATGGCGGCATATCATCGAGAGGTGGATATTGTTGCAGGTCACTTCAAAGGCTATCAGGTGGATCATGTGGACTGGAGGAAGAACGAAGCGGCAGATGCTTTAAGCCATCTAGGTTCCCAACGTAAACCGGCTCTGCCTAATATCTTCCTAGATGTGTTGCATAATCCGTCCGTTAAGCTCCCTGATGAAGAGGATTTGGCTATTCCTGATCCGGAAGCTTAGTTGGTGGTGGCTCTTCATGTTATCCCGGATTGGATGGTTCCATATCTGGCGTATATGAACCGGGGCGAGTTACCAGAGGATGAAACTTTGGCCAGACAGATAATCCGGCGGTCCAAGTCCATGACTATTATCAATGGAGAGTTACATCATTGCAGTGTGACAGGGGCGTTTCAACGATGTGTGTCTCCTGGGGAAGGCTGTGAAATTTTGCGTGAGATCCACGAAGGATATTGTGGTCACCACGCCGGTTCAAATTCTTTGGTGTCCAAGGCGTTTCACGGTTTCTATTGGTTGACAGCTCATGCTGATGCCGAGGACTTGGTCAAAAGATGTGATGGCTGCCAGAAATTCTCAAGGCGCGCTCATGTACCGGCTCAAGAATTGAGAATGATTCCAATCACCTGGCCATTTGCAACCTGATGGGTCTGGATATGGTTGGGCCTTTCAAGAGATCCAAGGACAAGAAGACCCACCTCTTGGCGGTGGTTGATAAATTCACGAAGTGGGTGGAGGCAGAGCCAGTTAGTAAGTGTGATGCAGCTACGGCGGTTCAATTCATCAAAAAGGTGATCTTCCGGTTTGGCTTTCCACACAGCATTATAACAGACAATGGTACCAATCTGTCAAAGGGTGCCATGAAGGAGTTCTGTCAACGTGAGCACATCCGGCTTGACGTGTCATCAGTGGCTCACCCCCAGTCCAATGGTCAAGTGGAGAGGGCCAATCAAGAGATCTTTAGAGGCATGAAACCCTGGCTTATGGTTCCTTTGCAACGGACGCCGGGTTGTTGGGTTGAGGAGTTACCTTCTGTGTTATGGAGCATCGATACCACACCTAATAGGTCGACCAGATACACACCATTCTTCATGGTTTATGGAGCGGAAGCGGTTCTTCCTAGTGACATCCGTCATGACTCACCTCGTGTAGAGGCATATGTTGAAGCCGACAATGAGAAGGCACGACAGGAAGCTCTTGACATGTTAGATGAGGAGCGTGACATGGCGGCAACCCGTTCGGCGATTTATCAGCAAGATCTGCGTCGTTATCATAGCCGCCGGGTTAGAACCAGAACCTTTCAAGAAGGCGATTTGGTGCTTCAACTCATCCAGGATCAGACGGATATGCACAAGCTATGGGAAGGACCCTTTGTGGTCAGTAAGAATCTACACAACGGGTCATACTACCTAATCAATGTTCGAGAGCACAAAGACTCACGTAAATCGGAGGAGGAGACCAACCGGCCGTGGAATATTGCTCATCTTCAGCCTTACTATACTTGAGCCATAGGCTCTGCTTATGTACGTATTATGACAATGTATATATTATGATCAATATAATAAACCGGAGCCTCAGCTAAAGCGGGGTATCTGTTGTTTTTCCTACATCATGTGTGGTTACATGGAGCTTCTATTTATAAAGCGGTGTCCGGTTTACCCCTTGATTCAGCTATTCAAAGCTTTAAGTTACATCACTTGGGGGCTTGGTCGTATCCGAACCATAGCTACACCTCTTGATCGGCGCAATGCCACAACATCACTTGGGGGCTTGGTCGTATCCGAACCATAGCTACACCTTTTGATCGGTGCAATGCCACAACATCACTTGGGGGCTTGGTCGTATTCGAACCATAGTCACACCTCTTGATCGGCTCAAAGCCAAATCAACCTGGGGCCAAAGAGAGTGTTGTAAAACAACAACTCAAACATAGGCACCCACTGAGCACAACTCAAAATGTTACTTGGGGATTCTTTGCTATCGAAATAAACTTAGAATCTACACTTGTAATAGGCTATCAAGCCATGGCTTGGAAGCCTGGTGTATACACCTAAAACCCCAGGTTAACCTGCCTATTTAAGTAAGTCACTCCGCCCAGGTAAACCAGGTATGACCCTTTGAACTTTGACAAGTTACTCTAAAATAAAGACCCTGGACTTGTCAAGTTAAAACGATGATTGGTTAAGGATTGAGGACCATCTTAAAAGGCTTTGCAAAAATGGTTTAACTCAGTGGCCTGGCAGCTGTCGGCGTTCTGGGAACGGGGGTCCCCAGACTTGCCTGCCTGCGGCCTGCGGCGTGGCTCAAGTGGGGGCCCAGCGCGGCCCATCTTCATCAGCTCAAGCTCAAGACCCTCGCGACGGGCCAAGCCTCGTGGGGCGGACGACAGGAAGCTTCCTCAGGAGCGGCCTCATCAGGTAGGCTCGCGAGGAGGCGGAGAGATCAAGGTGGGGGCACCTCGCGAGGAGCCCATGATGCAAGCCATGATAATCGAGACCAGGCGGGCGCCGGCTTGCACAGTGTCCTTGCTTCCTCTTCGGTGCAAAGGGAGCAAGCACACGCCAAGGCATCGGTCAAAGGTTGCCATTACGGTGCAACGAGACCAAGACCAGCAGAGCGGTAGGACGGAGGTCACCGTGGAGCCCAAGACGGCGTCATCACCAGTGCTTTGGCAGCCGAAGACCACCTTTGGTCAGGATAACTTGTACTAGATGTTCCCCTTCAAAATGGCCAATTGTTGGCGCCCTTCCCGCTCATTATTTGGGGAGAGGCCCAGGGCCTCTATAAATAGAGCTAGCCACCACAGAGTAGAGGCATAGATAAAAGAGATCCAGACCAGGCAGAGCACATCACACTATCTCAAGAACACCTCTCGCGAGGCTGTTCTTCCCTTGTATTGTTCATCATCAGCCCCTGAGGCAATCCACCACACCACACACTGGAGTAGGGTATTACACCACAACGGTGGCCCGAACCAGTATAAATCTCGTGTCTCTTGTGTTGTTCATCATTTCCAGCTTAGATCACACGAGGAGATTGGACGTAGATCGGTAGGGGAGAGATCTTCGTGCGCACCCCAGAGTTCGAACCTTAAGGGTCTGCCGGAACCCGAAATCTGACATTTGGTGCGCCAGGTAGGGGTGCGCCGGAATCTTCCTTCCGCTGTTCGCGTGTGACCTTCCGTCGTGTCCATGGCCGACGCTCGTCGGGCTCGCGCCGAGCATCGGGCTGCTCGCGCCACCCGCGTCGCCCAGACGACGCCCGTCGG
>NC_041382.1:750889302-750920073 GCF_002162155.2 Triticum dicoccoides
TTCCCCGTCGCCTGCCGCCAACACCGCCACCGGCCCGGCGGGGAACGAGCAGCAGGCCTCGTCCCAGCATCCTTCAGTGCGGCGGGATGGCCGCACCACCACCCCGTCACTGACTCCAGCTGGTTCGTCGTCCCACGCCCGTCGCGCCCCCATGGATACGCACGCCGCGCTCCTCCTGGTAGGAGAGCTCCTGCACTACTGCCCCGTCGACGACCTCTACGAGGACTAGCTCGCCCGCGTCACCGAGCTCGTCAGCGCCGCAGGGGGCTCCCCCTTGCTATCCCTCTCGCTGCCTCGCCCTCCGTTCCGTGCAGGAGGCGAGGATCAGTAGGCGCCTCCGCCACCTCCTCCCCAAGAAGGCGCCCTAGCTCCAAGGCGCGCAGCCCCAGGGCGAGACCCTCCACGTCCGGCGCATGCGCAGCAAGAAGGGAGCTGCCAAGAGATCCCTCGTCCCCAAGAAGGTGCTCGCGCGCTCCCAGCGCCGGTGTGCTAAGATCGCATCCTTGCGCCTCCACGACAAGACCCTACGCTGCTCCAAGCGGCGGCGCATGGTAATCCCCAGGAGCAGGCCCAGCACCAGCAAAGGGCGCCGGTGCCTATAGCAGGCTGCCTCACCGTCACCCCCGAGCTACGTGGCGTCACATGGCCAGGCAAGTTCAATCCTGACCTGCCCCCTCGCTACGATGGCACGGCGGACCCCGTGGAATTCCTACAGCTCTACGAGCTGGGCATCGAAGCTGCCAACGGAGACGAAAAGGTCATGGCGAACTGGTTTCCCATGGCGCTCAAGGACGGCGCCCGCACCTGGCTCCTAAACCTGGCACCCAGCACGATCTCCTCCTGGGGCGAGATGCACACTCGCTTCATCGCCAACTTCCAGGGCACTCACGACCGGCCCCCGGCCGTGAGTGACCTGCGCCGCATCAAGCAACAGCCAGGGGAAACCCTGCAGAAGTACATCCAGCGCTTCAACAACGCTCGCCTCAAGATCCCCAGGGTGACTGAGGAAGCCATCATCTCAGCTTTCTCCGACGGCGTGCGCGACATCAAGATGAAGGAGGAGACCTGTGCACATTCCTAGAGCTGTTCAACTTGGCGACCAAGTGCGCCAGGGCTGAGGAAGGGCGCCTCTCCCTCCTCGAGCTCCCGGCAGCCGACCCAGAAGATAAAAATCTCAAGTCCAAGGACGTGAAACGCAAGGGGGCTGCCATGCTCGCAGGGGAGCCAGACACCAAGCGAGGCAGGGATCAGCCTGAGTCATCCAAGGGCAGCCGATATTGCGTGCACCACGACCTCCACACCCACAACACCAACGAATGTCAAGAGCTCAGGGTTGTGCGAGATGGGCGAATTGGTTGACGCCCCGAGCGCAACGACAGGGGCTATGGCCGAGGAGGAGGAAGAGGTGGAGGACGATGGGAAGACCGTGGCCCTCGCCAAGGGTGGTGTGACCGACCTCGCGAGGATCGCTGGCAGGACCAACCTCACGAGGGAGGCTGGAGAGATCAGCCTCGTGAGGATCACCCACACGGCAATGCAGGCCTTCCTCCTCTGCCGCCACCACCAAGGAGGAACGAAGACCAACATCAAGACGAGGGGGCTGGGGGCTTCCAGGAGCCACGCGCAATAGCTTGCATCTTGGGTGGCGCCTAGGCCCCAGCCTCCCAGCGCATCTTCAAGCAGTTTGCTCGCGAGGTTAATGCAGTCCTCCCCAAGCTTGAGGCCACGCGCCCTCTCAGGTGGTCTACGTGCGCTATCACGTTCAGCTCAGCGGATCAGCTCAAGTGCGCGGCAACGGCCGGAGTTCTCCCGATGCTTTGCTCCCCAGTCACCAGCAATGTGCAGGTCACCAGGACCCTCATTGATGGCGGAGCAGGACTCAACGTCCTGTCCGTCGAGACGTTCGACAATCTCCAAGTGCCATATGATCAGCTTTAGCCAACCAAGCCTTTCTCAGGGGTCACTGATGGTTCCACTATTCCGATAGGGCAGGTTCGCCTTCCAGTCACCTTCGGGCAGCGCAACAACTACCGCACCGAGCTCATCGACTTTGACGTCGCCCACATTCGCCTGCCGTACAACGCCATCCTCGGGTACCCAGCCCTAGCCAAGTTCATGGCAGTGACTCACCATGGCTACAATGTCCTCAAGATGCCAGGAGCGGTGGAGTCATTACCGTACCCTGTGAAGAAAGGGACGCAGTGTGTTCACCTGAGCGTGCGTTCCAAGCCGCAGCAATCGAAGATCCAGATCACAGGAGTGGAAGACTTCCCGAGGCGACCCTCAAGAAGAAGAAGGCTTCGCCTGGCCCAAGCCGTAAGGAGGCAGGCGCCTCCGAAGGTGTTGCATCAGGATTTGCGCCCGATCAGGGAGCGCCACCCTCTCTCACATAGGAAGGCGCGCCCGGCGCCCTCCTCAGGCAAGGCTCGGGGGCTCTTATTTGGAGAGCCACCGACTTTTCCAAGGTCACAAGGGAGGCGCTCGGGCACCACTTGGCAGGGTGCTTCCAGGCACGTTTCCCTCAGGAAGGTTGATACGTCTCCAACGTATCTATAATTTTTGATTGCTCCATGCGATATTATCTACTGTTTTCGACTATATTGGGCTTTATTTTCCACTTTTATATTATTTTTGGGACTAACCTATTAACCGGAGGCCCAGCCCAGAATTGTTGTTTTTTGCCTATTTCAGTGTTTCGAAGAAACGGAATATCAAACGGAGTCCAAACAGAATGAAACCTTCGGGAACGTGATTTTCTCATCGAATATCACCCAGGAGACTTGGACCTTATGCCAAGGAAGCTTCAAGGTGGGCACGAGGTAGGGGGGTGCGAACCCCACCCTCGTGGGCCCACCAAAGCTCCACCGACATACTTCTTCCTCCTATGTATTCCACCGCCGCAACTTTCTGTATCCACGAGATCCCATCTTGGGGCCTGTTCCGGAGCTCCGCCGGAGAGGGCCGTCATCACGAAGGGCTTCTATATCATCATAGCCCCTCCGATGAAGTGTGAGTAGTTTACCTCAGACCTTCGGGTCCATAGTTAGTAGCTAGATGGCTTCTTCTCTCTTTTTGGATCTCAATACAATGTTCTCCCTCTCTCTTGTGGAGATCTATTCGATGTAATCTTCTTTTTGCGGTGTGTTTGTTGAGAACGATGAATTGTGGGTTTATGATCAAGTCTATCTATGAATAATATTTGAATCTTCTCTGAATTCTTTTATGTATGATTGGTTATCTTTGCAAGTCTCTTCGAATTATCCATTTGGTTTGGCCAACTAGATTGGTAGTTCTTGCCATGGGAGAAGTGCTTAGCTTTGGGTTCGATCTTGCGGTGTCCTTTCCCAGTGATAGAAGGGGCGCGGCAAGGCACGTATTGCATCGTTGCCATCGAGGATAACAAGATGGGGTTTATTTCATATTGCATGAATTTATTTCTCTACATCGTGTCATCTTGCTTAAGGCGTTACTCTGTTTTTAACTTAATACTCTAGATGCATGCTGGATAGCGGACGATGAGAGTAATAGTAGTAGATGCAGAATCATTTCGGTCTACTTGTCTCGGACGTGATGCCTATATACATGATCATACCTAGATATTCTCATAACTATGCTCAATTCTGTCAATTGCTCAACAGTAATTTGTTCACCCACCGTAGAATACTTATGCTCTTGAGAGAAGCCACTAGTGAAATCTATGCCCCCGGGTCTATTCTCATCATATCAATCTCCATCACTTTAATCTTGCTTTGCTTTTTACTTTGCCTTTTACTTTTCGCTTTGCATCTCTATATCAAAAATACCAAAAATATTATCTATCATCTCTATCAGATCTCACTCTCGTAAGTGACTGTGAAGGGATTGACAACCCCTAATCGCGTTGGTTGCGAGGAGCTATTGCTTTTGTGTAGGTACGAGGGACTTGCGCGTGGCCTCCTACTGGATTGATACCTTGGTTCTCTAAAACTGAGGGAAATACTTACGCTACTCTGCTGCATCATCCTCTCCTCTTCGGTGAAATCCAACGCAAGCTCAAGAGGTAGCAAGAAGAATTTCTGGCGCCGTTGCCGGGGAGTCTACGCAAAAAGTCAACATACCAAGTACCCATCACAATCCCTATCTCCCACATTACATTAGTTGCCATTTGCCTCTCGTTTTCCTCTCCCCCACTTCACCCTTGCCGTTTTATTTACCCTCTCTCTCCTTCTCCTTCTCCTTCTCTTTCTCTGTTTGCTTTTTTCTCGCTTGCCTTTTGTTTGCTCGTGTGTTGGATTGCTTGTTTGTCGCGATGGCTCAAGATACTACCAAATTGTGTGACTTCACCAATACCAACAATAGTGATTTCCTTAGCACTCCGATTGCTCCTCTTGACAATACCGAATCTTGTGAAATCAATACTGCCTTGTTGAATCTTGTTATGAAAGATCAATTCACCGGCCTTCCTAGTGAAGATGCCGCTACTCATCTGAATAGCTTCGTTGATTTATGTGATATGCAAAAGAAAAAAGATGTCGATAATGATGTCGTTAAATTGAAGCTATTTCCTTTTTCACTTAGAGATCGTGCTAAAGCTTGGTTTTCGTCTTTGCCTAAAAATAGTATTAATTCTTGGAACAAGTGCAAAGATGCTTTTATCTGTAAGTATTTTCCTCCCGCTAAGATCATCTCTCTTAGAAATGACATTATGAATTTTAAGCAACTTGATCATGAACATGTTGCACAAGCTTGGGAGAGAATGAAAGTAATGATACGTAATTGCCCAACTCATGGTTTAAATTTGTGGATGATTATACAAAAAATTTATGCCAGATTGAATTTTGCTTCTAGAAATCTTTTAGATTTGGCGTCGAGAGGCACTTTTATGGAAATCACTTTAGGAGATGCTACTAAACTCCTAGATAATATTATGGTTAATTATTCTCAATGGCATACTGAAAGATCTTCTAATAAAAAAGTGCATGCGATAGAAGAAATTAATGTTTTGAGTGGAAAGATGGATGAACTTATGAAATTATTTGCTACTAAAAGTGTTTCTTCTGATCCTAATGATATGCCTTTGTCTACTTTGATTGAGAATAATAATGAATATATGGATGTGAATTTTGTTGGTAGGAATAATTTTGGTCACAATGCATATAGAGGGAATTTTAATCCTAGGCCTTATCCTAGTAATCCTTCTAATAATTATGGAAATTCCTACAAAAACTCTTATGGAAATTATAATAAGATGCCCTCTGAATTTGAGAATAGTGTTAAAGAGTTTATGAATTCACAAAAGAATTTTAATGCTTTGCTTGAAGAGAAATTGCTTAAAGTTGATGATTTGGCAAGGAACATTGATAGAATTTCTCTTGAGGTTGATTCTTTAAAGCTTAGATCTATTCCTCCTAAGCATGATATCAATGAGTCTCTCAAAGCTATGAGAATTTCCATTGATGAGTGCAAGGAAAGAACCGCTAGGATGCGTGCTACGAAAGATGCCTTTATTAAAGCGTGTTCTTCCAATTCCTATGAAAATCAAGATGAAGATCTAAAAGTTATTGATGTGTCCCCTATCAAATCTTTGTTTTGCAATATGAATCTTGATGAAACTGAATATGATCTTCGCTTACCTAGAAGGCGTTCCAAAAATTCGGAGTATTTAGAACTTTATGATGAAATTGATGATAGTGGGATTGAAAGAAATAAAACCCTAGATGTTGCTAAACCCACTATATTGGATTTCAAGGAATTTAATTATGAAAGTTGCTCTTTAATTGATTGTATTTCCTTGTTGCAATCCGTGCTAAATTCTCCTCATGCTTATAGTCAAAACAAAGCCTTTACCGAACATATTGTTGATGCCTTGATGCAGTCTTATGAAGAAAAACTTGAGTTGAAAGTGTCTATCCCTAGAAAAATCTATGATGAGTGGTAACCTACTATTAAAATTATAATTAAAAATCATGAGTTTTATGCTTTGTGTGATTTGGGTGCTAGTGTCTCCACTATCCCCAAAACTTTGTGTGATTTGCTAGATTTCCATGATTTTGATGATTGCTCTCTAAACTTGCATCTTGCGGATTCTACTATTAAGAAACCTATGGGAAGGATTAATTATGTTCTTATTGTTGCAAATAGGAATTATGTGCCCGTAGATTTCATCGTTCTTGATATAGATTGCAATCCTTCTTGCCCTATTATTCTTGGTAGACCTTTCCTTAGAACGGTTGGTGCGATTATTGATATGAAGGAAGGGAATATTAGATTACAATTTCAATTAAAAAAGGGCATGGAACACTTTCCTAGAAAGAAAATAAAATTGCCATATGAAACTATCATGAGAGCCAATTATGGATTGCCTACCAAAGATGGCAATACCTAGATCTATCCTCGCTTTTATGCCTAGCTAGGGGCGTTAAACGATAGCGCTTGTTGGGAGGCAACCCAGTTTTATTTTTAGTTTTTTGTGTTTTTTCTTATGTTAGGGAATAAATAACCCATCTACCTTCTGTTTGGATGTGGTTTTGTGTTTTAATTAGTGTTTGTGCCAAGTTAGACCTATTGGATCTTCTTGGATGATAGTTCTTTGATCTTGCTGTAATTTCCAGAAACTTTGCGCTCAGTGCCCGAATTATTAAAAATCATAAGAACGTGATAAAATACTGATTACAATTTCTGCTGATCAATAAACAAATTGTATAGGTCTTCCAATTTTGTAGAATTTTTTGGGTTCCCGAAGTTTGCGTTAGTTACAGATTACTACAGACTGTTCTGTTTTTGACAAATTCTGTTTTTCGTGTGTTGTTTGCTTATTTTGATGAATCTATGGCTAGTAAATTAGTTTATAATCCATAGAGAAGTTGGAATACAGTAGGTTTAACACCAATATAAATAAATAATGAGTTCATTACAGTACCTTGAAGTGGTCTTTTGTTTTCTTTCTCTAACGGAGCTCACGAGATTTCTGTTTAGTTTTGTGTTGTGAAGTTTTCAAGTTTTGGGTGAATTCTTTTGATGGATTATAGAACGAGGAGTGGCAAGAGCCTAAGCTTGGGGATGCCCATGGCACCCCCAAGATAATCCAAGGACACCAAAGAGTCAAAGCTTGGGGATGCCCCGAAAGGCATCCCCTCTTTCGTCTACTTCCATCGGTAATTTACTTGGAGCTATATTTTTATTCACCACATGATATGTGTTTTGCTTGGAGCGTCTTGTATTATTTGTGTCTTTTAGTGTGCCACAATCATCCTTGCTGTACACACCTTTTGAGAGAGCCATACATGAATTGGAATTTGATAGAATACTCTATGTGCTTCACTTATATCTTTTGAGCTATGTAGTTTTGCTCTATGTGCTTCACTTATATCTTTTGAGCGTTATAATTTTGCTCTATGTGCTTCACTTAGATCTTTTAGAGCATGGTGGTGGTTTGTTTTAAAGAAACTATTGATCTCTCATGCTTCACATAGATTATTTTGAGAGTCCTAATAGCATGGTAATTTGCTTAATAATAATATGCTTGGTATTCAAGATTTGTGAAACTCCTTTTGAGTGCGTTGAATACTAAGAAAAGATTGATGCTTGATAATTGTTTTGAGATATGAAGATGGTGATATTAGAGTCATGCTAGTTGAGTAGTTGTGAATTTGAGAGATACTTGTGTTAAAGTTTGTGATTCCCGTAGCATGCACGTATGGTGAACCGTTATGTGATGAAGTCGGAGCATGATTTATTTATTGATTGTCTTCCTTATGAGTGGAGGTCGGGGACGAGCGATGGTCTTTTACTACCAATCTATCCCCCTAGGAGCATGCATGTAATACTTTGCTTTGATAACTTCTAGATTTTTGCAATAAGTATATGAGTTCTTTATGACTAATGTTGAGTCCATGGATTATACGCACTTTTTCCCATCCTTCCACCATTGCTAGCCTCTCTAATACCGCGCACTTTTCGCCGATATCATACACCCACAATATACCTTCCTCAAAACAGCCACCATACCTACCTATCATGGCATTTCCATAGCCATTCCGAGATATATTGCCATGCAACTTTCCACCGTTCCATTTATTATGACACGCTCCATCATTGTCATATTGCTAGCATGATCATGTAGTTGACATCGTATTTGTGGCAAAGCCACCGTTCATAATTCTTGCATACATGTCACTCTTGAATCATTGCATATCCCGGTACACCGTCGGAGGCATTCATATAGAGTCATATTTGTTCTAAGTATCGAGTTGTAATTGTTGAGTTGTAAGAAAAATAAAAGTGTGATGATCATCAATTTTTAGAGCATTGTCCCAAGTGAGGAAAGGATGATGGAGACTATGATTCCCCCATAAGTCGGGATGAGACTCCGGACGAAAAAAAGAGGCCATAAAAAAAGAGAAAAGGCCCAAAAAAATGAGAGAAAAAGAGAGAAGGGACAATGTTATTATCCTTTTACCACACTTGTGCTTCAAAGTAGCACCATGATCTTCATGATAGAGACTCTCTCATTTTGTCACTTTCATATACTAGTGGGAATTTTACATTATAGAACTTGGCTTGTATATTCCAATGATGGGCTTCCTCAAATTTCCCTAGGTCTTCATGAGCAAGCGAGTTGGATGCACACCCACTTAGTTTCTTTTGACGAGCTTTCATATACTTATAGCTCTAGTGCATCCGTTGCATGGCAATCCCTACTCACTCACATTGATATCTATTGATGGGCATCTCCATAGCCCGTTGATACGCCTAGTTGATGTGAGACTATCTTCTCCCTTTTTGTCTTCTCCACAACCACCATTCTATTCCACATATAGTGCTATATCCATGGCTCACGCTCATGTATTGCGTGAAGATTGAAAAAGTTTTGAAAATGTTAAAGTATGAAACAATTGCTTGGCTTGTCATCGGGGTTGTGCATGATTTAAATACTTTGTGTGGTGAAGATAGAGCATAGCCAGACTATATGATTTTGTAGGGATAACTTTCTTTAGCCATGTTATTTTGAGAAGACATAATTGCTTTATTAGTATGCTTGAAGTATTATTGTTTTTATGTCAACATGAACTTTTGTCTTGAATCTTTCAAATTTGAATATTCATACCACAATTAAGAAGATTTGCATTGAAATTATGCCAAGTAGCACTCCGCATCAAAAATTCTCTTTTTATCATTTACCTACTCGAGGACGAGCAGGAATTAAGCTTGGGGATGCCTGATACGTCTCCAACGTATCTATAGTTTTTGATTGCTCCATGCTATATTATCTACTATTTTGGACTATATTGGGCTTTATTTCCCACTTTTATATTATTTTTGGGACTAACCGATTAACCGGAGGCCCAGCCCAGAATTGCTGGTTTTTGCCTATTTCAGTGTTTCGAAGAAACGGAATATCAAACGGAGTCCAAACAGAATGAAACCTTCAGGAACGTGATTTTCTCACCGAATATGACCCAGGAGACTTGGACCCTATGCCAAGGAAGCTTCAAGGTGGGCACGAGGTAGGGGGCGCGCCCCCCACCCTCGTGGACCCACCGAAAGCTCCACCGACGTACTTCTTCCTCCTATATATACCTACGTACCCCCAAACGATCAGATACGGAGCCAAAAACCTAATTCCACCACCGCAACTTTCTGTATCCACGAGGTCCCATCTTGGGGCATGTTCTGGAGCTCCGCCGGAGAGGGCCGTCATCACGGAGGGCTTCTACATCATCATAGCCCCTCCGATGATGTGTGAGTAGTTTACCTCAGACCTTCGGGTCCATAGTTAGTAGCTAGATGGCTTCTTCTCTCTTTTTGGATCTCAATACATGTTCTCCCCCTCTCTTGTGGAGATCTATTCGATGTAATCTTCTTTTTGCGGTGTGTTTGTTGAGACCGATGAATTGTGTGTTTATGATCAAGTCTATCTATGAATAATATTTGAATCTTCTCTGAATTCTTTTATGTATGATTGGTTATCTTTGCAAGTCTCTTAGAATTATCTATTTGGTTTGGCCAACTAGATTGGTAGTTCTTGCCATGGGAGAAGTGCTTAGCTTTGGGTTCGATCTTGCGGTGTCCTTTCCCAGTGACAGAAGGGACAGCAAGGCACGTATTGCATCGTTGCCATCGAGGATAACAAGATGGGGTTTATTTCATATTGCATGAATTTATCTCTCTACATCATTTCATCTTGCTTAAGGCATTACTCTGTTTTTAACTTAATACTCTAGATGCATGCTGGATAGAGGTCGATGAGTGGAGTAATAGTAGTAGATGCAGAATCGTTTCGGTCTACTTGTCTCGGACGTGATGCCTATACACATGATCATACCTATATATTCTCATAACTATGCTCAATTCTGTTAATTGCTCAACAGTAATTTGGTCATCCACCGTAGAATACTTATGCTCTTGAGAGAAGCCACTAGTGAAACCTATGGCCCCCGGGTCTATTCTCATCATATCAATCTCCATCACTTTAATCTTGCTTTGCTTTTTTACTTTGCCTTTTACTTTTCGCTTTGCATCTCTATATCAAAAATACCAAAAATATTATCTATCATCTCTATCAGATCTCACTCTCGTAAGTGACCGTGAAGGGATTGACAACCCCTAATCGCGTTGGTTGCGAGGAGTTATTACTATTGTGTAGGTACGAGGGACTTGCGCGTGGCCTCCTACTGGATTGATACCTTGGTTCTCAAGAACTGAGGGAAATACTTACGCTACTCTGCTGCATCATCCTCTCCTCTTCGGGGAAATCCAACGCAAGCTCAAGAGGCAGCAAAGGTACAAGGCAAGGAAGACCAAACCCTCAGGAGTTCATCGCAAGAAACACCCAGGAGCTACAGGATTCGAGAGTCATGCGCGGCAGCCGCCGGTTGCCCGCTGTAGCCCCACATCCAGGCGAGGATGGTGGGCTGCGCGTCTGCATCGACGTGCCAGGGCTCAACCGAGCCGTGTCTCAGGTGCGCATATGGCCTTCATGCGTGGGGCGCTGCGAGGGACCACCTAACAGCTACGTTTGCATGCCTTTCGGCCTGCCGAACACGGTCGCCGCTCATCAGCACCTGCTGAGGGGCGTTCTGGAGGCTCAGGAGGTCAGGCGTAGTGCGGTCCTGGCAGAGGTGGAGATGACCCTCGAAGACCTACCCGTGCCCCCGGAGCCTCCCAAGGCTCCTAGGCCTGGGGGCTTGTGAGGACCGGCGTCTTCACCGCGCATCGCTCGCTTCTTCAGCATCACTTCATCTTCAACAGCATCAGGTGACATCTTTCAAAGTTCCATTTTCAGCTGGGAGCGCCCACAGGGCCGCATCATTCCCAGGCCGCGTGGGTCCGTCCCCGCGGCATGTATCTGTTTTGCTTATGCTCTTTACCTACCTTGTTGGGGCGCCCCTCGGGCTGCATCATCCCCAAGCTACTCGGGCCCGACCCAACGGCGGTTGCTTTTCCTGCATCTACCTGAAATGAATTTCCTCTTGCGTGCTTAACATACCCGACCTAATCGCCTGCTCGATTGATGCCTACCTATGGAGCCGCTCGCTCTGGCATGGCATTTGCGTACGGGTCCGTCCCTACAACGCTGATAAATCTGAGTGGTCGAGCTCTAGCCGCGGCAGCCCCACAAGGTGCCACCTCACCAGGCCCTCAGTGCCCCAATAACTTCCTTGGAGCGACCAAAGGTTGGCTGGCAACCGTAACGATAGGTCTTGTCTCTCCTTATGATTGGTGTGCAGGACCCACTCAAGAAGCGACGTTGGGGACATCGCGGGCGCTCTCTCCCTCTCTCCGGCACGGACCGCTTGCACGTTAAAAGGGGGGCGCCTGAGCATCGCGACTCATGGGCTCCTACTGGCTCTCCAGCCCTCACCCCTGGCCTTGACCCACGGCATCGTGACCTGTCATACCAGCGGCGGCTGAGCTCGCTCGAGGGCCGGGACCTGAGGATGTAGAGCATTAAGGGAAGTGTGGGAGAGTGGGAAGAAGCTCACGAGGACCTAACCCAGCAGCACCTCGGCTACCACCACTCGGGCCAGGCGCCTCGTCAAGGGACTACACCAAACTCAAAAGATAAGTCACGCCCTCACAGGAACTGGACCAACGCAGCGCCAAACCCTCGCCCAGTGCAGCTCTGTCACGGTGACGCTGCCTTCCTTTCTTGCCCAACGAGGGCTGCTTGAGCGCTAAAGGGGACCTCCCGAGCATCGCGACTCGGGGGATCTTACCGGACCTCGGTCCGCTCACCTCCTGGCCTTGACCACGGCATCACGACCTTGCATACTAGCGACGGCTGAAGCCTGCCTGGGGACTGGGACCTGTCAGTGTAGAGCGCCAAGTCTTCGTGAGGATAGAAAGGGGGAGCCGAGCCGGGACAGAACCAGCACCTCACATTGATTCATATTAAGGATATAATATTCACAAAAGACATGGCAGACGCCTTACATACCCCCGCGGGGTGTTGCTTTGATTCCTTGCAGGGAATAAAAGGTGCTAATCCTAAGGAACGCTAATTGCCTGCGCCTCCGCAGGGGACGCCATCATCAATAGTGCGTAGCTTGGTGCCAGCGCAAACCCCATCCAGATCAGTGGCGGTGGCGGCTTGGTGCAGTCGCCCTGCTCCGAGCACGGCGCGAGCTCGGAGGCTCGTAGCTGTCGTTGCTCGTCTCTAGATTCGCGAGAAGCTCGGGGGAGCCGCTGGATTCCTCAGCTCGTCCGCTGCTGCCTGAGGAGCTGCTGGAGGACCGGCGGGTGAGCCAGTTCCTCGCCAGTTCATTGCCCCTGCCGCTTCCCTTGGGGCAGCATTCCAGCCGGCGTCCTTCAGCATCGAAGACCTTGAAGAACATCAGGGAGGCGCTGTCGTATTCAAGATGAATTATGAGGGCACCTTTCGTCCGGCAGACCCGGGCGATCTCGCCCCAGCCCCGGGTCATGAAGACCTTGCCCGGAGCGACGACCACGACCTTCGCTCCGGTCGCAAGGGTGCTGCAGTCGGTGTGCTGCAGCCAGAGCTCCAGGGACCCGCTCGGCGGCACCTCGAAGGCAAAGGAGGAGGGAAGGCGGATCCAGGAGCTTGGAGGCATGGCGGCGTGAAGCACAAGCTCGCGAGAGGAGCCCTCGGCGTGGACTCCAGGTGGAACAACACGCACCGCCGTGACTCGCCGGCGTTGACGGCGGCACCGTCGGTGTCGCTCGACGCCCTCTTCCCTAGGGCCCACGACGCGGGCGTGCAAGGGCAGCGGGAACCCAGGCGGCAGCCGCTCGTACCAAGGCCTCGACGCCCCCTGCCAAGCACCCTCATCTCGGCGGTAGAGGACCGTCCGTTTCTTCGGTGGAAGAGGGTCAGGACCCTCTCGGGGGGCCTTTCCCTTCTCTTCTGCAGAAAACCGGCGGATTGGTGCCATTGGCGTGAGGAGGAGCAAGGACGAGGAAGAAGAAGAAAAGGCGTAGCAGGAAGGAATGGACTGAAGGGGCTCACGCAGTCTCGTACTTATAGCTGGAGAAGGCCAACCACCGAGCACCATGATCGCAGGTAATCATGACCCATTTCTCTGCATGCAGGGACTTGTCAAGTCGTGCGATTGCCGAGGCGTCGTGGGGAAGCGCAGTCGCCCACGTCCAGTCAATCGCCACGCGGCGCCCAAGGCCGCAGGCTATTGGGGCCCGGGGCGCTTCGCGCTTGCCCCTTCGCTTCCCTGCTAGGCCAAGCCCGGGCGCGCCTTGGGCCCAGGGGCTACTGTCAGTGTTCTGGGAACGGGGGTCCCCAGACTTGCCTGCCTGCAGCCCGCGGCGTGGCACAAGTGGGGGCCCAGCGTGGCCCATCTTCATCAGCTCAAGCTCAAGACCCTCGCGAGGGGCCAAGCCTCGCGGGGTGGACGACAGGAAGCTTCCTCAGGAGCGGCCTCATCAGGCAGGCTCGCGAGGAGGTGGAGGGATCAAGGTGGGGGCACCTCGCGTGGAGCCCGTGACGCAAGCCATGACGATCGAGACCAGGCGGGCGCCAGACGGGCGCCGGCCTGCACAGTGTCCTTGCTTCCTCTTCGGTGCAAAGGGAGCAAGCATAGGCCAGGGCATCGGGCAAAGGTTGCCATTCCGGTGCAACGAGACCAAGACCAGCAGAGCGGCAGGACGGAGGTCACCGTGGAGTCCAAGACGGCGTCATCACCAGTGCTTTTGGCAGCCGAAGACCACCTTTAGTCGGGATAACTTGTACTAGATGTTCCCCTTCAAAATGGCCAATTGTTGGCGCCCTTCCCGCTCATTATTTGGGGAGAGGCCCAGGGCCTCTATAAATAGAGCTAGCCACCACAGAGTAGAGGCATCGATAAAAGAGATCTAGACCAGGCAGAGCACATCGCACTAGCTCAAGAACACCTCTCGCGAGGCTGTTTTTCCCTTGTACTGTTCATCATCAGCCCCTGAGGCAATCCACCACACCACACACGGGAGTAGGGTATTACAACACAACGGTGGCCCGAACCAGTATAAATCTCGTGTCTCTTGTGTTGTTCATCATTTCCAGCTTAGATCACGCGAGGAGATCGGACGTAGATCAGTAGGGGAGAGATCTCCGCGCGCACCCCAGAGTTCGAACCTTAAGGGTCTGCCGGAACCCGAAATCCGACAGCAGCCCATGAAAAGCCTCGAATTTGGGGCCTGGCAGCCCGTGAAAAGCCTCGACTACAACGGTTTTATTTGCCTTTTGTTAAGTTTTTCTTTCTTTTGATAAGATTTGTGATGTTTTCAAACCGGTGTTTATCAACCCGGTTAGACTGTCAACTACAAGTTGTCAGTGCATGATCAAGTTATAATCCGGAGACTATCAGCCCGGTCTGGTTTTGACTCAAAGTCACCAGTATAGAATAAACCGGTGTTTATCATAACCCGGAACAGTTTTATTGTAAACCAACATCATATAACAGGAGTTACTTATACTCCAGATTAGGGTTATGCCCCTCACTACGAAGTTGGTCGGCCAACGTTATGCCAAAAGGTCACAGGTATCATATACTCCCATATTTGGTTATCTTTTATAACCTTGGTTATAAACCTTGGTCGTATATATATATATATATATATGTGTGTGTGTGTGTGTGTGTGTGTGTGTGTGTGTGTGTGTATTTGGGTATCATGACCCGCCCAGGGGTAAACCGCCAGGGCGCTTTAAGCTTCTTATCTGCAGGAATAGCTTGAATAAATGGCTATGGATTATGAATATCATATCTCAAGCATGTCGGATTAAGCAAGCATCAGTCGCAGATAAAAATGCACGAAGGCATACCATACCAAGTATTTTACTAGCCTATTACAAGGCGTTTCAGTGCCCAAAAGGATAATTGTTTTCTCAAAGATATGTTGCAGCATGTAGAAAACTAAACCGGCCTCCGGTTCATGATTGGTCACCAGCTTGGCCTGACGGCTGCGGATCATCTCGCGCCGGTTCAACTACCTCATCTCTACCCAGTGGCTAGAAGTCAACAGTTGCCCAGTCGATCCCAGTTAGGGCTTGGAATACAACTTCATCACCTATAAGCGTGGACGGTTCAACGTCAGGGGCATAAGTGTGCTTACGGATGGGTGGAATAAGATTTTGCGCTTCTGGAATTGGTGCAGCAACCCGTCTGTTCTTATCATCATAACTCGCCTGATAGTATGAGAGATCCGCTTCTTCAACCAGTTGACAAGCCAATGGGCGTACTTCCTGGTTTATGATTCGGAGATCATCATTGCCAAATTCTGTTCCTTCTTCCTTCAAACTGGGATAGCCTTGGGCCGCTTCCACTGGATCAAAGTCAGGTACCCACGCTTTTGCCCGGGTTAGTGCGGCCAAAGCGCCCGTTCTAGCGGCAGACTTTTTTAGCTCATCTACCCGGGCAGGAAGCATAGATAACCTTTCTAAGGTATCTTTGATCAAACTGGGAGGAGGATTATTGTGTGAAGCAGTATATATGATCCGCTGCGCACCGGTATACAACTGCTCTATCAGAGTATAGGCCGCTTTCAATTTCTTCTGTACGTCGGAGCCCAGATGGCTAATACGAGTTCCTGCATCATTACAAGCATTAGTAAACCGGCAATGCATGGAAGGATATGTTGAAAACATAAGTCAAGGATGTTTACCGAACACAGCAGCAGTCATGGCATGAATCTGCCGCTTTACACCAGTCAGCTCATCAACCACCGGTTTAAGAACTGCTTCCGCATCTTCGGCCCTTTTTTGCAAAGCGGCTTTCTTTGTTTCCCAATCTGATCGTTCCTTGTTGAAGCCCTCTTTTAGTTTCTCCATAGCGCCTAGAGCGCTGGTTGACTCTTCCTTGGCTTTGGAAGTTTCGGCTTGCTGGGATTTGAGGTTCTCCTGCAGATCAGCGGTTTGGCTTTCTTTCTTGCTCAGTTCAGCCTATAAAGAGACAGGTATATAATGAGTTGCCAGTACATATTTGAAGTACCAAGAACATAACAAGTTATGCCCTTGATACTTGGGGGCTAATGCATATTTGCTTTTTATCAGAAATTTCTACAAGTCCCAAGCACAATACAAGTATTAAGCTTGGCACTTGGGGGCTAATGTGTGTTTACTCATAATTGCTGATATGGGAAATCTTCTACAAAGTCCCGGTTCATCTTTATAAAGTTAAACCGGCCCTCAGGGGCTACATCAGTGAAGCTAAGAAGCATTGTTGCGAACATGAAATTGTTACTAAAGTCCCGGTTTAGATTGGTATCCTAAACCGTCACTTGGGGGCTACTAGAATTGATAAGCTGCAATTGAATGTAAGAGAGAAGCAGTTATGTTAGTTACCTCATATTGCTCCTTCATCAAGTTTACCAAGCTAGCTTCATAATCACGGCTGGTATACAGACGGTTCAAGAAGCCAGAATGAATGTCTTGAGCATTGAGATGGGCATAGCTTGATAAATCGGCATTCCATTTGCCTTTGTCGATAGCAGAGAGCTCCTCCTTGGCAGTATGCTTTGACAAAGCGATAAGATTACCAGGAGTGGTGTGGCCAGTGCCAGTAATCATAATTTCATCATGTTTTTCCTCAGCAGCCTTTACTGGAGTTGGCAGTCTGTCAGTATTTTTTACTGGACTGACCGGTTTATCATCAGCTTGGACAGAGCTGGTGGGCTGATCAGCACGGCTGGTGGTGTCAATTTCCACCTGTTCAGCGACAAAATCATGGTCTTGAGGTGGTGGGTCATTGAGCATGACGTCAGCATCAGTCTTCTCAGGGTCTGGAGTTTTTTCCGGTCCAGCCACATTATCATCAGCCGGTTTATTCAACCAAGCCTTCTTGCTTGGTCCGGGCTTAGCGTTGAGAAAACAAAACATGAGGATCAGTACAGCGTATAAAAAACATGTCAAGGATAAAACAAGTGTATAGCTCACCCAAGAACCGTTTTGAGGGGTGGAAGTTTGGTGGCCGACGACTCGCCAGAAGATGAGTGAGAAGTACCCTGATAATTTGAATCAGACGGGTTAAGAGGTTGACGAAAACAACCCGCTTTGGGGCGTGAAGTGTCAAGGGGATAAGAGACCTCTGATCGGCCTTTCCGAACCGGAGTGTTAGGTAAACCGGCGGAGGTAACTACCTGGCCACTATACTAGGTTGTGCGGCGAGCTTCGTGCTGCTGCGTCTTCACAAGAAAGTTTGGATCCAAGTAAGCAAGAGGATGAGAAAATTTTACTTTCCGGTTTGCTCGACGGATTTTTAGTGTTGGCAAAGGATCTGAATCAGAGGAAAGAACGATTACCTCTATGACATCAGCTTGGCTGCCTTCAGCGTCGTCCTAACAATAATCATTATCAATGAGGTGTGAGGAAAATGAACCAAGAGAGTCAAGTTCTACCTCTAATTCCGGGTTACCCACATCGTCATCAGCTGGTAGCTCGGAGGATGCAGTTGTCCTTTTCTTGGCAGGTTTCTTAACAACCTTGGTCTTTGGGCGTTGTGGCTTGGCCGGTTTGTCTTGCGGCTTGGCTGGTTTTTCTTGAGGTTTCTTATTCGAAAATGGATCGTCGCCCTGTCAAGAAAATAATCAAACTTTCAGAGAATACTTAGATAAAAGCAAATTAAGATGAGAAGATCATATGATTCTTACGGCGGGCCGTTTGTTGAAAGTGCAGAAAGGGAGTAGTCCGGTTTGGGCACAGACAGCCTCCGGTTCGTTCAGCATCTTCTTGACAGCCTCAGTAACTTCCGCATCTATAAGCTGAATGTCAATGTGTCGTTGAGCACCCTTCAGACTCCCCGTGTACTCACACATCAAACCGGAGCGGCGGCTTAAGGGCAGAATACTCCAGCTTATCCAACAACGAGCAAAGTCAATTCCTGTCAAACCGTTTGACATGAAGGCTCTAAGCTTTGACAGTTGAGGGGCATACTTGGCCCTCTCTTTTGTAGTCAACCTCGGAGGAAAAGGATGTGTGTTGCTAAGGCGTTCAGGACGGTAACCCGGCAGGGGGTTTTCATCAGTTGGAGATGTATCCTTGCAATAAAACCAGGTCTGGTTCCACTCTTTGGGGTGGCTGTGGAGCTTGGGATGAGGGAAAGTGACTTCCTTCCTTTTCTGAACCGCCATTCCGCCCAATTCAGTATTGGGTCCATCCGTGAATTCTGTGCGACGGTTTAAGTGAAAGAAATCCCTAAACAGTTCGACTGTAGGTTCCTCTTGTAGGTAAGCCCCACAAAAGACTTGGAAGTGGCAGATGTTGGTCACAGAATTTGGACCGATGTCTTGAGGGCGCAGTTGAAAACTAGCTAGTACATCCCGGAAATTTTTTGAACCGGGAGGGCTAAAACCCCGGCCCAGGTGATCAGTAAACACGACTACCTCTCCATCCTTGGGTGTAGGAGGATTTTCCGGGCCAGGGACCCTGCAGTGGATGACATCCTTCTTGGCTAAAACGCCCATTTTAACACAGTTGATTAACTGCTCTTCGGTGACTCGAGAAGGAGCCCAATTGCATTCATAGACTTGCTTGGCCATGGCAATGAAAATCTGAAACATGATTGTTGCTGGTTTAAGATTTACAGTGGACAACTGTACAACGGTATAAGGATGCAAGCATATTATTAAAACAGAGTTGGTTATTCGTAAACCAGAGTCTGATGATGGATACAGTATAATGATGAGTGCCTTGGCGGTTCAACAGGGGACTAATGGTATCTACTAGGTCGTCATTTTTCTAGGGAGTTAAACCGCCTAATCTGGTATTGAAAATACAAGTCCAAAGATGCGTAAGTGAAGGAAAAACAGGTTTCACAAGTTAGCATTATAATTTTGGATCTACCACATGTCAGAAAATGAAAATATATTCAGACCTAAATATTGGTACCGAAGCAGTTGATGAAGGTTCAGATGGGATTTTCTACTTAAACGAGATGCATGGATGGAAAAGAAGGCCTACGGCTATCGTTGTACAGGATAAATATCAAGGTTTGAGTCAAAGAGCTATTGCACAACGACGAACACCGATGAATACTGAAACCCTAATGATCTATGGCGGAAGAAAAGAAGGCTTACCGATGCTGATGGAAGAGCGGAGAGGCGTTGCGATTCTCTGGTGAGTTCAGGGTGATGCAGCGGCCGGAGTTGAGGCAGAAGCGAAGGTCGACGGTGACGGCGGAGCTCCAAAGGTCGGGCAGCGCAAGGAAGAGGATGAGGTGAAGAGATACGGGGGGGAATGGAAAGACCCCCTGGCCCTATTTATAAAGGCAAAAAGATAAGCGTGAGGCGCGAAAATCGAGGAGCCCGAAATTTGGATATGAGGCAGAGCTGTCGCCTCGATTGTTGGAGGCTCATTAATGAGGATGGGTTATATACAGTTTTAAATAACATATGATGTCATGGCGGTTTACCATGGTCCTGGAAAGTGACGTCACGGCGGTTTGCAGATTATGTGAAGATGTTGAAGAAGAACATTTTCTTAAGTATTCAGGACTGACATGAACCAGTTCAAATCAGTCTGGGGCCTAATGTTGGGGATATTACCACTGGGTGTAAATCGGTCAGGAGAGGTCGGGTTAACCCCATAAGTAGTTCATTATATCTGAAGCCCATGAAGACAGATGGTGACGCTTTATGAAGGCCCAGGGCCCAAAGCCGGAATAAGGCCTGTAGACATAAACCGGTATTTATATGTAGACTTGTGTTGTAAGGTAGAAAGAGCAGAGACCGAGCCGGACACGTTTATGACCCGGCCTTGGGATTCCGTAAACCGAAGCGCGCCGGGCTTGGTGACTCGTATTACCCGATAAGGGCCTTCCCACTTCAGCGTCAACTTGTTGGTATTCTTGGCCGACTGAACGCGCCGAAGAACAAGGTCGCCTATTTCAAAGCTTCGGGCATGAACCTTGCGGCTATGGTAGCGGCGCAAGGCTTGCTGGTAGCGTGCTGCTCCCATAGCCGCCCGAAGACGATCTTCCTCAAGGAGCATTGCGTCATCTTGCCACAACTGCTCTTGCTCAAGCTCATCATAAGCGAGCACTCGAGGTGACCCATATATGATTTCCATGGGGAGAACTGCCTCCGCCCCATATACTAGGGCAAAGGGTGTCTGACCGGTGGCTCAGCTCTGGATTTCTTGCTCTTGCTAGTAGAGCTCTCTGGCACGTCCTCGACGGTAGCACAACACTCCAAGGAGGTGCGCTTGCCGGAGTGGGTGCGAGAGGTCTTAACGGGCTTCTTCTTCCCTCCCGAGCCTTCAGCGGCAGGAGCAAGTGCCTTGACAGCAGTTGCTGCAACTGCTTCCCAGTAGAGTTGGTCGGCGCAAATCAGCGTGTCCTTCTTGTCGGAGGGGACAGAGATGATGGTCAACGTCCCGGGCATCTTTAGCATGTTGTAGGCGTAGTGTGACGCGACCATGAACTTGGCTAGTGCCGGGCGGCTGATGTCTACTACGTAACCTTCTTCTTGTAGACGTTGTTGGGCCTCCAAGTGCAAAGGTTTGTAGGACAGTAGCAAATTTCCCTCAAGTGGATGACCTAAGGTTTATCAATCCGTGGGAGGTGTAGGTTGAAGATGGTCTCTCTCAAGCAACCCTGCAACCAAATAACAAAGAGTCTCTTGTGTCCCCAACAGACCCAATACAATGGTAAATTGTATAGGTGCACTAGTTCGGCGAAGAGATGGCGATACAAGTGCAATATGGATGGTAGATATAGGTTTTTGTAATCTAAAAATATAAACACAGCAAGGTAACTAATGATAAAAGTGAGCATAAACGGTATTGCAATGATAGGAAACAAGGCCTAGGGTTCATACTTTCACTAGTGCAAGTTCTCTCAATGATAATAACATAGTTGGATCACATAACTATCCCTCAACATGCAACAAAGAGTCACTCCAAAGTCACTAATAGCAGAGAACAAACGAAGAGATTATGGTAGGGTACGAAACCACCTCAAAGTTATTCTTTCCAATCAATCCGTTGGGCTATTCCTATAAGTGTCACAAACAGCCCTAGAGTTCGTACTAGAATAACACCTTAAGACACAAATCAACCAAAACCCTAATGTCACCTAGATACTCCAATGTCACCTCAAGTATCCGTGGGTATGATTATACGATATGCATCACACAATCTCAGATTCATCTATTCAACCAACACATAGAACCTCAAAGAGTGCCCCAAAGTTTCTACCGGAGAATCAAGACAAAAATGTGTGCCAACCCCTATGCATAGGTTCATGGGTGGAACCCGCAAGTTGATCACCAAAACATACATCAAGTGAATCACGTGATATCCCATTGTCACCACAGATACCCACGGCAAGACATACATCAAGTGTTCTCAAGTAATTAAAGACTCAATCCGATAAGATAACTTCAAAGGGAAAACTCAATCCATTACAAGAGAGTAGAGGGGGAGAATAAACATAAGATCCAACTATAATAGCAAAGCTCACGATACATCAAGACCGTGCCAAATCAAGAACACGAGAGGGAGACAGAGATCAAACACATAGCTACTGGTACATACCCTAAGCCCCGAGGGTGAACTACTCCCTCCTCATCATGGAGAGCGTCGGGATGATGAAGATGGCCACCGGTGAGGGTTCCCCCCTCCGGCAAGGTGCCAGAACAGGGTCCCGATTGACTTTTGGTGGCTACAGAGGCTTGCGGCAGCGGAACTCCCGATCTATTCTGTTCCCCGATTGTTTTAGGGTATATGGGTATATATAGGAGGAAGAAGTACGTCAGGGGAGCCACGAGGGGCCCATGAGGGTGGAGGGCGCGCCCCCCTACCTCGTGGCTCCCTCGTTTCTTTCCTGACGTGCACTCCAAGTTTTTCCAGTAGCTTTCCTTCCAAAAATAACTTCTCCAGTTGATTTCATTTCGTTTCGACTCCGTTTGATATTCCTTTTCTTCGAAACACTGAAACAAGGGAAAAACAGGAACTGGCACTGGGCTCTGGGTCAATAGGTTAGTCCCAAAAGTAATATAAAAGTGGATAATAAAGCCCATAAACATCCAAGATGGATAATATAATAGCATGAATACTTCATAAATTATAGATACGTTGGAGACATGTCAGCATCCCCAAGCTTAATTCGTGCTCGTCCTCGAGTAGGTAAATGATAAAAGAAAGAATTTATGAAGTGTGAATGCTAGCAGGTGCATAAGCTTGATCAATGGTAATTTCAATCACCTTTTCTAGCATCATTATATGTCATAACAGTAGCTCAACTCATAAAACTTTTCATGAACAAGTAACAAGCTATTCACATGTTAAAGTATAGATCATAAACTTTCTTGAAAACTAACAAACAGTTCCCAGTCATCAAACAGTTGCAATTCATCTTATTTTCAGCAAGAGTCTATGTCAGAGCTTTAATTTAGCAAACTCCACATACTCAACTATCATTTAGTCTTTCACAATTGCTAACACTCACGCGATATTTATGGGTTAAAAGTTTTAATTAGACACAGAGAAAGATAGGGGCTTATAGATTCGCCTCCCAACCTTTTACCTCAAGGGTAATGTCAACAATAATAGTTCATGATACCTTACATCCAATTGGATATATATATCAGAATCTTTCCAACACGAGGTGCTTGCCAAAGGATAAAATGAAAAAGGGAAAGTTGAAGATCACCATGACTCTTGCATGAAAGTAAAAGATAGGCCCTTCGCAGAGGGAAGCAGGGATTTGCAGAGGTGCCAGAGCTCGAAGCAAAAAAAGAGATGAAAATAATTTTGAGAGGTATGCTTTCATTGTCAACATAACGACCAAGAGTTCCCAATATCTTCCATACTACATACATTATAGGCGGTTCCCAAACAGAAAGGTAAAGATGTGTACTCCCCCTCCACCAACAATCATCAATCCATGGCTTGCCCGAAACAACGGGTGCCTCCAACTAACATCAAACCAGGGGGAGTTTTGTTTGCAATTATTTTTTATTTGATTTTGATCTTTTTGATCATGGGACTGGGCATCCCGGTTACCAGCCATTTTCTCGTGAATGATGAGTGGAGTCCACTCATCATGAGAATAACCCACCTAGCATGGAATATACTGCTAACCCGTAGTCGCTACATGAGCGATTCGGGCATACAAAGCAGATTATTATTTGAAGGTTTAGAGTTTGGCACATGAAAAATTACTTGGAACGGCGGGTAAATACCGCATATAGGTAGATATGGTGGACACTCATGGAAGAAACTTGGTTCAAGGAGTTTGGATGCACAAGTAGTATCTCTACTTGGTGCAAGGAATTTGGCTAGCATGAGGGGGAAAGTCAAGGTCAACGTGTTAGGCGATCCATGACAATATACTTTATTTCGGATATAAGAAAACATAACCCATTATGTTGTCTTCCTTTTCCAACATCAACCTTTTATCATGTCATATTTTAACGAGTGCTCACAATTACAAAAGATGTCCATGATAGTATATTTATATGTGAAATATCTCTTCCTTCAATATTCTTTCATGAATTGTTCAAGTGACCAATACAATGTTTGCTAACCTTCAATAAATTTACCACCTCTACTTCTTATATGTGAAGTCATTACTCCCCATGGGAAAGGCATATGAAACATATATAATTTCATATTTATGACATTCAAATCATTCAACCATTTACTCATAGGATGTAAGTGAAGCACACGAGTAAATGACAAACTACTCCAAAAAGATATAAGTGAAGATCAATGAGTAGTCGAATAATTATGCAACTATGTGAAGACTCTCCCATTTAAGAATTTCAGATCTTGATACTTTATTCAAACGGCAAGCAAAGCTAAAGAAAATAAAATGACGCTCCAAGTAAAACACATATCATGTGGTGAATAAAAATATAGCTCCAAGTAAAGTTACCGATGAACGAAGATGAAAGAGGGGATGCCATGCAGGGCATCCCCAAGCTTAGACACTTGGTTATCCTTGAATATTACCTTGGGGTGCCTTGGGAATCCCCAAGCTTAGGCTCTTGCCACTCCTTATTCCATAGTCCATCGAATCTTTACCCAAAACTTGAAAACTTCACAACACAAAATTTAACAGAAATCACGTGAGCTCCGTTAGCGAAAGAAAACAAAACAACACTTCAAGATACTGTAATGAACTCATTATTTATTTATATTGGTGTTAAACCTACTGTATTCCAACTTCTCTATGGTTTATAAACTATTTTACTAGCCATAGAGTCATCAAAATAATCAAGTAACACAATGAAAACAGAATCTGTCAAAAACAGAACAGTCTGTAGTAATCTGTACCAACGTATACTTCTGGAGCTCCAAAAATTCTAAAATAAATTGGTGGACCTGAGAAATTTGTCTAGTAATCATCTGCAAAAAGAATCAACTAAATAGCACTCCCAGTAAAAAAAATTAGCTAATCTCATGAGCGCTAAAGTTTCTGTTTTTTTACAGCATGATCATCAAGACTTCACCTAAGTCTTCCCAAAGGTTCTACTTGGCACAAACACTAATTAAAACAAAAAACTACATCTAAACAGAAGCTATATGGATTATTTATTTCTAAACAGAACCAAAAAGCAAGAAACTAAAATAAAATTGGGTTGCCTCCCAACAAGCGCTATCGTTCGACCGACCACGTTCGAAACGGGATCCTGTTCATCGGGAGGGGTCTGGCGTATGGCAAAACGGAGGAAACCGACCTCCTACGATCGAAACGGGGGTCCTGTTGATTGGGAGGGGTGTGGCGTACTGCAAAACAGAGGAAACGGACTTGTGTTGGAGAGCTATTGTCAAAACGGGGGTCCTGTTCATCAGGAGGGGTGTGGCGTACCGCAAAACGGGACTCCACGGGATACTGTTCATCTCCACCGTCGACCCCCTCTAGCCTCCACGGGCTACTGTTCATCCACCGTCGACCTCCTCCAGCCTCCACCTGCGACTGTTCATCCAGCCTCCACCGCGCGCTACTCCACCGGCTACTGTTCAACCAGCCCTCTCCACAGGCTCCTGTTCAACCACCCCTCCACGGGCTACTGTTCATCCTGCCCTCCACCATCTACTGTTCATCCTGCCCTCCATGGGGTGGTCCTGTTCATCCTGCCCTCCACGGGGTCTTGTTCATCCAGCCCCAACCGGCTCGAACGATCGGGGTCCTGTTCATCCACCCCCACCGGGAACTGTTCACCCAAACCCCCCAGCAACGCTCACTGTTCATCCAGAGGCAACGCCACGGGGTCCTGTTCATCCACCCCCACCAGGAACTGTTCATCCAACCCCCCTGCAATGTTCACTGTTCATCTAGAGGCAGCATCGATCGGCTTCAATTAGCAGCAGTAGCGAAGGAATCGCCCGATCGGGTTCAGTTAACAGCCATCGATCGATCGCTCGGGTTCAGTAACGCGTAGCCTGCAGTGCAATCGCTCGGGTTCAGTTAGAGCCCAATGCCTCGCACACATGCGCGTACATACGAGAGAAACGCGCATCGCTCGGCCGCCGACCACCCACCGTAACCGGGGACTCCCCGATATTTTCCGCGCCCTCGCTTCTACCACGATTTTTTCCGTCATGGACGACCCAAAGAATGTCATGCAGCTGCGTCTCCGGCCCGCCCAGGACGAAAAGCCCATTTTCTGTCATGATTTTTTGTCATAGAAGTAGGACCCCACCACATCAATGATGATACCGGGTTTTGTCACAATTATTGGCATTGAAGTGTCATAAGTATGACAGAAAAGATTTTCGTTCGTCCCGAAATGTCACGGATGTGTCTTTTTTTTGTAGTGTCCATTTCACCTGGTTGCTGTTGTGACCTTTTGGTGCACTGCACAAAACTCTTCTTAAAAGAAGTGACTTTTGTGCTGTTTAACTAGAATGTCATAATGGAACAGTTGGTTCATTTCGGTGGAACTGCACAAAGGGAGATCTGTGTTCCAATCCTCATCATCCATATTGGCACCATAACCTTCCTTTAGGTAAGAATGATATTTAATGCATGTGTTCATCTCTATTTTGTGACTGCCATGAGAAAATAATGCTATTTTTTACTAGTACACTTGTACTCCCTCACTGACAAAACCAATTCTGAAATAGAAGGCCAATCATGTACTTGGTTTCACCAACTGGTGAGGAGACTGAAAAATAGAGCATGAAGAGGAAGAAGAAGAAGAGTAAACAGTGCCAAGGCGATCTTGCTGAAGCCAGAGGCCTCAGTCGAGGCCATTCAAGGGCTCCGGCAACGACTACCTTACATGTGAGACGATCCTTCAGGGAGCCCTTCCACTTCTGCTATCTCACTTAATTAATTAGGAGTACTTAAGTATCACTAATTTATTGCTGCCTAATTTTCCTGTCGGGGTTAAACAAATCTTTAGTAGCACCCTATGCTGAATCATGTACGTGTGTGTGTTTGTCTATGAGGTGAATCATGTGGTGGAGCAGGGAGGGAATGCTAACTTTACCCATTAAGATAATGAGGGTGCTTCTATTTGTTAGTATATGTTTCATCAACTAGTCCCACTATTACAGTAATATCACTCTCTCAATATATGTGCTAACGGGGATGCTCAATTTTGGTGGAACTGCACAAAAACTTTGGGTGCTTCATTGCCTCGACAGCTTCCTTCCTTTCCTGTTAGTCGCTAATCTCGGCTTGCATTCTTCCTTTGCTATCAGTCGTTTGGCTTATCTCGGCTTCCAGTCAAAGGAAATAGTAATTGATATGCTACCTCACACAGGTTGGTACTGGTCTTTATCCTGATTAGTGTGCTTGTCATATGTATTGGTAATTTAGTATTGTGCTACTGTTTGCCGATTTCATAAAGGAGTAACTTGGAGCCTGAACTCGCAGGCAAATCATTACATTGGGTGATTTCAGTAGAACTGCACAAAAAGATCAGATAGACAGGTACTTATGCTGCTGCTATGTACTCCAAAGTTCACTCAGACAAGCATCGATGTTGACAAGAAGAAGTGCCTATATTCATTCTAGTATCAACCGGCATCAACCAATTGTCAAACTCCAAGTATTAGGAGAGTGAACGCCAAAAATATTGCTTGGTGCATAGCCCAGAAAAACGCAGTCCAGTCTTTGGTCCCAACTTGTGCCTTTTGGTTATCTGCACATATGGTAGTGAACTGTATGGCATGGAGTCTAAAGATTCCAGACAAGTTGGTAGACGTGTATATTCATCAGGCACTTAATCAGTCTGCATGCCAGGGATGCTCCATTTCAGTTGAACTGCACAAAAAATTTGGGTGGTTCATTTTCTCAACCGCCTCCTTTCTCGTCTGCAATGTAGAATTTTGGCAAGATACAGGACCAAGATGAGCCAGTAAACTAGTTGGATGAAAGTAGTGGCCAAGTTTCTCAAACCTCCCTCGGCACGAGGCCACTATTTGAGGATAAACCTACAAGCAAAGTTCAGATTGTCTGTGCTGCCTCTTATGTACTCGAAAGTTTACTCATACAAGCATTAATTTTATCAAGAAGTACCTCCGACTGAACACCATTTACCAGTCTGCAATGTAGAATTTTGGCGAGCTACAGGACCAAGATGAGCCAGTAAACTAGTTGGATGAAAGTAGTGGCCAAGTTGCTCAAACCTCCCTCGGCACGAGGCCACTATTTGAGGATAAACCTACAAGCAAAGTTCAGATTGTCTGTGCTACCTCTTATGTACTCGAAAGTTTACTCGTACAAGCATTAATTTTAGCAAGAAGTACCTTCGACTGAACACCATTTACCAGTATGTACCCTAGGTAATTAAAGTTCGTCCATGGATCATATTTGCTGTGATCTCAATCATTTGGATGCATAAACATACTGAACATGTGTATATCTGAATCTTTTTGTGAATTATCTATGAATATTGTTGTGTGATCTATCAATCATTTGGATCCATAGACATGCTGAACTTGTGTATATATGAATCTTTTGAGTTGTTGATAGTGAATGTTGGCTATGAATATGAACGTGTCCTGTGAACCTGAGTTTGATACGAATGTTTACCTTTTTTGTTGTGCTTGTGTGTGAACTTGCTAGTATGCCTACTATGGGGTATGTGACGTGTGGGTGTCAACGACACACCTTCTTCCCGAGAAGAATTGCACCTGCTTTGTTAGGGTAGCAGCGCATCAGCTCTTTTTAATCTTTTTGCTCTGTCTTGCGCCCTCCCCCGCTCAACCCCTGCCGTAATGTTTTCGGCCTCAAAACAAACATAGTACTACGTTGTTTTGGGGGCTTGATGAAAAATCGAGTGCTGGTTTCTGTAGGTTGGCCCACCCAGCAAATGGGCTGCTGGTCCACCACGGACTGGGAGGCTAGAAATACAAGTTGTATGGTGCAGAGGAAAGTAAAAAAACGCCATCGAGAGCCATCCACTGAAGAAAAAAAATCTCTCCTGATGTGCTTCTTTAGTCGTGCCGCCGGCCCCCTCTATAATCCAGTTCGCTCGGGGATCTGGTATCATTTTTTTCCAGAAGGCGAACAAGTATTAGCTAGGCCTAGGTTTTGTATTTTAACATGCGTAGCCCACGACATACAGGTGACAGTGGTTTCAACTTATTTTTTGAGGTCCATACCGGCTTATGGGCTTTTTCTTAAAGATCGGCAACCCAATGTATTTTTTTAACCACATTATATATATTTATATTATTACTATTATCGTATATTTTATAGAGACTTAGATATACATTATGAAAACATCCCCCGTGTTATTAACTTATAAAAGTAAATGTTTAACAGAAGTTGGCAAGGAAAATCCTAGTTGTTTCTCATAGGCAAGGAAAATCCTTATGATTGCGTACAAAAGCTTGCGAAGATTTTAAGGACCAATGTAATAATAACGCGCTCATTTTTATTTTGACCAATAACTCGCTAATTTGTTAATTATGTATATAAAAAATGTGCCTCTCCAGTTTATTTTTGATATTAATTGCTCCTTCTAACATAACATTATATATAACGAACCCAGCTAATTCGCGTATTTGAAGGAAGTACAAATGGGCTGGGATTTCTTAGATAATATAAATGGGCCGCATTGACGCGAAATTATTTGTTCACCCAGCCCAGCAAATGGACTGTACATTCTAGAAAACATGGGTTAAATATATGCCACATTTTTGCAGGCTGACATGTGGGCCAATAGGTCGAAGCCTATGCAGGGCGTTGTCAACTTGGTCGGCATGCACCTTCAAACTCTCGTCTTCTTCCTCCAGCGTCGCCGAGACCGCCTGGTCCGGCCTCCGGCGGCTAGCGGCTCTGCTTAGCACACATCGCTGCAAAGCGCTACCCCACCGCTGGCCAGGCTATTCCTCCACCCCTCCACACCTCTTGTTATTCTCCACCGACTGCAGCCCCACGCCGCACCATAACCAGTTATAACCCTTCTCCTCCACTCAATCTGTGACTCCACTGCCGCATCTTCCCATCTCCAAGTCGTTCCTGTCCGGGGCCTCGCTGTCGTCCATCGCCTCGCTGCGCTCGGTGCGCCGTGGTCAACAAACGAGAGTCATCGGAAGAGGACTGTGCGTGGAGAGCCTGACGGCTGGGGCCCACGAGGTCCATGATCGCACGCAAGGAAAGTTCCTCCTTATTAAGCTGAAAAAATAATTTGCTCCACCTAACAGCTGGGACCCATCGGTTCACACGGAAGGAAGTGCCTCCTTGTTATGCGAAAAAAATTATTCCTCCCGTTGACAGTTGGGACCCGTCAGATTTGGTGGCTGACTTGTGGGCCTACTAAGCGGACGTGTACGCAAGGCTTTGTCAACTTAATCGGCAAATGATTCTAGCAGCTGGACCTTTGGATGTTAATCCAATAGCCGTGCTCCTTCTTCAACCTCTGTTCTTGCTCCTATCTCCCATGGGCGGCACCGCTGCTGTGCTGCCGCGCACCCGAACCGGTCAAGTTTCCCACTCCTCTCCATCTCTGACTCCACTGCCCTGTCTTCCCCATCTCTGGGTCGTTCTAGTCTGGGGCCTTGCCGTCGTCCACCGGCCTTTGGTGCGCTAGGCACGGTGTGGTCAACGTGGTCAACAACCGAGAGTCATCGGAACATGACTGTACGTGAGAGGCTGACAGTGGGGACGCACCAAGCCCATGGACACATGCATGCAACGGAACGCGGCATGGTCAACGTGGTCAAGGAACGACTTCCATCAGAAGTGTACTGTACGTGGAGAGGCTGACAACTGGGTTCACAACCGCAGCAAGGAAGTGCCTCCTTATTACGCGGAAAATAATGGTTCCTTCACCTAACAGCAGGGACCCACCCGACGGGCCACCGTATTTTGCGAAAAAAATGTTTCCCCCCTGACTGCTAGGACCCACCGGACGGGTCACCATATTTTCGCGAAAAATACGTCC
>NC_041382.1:750920289-750948088 GCF_002162155.2 Triticum dicoccoides
CCCCGCTGTTAGCTCGGACCCACCGGAAGTGCCTCCTTATTACGCACAAAAAAATGAATACTCCCCCTGCTAGTTGGGACCCACCTTGGTGGGTGGCTGACTTGTGGGCCTACTAAGTTGACGGGGACGGAGTGCTTTGTCAACTTAGTCAATATGAACGATTCTAGCTCCAGTGACCGTACGATGTCCATCCAACGGCCGTAGTGCTTCTTCAACCTCTGGTCTTCTTGCTCCAGCCGCCCAAAGTAGCGTCGGTCGTGCCGCATGCTCCTGCCTCCCCTGGCCGGCTGTGCTGCCATGGAGACCTCATTGCCCCCTATTATTCCCACCGCTGGCCAGGCCCTACGGCGATGGCAGCCTCACACCGCAGCCGAACTAGTGAACCCTCATACTCCTCTCCGCGCAGGCTTCCACTGACGCGTCTTCCCCGGCTCCACGTCATCCCCTTCCTAGACCTCGCTGAGGGAGTCCTGGATTAGGGGGTCCTCGGACAGCCGGATTATATCCTTTGGCCGGACTGTTGGACTATGAAGATACAAGATTGAAGACTTCTTCCCGTGTCCGGATGGGACTCTCCTTGGCGTGGAAGGCAAGCTTGGCAATACGGATATGTAGATCTCCTCCCTTGTAACGACTCTGTGTAACCCTAGCCCCTCCGGTCTCTATATAAACCGGAGGGTTTAGTCCGTAGGACAACAACAATCATACCATAGGCTAACTTCTAGGGTTTAGCCTCTACGATCTCGTGGTAGATCAACTCTTGTAATACTCATATCATCAAGATCAATCAAGCAGGAAGTAGGGTATTACCTCCATCGAGAGGGCCCGAACCTGGGTAAACATTGTGTCCCCCGCCTCCTGTTACCATCCGCCTTAGACGCACAGTTCGGGACCCCCTACCCGAGATCCGCCGGTTTTGACACCGACATTGGTGCTTTCATTGAGAGTTCCACTGTGCCATCATCATAAGGAAGGATGGTTCGTCTCGTTGTTAGGGACAACATCACCTCTGGGGGAGCCCTGGCTGTAGGCCAAACTCTCCGACTAGGCGGCTTCGTCATGACCGCCTGTTCGGCCGCTGCGCCGACGATGACTTCTCGGGTCATCGAAAACAGCCTCCACGTCGGCTCAGAACTTACCGAGCGGATGAATCCAATGGAGCTCTCCTCTTTGAACAAGCTCTTGCATCGAATCGCCGCTTTGGGAGTCGCCACAGACTATATGATCGGATTAGGCTTAAACCTGGCCAAAGGGAGATTAACTCTCCGCCAGTCACCCATCAGATAGCGGTGGTGGAGGAGCATGCGGCGGTTCTTCCTCTATCTTGAGGACAAACTATGTCCGGATTCCCGAGCTCTCCGAGCCGGATACCCATCTATGGGAGGACATCGCCCAAACCCTGAACCTAGAATCAGGCAACAGGCCAGACCCACTGGGCAACATCCTGGAGCCCGAACTTCCAAGATCGGAAACTCCTCCGCCCCTGGGTCTCAGATCGGGTCAAGGTCCAGACTTAAATCCACCCACCCACCCAGATATAAACGATCTTTCCCACATTAGGCAAGAGCCCTAGGAGACAGTACATCTCTATTGGGCCAGATTCCTCCTTGTAACGAACAAGGTCAAGGACTGTCGCGAGGAAGACGCAATTTCATTCTTTTGCAATAATTGCACGGACAAGGGAATCCTCAATTCCATAAGTCGCCGTGACATAGCACACTTCGCTGACTTGGCGGCCATAGTACGGAAGTACTGTGTGATGGAAAGCGCCTGGAAAACCCAAACGAAATTTTGGGATAATCCGGCTCTAATAAAACCCTCAGTCTGAACTAAAAGGGTGCACTCTCATAAGTCGCCCAACTCAATTACAAAGAAGCAAAAGCCCACTACATGGCGTGGAACCATACTGGAGGGATGGCTTAATTGGCCATGCAAAATTCACAGTACATCGGATACCATACCAACACACAGCCTTAGAGCATGTTGGGTACGCCGGCAGGTGGCCAAGAGCGGCAAGGATCTCCTCATTAAAAATACCGCAGAGCACCACCCCGTGGATAACAACAATACAGTATTGACAGTCTTCAAGACCTTCGCCTCAAATAATAGGCGTAAGAAAGCACTCCGCAGCCTTGCCGAGGTCTGCCACGTGGCAGCAATAAATCCATGGAGCGACACGGCCATCACCTTCAACGCCAGTGACGAACCTAAATTCTGAACAGCCCGAGCACCAGCCGCCTCGGTCCTTAGTCCAATTGTGGACGGCTTTCGGCTTACTAAAGTGCTCATGGACCGCGACAGCGGATTAAACCTCAGTTATGAGGAGACAGAAATCGCATTGAGCAAAGCAGCACGACCTTCAGAGGAATCATCCCTAGTCGGGAGGCACGATGCGCTGGGAAAATCACACTAGATGTGGTATTCGACACGGCGGAGAATTATAGGTCCGAAGAAATTACATTCCAAGTGGGCCCGTTCAGTAGCGGATACCATGCCCTTCTAGGGCGGGAGGCATTCACGATCTTCCAAGCCATACCCCATTACGGGTACATGAAGCTCAAAATGCTCGGGCCCAATGGAATCATCACTCTAGCTAGTGATCCGGACATAGCACTCCGTGCCGAAAACAAAACAGCCGCACTGGCCCTCGAGGCATTATCCGAAGCCCTCGCGGCGGAGGAATTAACTGCGCTGCGCTCCACAGTGGACAGGAACGACGTGATACTCGACAAAAGATCCAAGTCCACCTCTTTCAAGCCAGCGGATGAAATAGTCAAATTACAAGTCCACCCAACGGACCCTACAAAAACAGCATCCATCGGGGCATAGTTAAACCCCGTTGTAGACGCCGCACTACGGGAGTTCCTGCGCGAGAATTGGGACATATTCGCCTGGCATCCTTCAGACATACCAGGAATCCCATGTAGGCTGGCCAAGCATAGCCTTAACATTCTAAAGGGATTCAAGCCGGTCAAGCAGACTCTTCGGCGTTTCTCTGAACCTAAGCGACAAGCCATGGGAGAGGAGCTAGCCAAGTTACTGGAGGCCGGATTCATTAGAGAAAGAAAACATCCGGACTGGCTAGCAAACCTGGTGATGGTACCAAAGAAGGATAAATCCTGGTGCCTATGTGTGGATTTCAAGGACCTTAACAAGGCTTGCCCCAAGGATCCCTTCCCCCTCCCCCGCATCGATCAAATTATCGACGCTACTGCAGGACACGACTCATTGTGCTTCCTCGACGCATACTCTGGTTACCACCAAATTAAGATGGCGCAGTCTAATCAAGCCGCAACGGCATTTATCACTCCATACGGCCCCTTCTGTTTTAACAAAATGCCCTTCGGGCTCAAAAAAGCCGGTGCAACGTATCAACGCATGACTCAGACATGTCTGGAAAAACAGATCGGCAAAACAGCGGAGGCATACATAGACGATGTGGTCGTTAAAACCAGACACGTCGAATCCTTAATAGAAGACTTGAGGCTCACGTTCGACAATCTCTGAACATACGACATCAAGCTCAATCCGGAAAAATGTGTTTTCGGCGTGCCCGCCAGAAAACTCCTGGGCTTCATAGTCTCCAGTAGAGGAATTGAAGCAAATCCGGCTAAAATCCGAGCTCTGTCACAGTAGGCTATCCCAACTGACCTCAAGCAAATCCAAAAATTAACTAGATGCGTGGCGGCCTTAAGCCGCTTTATCTCCCGATTAGGATAAAAGGCACTACCCCTTTATCGCCTTCTTCGGCGCACCGAACACTTCGAGTGGACGGACGCGGCCACGGCCGGATTGGAAGAAATAAAAGCCATCTTGGCCACCAAACCAATCTTGGTCGCACCAAATGTCAGCGAACCAATGTTGTTATATATAGCGGCAACTCACCAAGTTGTAAGCGAAGTGCTCGTCGTCGAATGAGAGACGGACGGACATAAATTCCCACTTCAAAAGCTGGTATATTATGTGTCCACTGTCCTCACTCCATGCAAATCACGGTACTCACATTATCAAAAGATATCATACGCGGTATTTATGGCATCCCAGAAATTACGACACTACTTTCAAGAGTGTTCAATTACGGTGGCCTCGAAAGTACCACTCAACGACATAATAAACAACCACGATGCCACGGGCCGGATTCCAAATGGGCTATCGAGCTCCTCCTGTTCGACATAACATATAGACCACGGCGAGCCATCAAGTCGCAAGTACTGGCCGATTTTGTCACCTAGTGGATAGAAGCCGAACTCCCTAAAGAATACGGTGCGTACTCCAATTGGATCATGCACTTCGACGGCTCTAAAATGCTGGCTGGTCTGGGGGCTGGCGTCATCCTGACGTCCCCCACTGGAGATACAGTCCAATACGTACTCCAAATACTATACACAGACTCCAACAACGCAGCCGAATACGAGGCCCTGTTACATGGTCTCCGGATGGCAGTTTCCATGGGCATTCAACGCCTGGAGGTGCGTGGGGACTCGAACCTTACAATATCTCAAATAAATGGAGACTTCGACACCAAGGATTCGAAAATGGCAGCTTATCGCAACGCCGTCCTCAAAATATCAGCTCGGTTCGAAGGGCTTGAATTCCACCATGTGGCTCGGGAAAACAATCAGGCGGCGGATATCCTTGCCCGTATAGGCACTAAGCACGACCCTGTCCCACCTAACATCTTCTTGGAAAGACTGTTTAAACCATCTGTGGTATCGGAAGGGGACACCGGTAACAATAGTCCGGACCCGGCCATAACACCAGATACCGAACATTCTGACACAATCAGAGGCTCTGCCATCAAAATAACACCTTCAGCCCACATGATAATGGTCGTCATCGCCCCGTGGACAGAACCATTCCTGGCCTACCTAACCAGGCAGGAACTACCCAAGGACCAAAATGAGGCACGCTGCATAGTGCGGCAGTCTAAAGTCTACAAGGTCGACGAGGGAGAGCTTTATAAGAAAAGCACTACCGGAGTCCTTCAAAGGTGCATCTCCGAAGAGGAAGGGCGGAAGCTTTTGGCAGAAATCCACGCTGGACTCGGCGGCCACCACGCTGCAGCCCGGGCCCTTGTAAGCAAGGCCTTCCGTACAGGTTTCTACTGGCCGACGGCCCGAGCAGACGCACAGGACCTTGTTCAACGTTGCGTTGGTTGCCAACTTTTTGCAAACCAAAGCCATATGCCGCCTACCACTCTCCAAACAATCCCCATTACTTGGCCCTTTGCGGTCTGGGGGCTTGATATGGTCGGACCCCTCAAAGGGGGAACCCACAAGAAAAAATACCTATTGGTCATGGTGGACAAATTCACCAAATGGATAGAAGCCAAACCAGTCAAAACGGTTGAATCCGGACCGATGATAGACTTCATATCTGGGGTTGTACACCGTTATGGCATCCCCCACAGCATCATCACCGACAACGGCTCGAACTTTACAGCCGACGAGGTAAAACTTTGGTGCAGCAACATGGGCATCAAGCTCGATTATCCTTCTGTCTATCACCCGCAAACTAACGGGCAAGTCGAGCGAGCAAATGGTCTTATCATGAGCGGCATTAAACCCAGACTAGTGCGGTCCTTAAAGGAATCAAACACGCAGTGGGTAGAGGAGCTCGACTCCGTACTATGGGGGTTGCGGACCACACCGAATCGCACTACCGGAGACACACCCTTTTTTATGGTGTACGGCACAGAGGCGGTACTGCCCTGCGACATAATTCATGACTCACCTCGAGTGCGCATGTACGAAGAAAAAGAGGCCGAGCTCGATCGGCAGGACAGTTTGGATGCCCTGGAGGAGGAGCATGACGTGGCAAAAGCCCGTTCTGCATTCTATCAACAACAGGCTCGAAGGTATCAAAGCAGAGAAGTACGGGCCAAAGCTTATAACATTGGTGAACTCGTTCTACACCTATCGGAGAAGAAAAAGAACAAGCTCAAGCCCAAATGGGAAGGTCCCTTCATTATTGACCAGGTTCTGACCGGTGGAGCATACTGTATGCGGGATGCATCGGATAATCGACTCGAGCCAAACCCATGGAACACAGCCAGACTCCGAAGGTTCTACGCCTAGTGCCGGACTCTATGTTCGTCTCCTTACCTCCGTCAATTTTTTACATACCCGTTATTTGTCTGTTATTTCTTTCTTCCTTCCCTTTTTCTTCAAGGCCTTAAAAGGCTAAAATGTGTCTTGACTACACAATCTTGACGCGCTATCCGCGCTCATTATACCTGGGGGCTTCTTATACAGAAGCTTAATATACCTATTTTCCGGGCTATATGCCCCGCACATGTGTTATTCTTCCGCATGTACCTTTTTTCACCATTATATGCATCGATATGACTTAAGTTTTGGTCAAGCTGGGTTGCCTGGCTCTTATATTTATGCCTTACGTTCCCGTTAATTCGGCTAGGGCATAAGGGAAGCACCTCTAAGATTGTTACTGCTGGGTCAGCCGGATGTGTACCTCAGACTGGGTGAAGCCGAAAGCTAGTGTTCTTAAGGGAATACTCGGTCGGTGAACAAAAGATGACTTTTATTTATTTTAATACATTGCCCCCAGATGTTTTTAGTCTGCGTCTCTTTTCGCAGCTCAGACATGCATATTAGGGCATGCGTACCCAGGGAAAGGAACCCTTAACGGAACTATTCTCCCTGGAAGATGTTTCTTACTATCCATGTAATATATCATAGCTAGTTGGGTACTTGTCTGTTCAAGCACTTATGACCCCTACGCCTGGTTTCCACGCATACCCCGATTTTTACATAACTGAGTGGGTATTCGGATACACTCCGGACTGTCGGGTCCAGAGGTTGAAGCGAAAAGGTCCACCATGACAAATGATTTACAATCCGGCTAGGGACATTACATGTCACTTGAAGTACACAGTCACTTAGACTGACTAAATTCCTCTTCTATACCATCCAACAGGCTGTCTAGCCTACAATCCTGTTGGGAATACTTTGCAGCTAATTCTACTTGGTCATACACCAAACTGACGGGGATCTCTTTCCCACCGGGCCCCACAGGTTCGACCTCAGCCATGTGGTTTGGGTCAGCCTTGGTATATCACGTCTTCACCATGGCCCAGGCTTCCCTTGCACCTTGTTGGCAGGCTGATATCTTCCATAATCGGAAGCGCCACCGCGCTCCCTTGAGCTTCTCTATAAGCTCCCCCATGCCTCCTGGTGGGGAGGCGGGTGGCCACAAGGCTTGGGCAATACCCTACATCACCTGCCGAACTTGTTCGTGCAGTTGTGAGAGCTCTGGCAGAAGATCACCCGCAGACCCAGGCATCTCCTCCGCGGGACGACCCATCAGCATACCTGCAGACATAACTCTGTTAGCCGGCTTCTTCGTCGAACTCTTTAAAAGTTCTTTCAAGCACTTACTGAAAATGCCGCATCGAAGCCGCTTATTCTCCTTTACAGAGTCAGCAAGCTGGGCCCGAACATCTTTTAGTTCAATGCTCAGCTGGGTATTGGCGTCTTGGAGATCGTTTTTCTCCCGCCTTACTTTCATAAGCACGCGCTCGCCAGCCTTTAGCTGTCGTTGGGCATGTTGCTCATCTGGATTCACTCCAGGACTATCTGCATAATCTATTATTAGATTTGCACGCATACCGCACACTACCTGGTACATGACATTCCTTGCAATAAAAGCAAGTCTTACTCGATGGGGCCTTCTCGGGCTCCTTCACTGCGGCAACTGCGGCCTGAAGCTAGGCCCTACATTCCTCCAGCTCTCGAGACAACTGGGTATTCTTCTCCGTAAGAGCCTATGCAAACAATGATCCTTAAATCAGTTGTACCAACTATTTGAAGTCTCAGGGGCTATTGATATACATAATTATTAGATTTTTTCTTACCTGTATATCCTTTACATACTGGTCTGTGGCTCTAGCAAGACCATTCTGAGCAGCTCAGATGTACGCATCTCCCGAGTTGAAGGCATCAAACGCCTCTTGGGAGAAACAAGCGTCACGGAGTACAGCCCGGCGATGCTATGATTCATGGCGCTCTCCACCTCAGAATTTGTAGCGGATAGCCTATCCGCATCCTCTATAGGAGGAATATCCAGCGTTGGCCCCATGTTAGCGTCCGTCTCTATGTCCGGCCCTGGAGCCCGACTGGTGGAGGCGTGATCGGCAACCTCTTCGGACATAGTCCGGCCAGCGTTTTTCCTACTAGGAAACATGGGCTTAATTATATTTTAAAATACGACCACCACGGAGCGAGGTTCTCTTTCATACCTCTGCGACGGCGTCTCAGTCCTGACTGCTTTCCTTTTAAGCCTGCCCGGCTTCGGTGCCCCTCATTGGTGAGTCACTGCGGGTTCGGCACGGCATCCCGAGAGCCTTCCCTGTAAAGCACCATATGTGTGTGGTAGGTGAAGTGCGGAAAAAGGGATCCTTCTTGGAAGCTAGGACTCCGGTTTTACTTACATGCGATGCAGGGAGCAGTCCTGGATAATCGGCTATGATGGCCACCATGGCACCGTCGCAGCTTAATTGATAGAATGTCCTGTCAATAAGCTCCACAAATGTGTCCGGATCTTCTTCAAGTCCAGGGTCGAGGGTCCGGTCAGGGTCCTCCGATTGTGGAGGCGGGCTGTGGACCTCCCTTATAGCTTTTCGCAGTTCCTGCTATGAAATGGCAAGGTAAATACTTATGACAAAGAATGCAGGGAGGTTGGGAGTAAAAAGTAGCAACTCACCCAGCTTGGAGGGTTGTACATGGAGAATCCATCCCGTGGCTTGATGCGGAGGAACTCCTCTTCCTCTCCTTTGTACAGATCGGACAGAATCTTTGCTAGAGCAGTGACTGAGTCCGGTCCCTTACGGCCGCAGCATGTGTCATCATCTTCTCCGTTGAAGTGCCACATGGGTTGCCCCCGATATTGAAGTGGCTGCACCCCCCGCATTATGCATATTGACATAACCTCGATTACTGTCAATCCTGACTGGGCTAACGTCTGTATCCGACCCATCAGATAAAGGACTTCCCCGTTATCTTCCTCCTGAGGGCCCTGAGGGCGCCAGCTGCGGCGTTTCTTCAAGGGAGCGTTGTCAAACTCGGGAAGGCCCATCCGAATAGGGTCGGGAAGGGGAACGTCCTCCATATAAAACCACTCCGAAGGCCAGTCTTCGAACGTCTTCTTTGGGGTGCCGGATAGGTATCCGGTCCCGGCGAGGCGCCATATTTCGGCTCCGCCCACTTGATATATCGACCCCTTCTGTGTACGGGGCACGAGGCAGAACAGCCTCTGCCACAGCTCGAAATGGGCTTCGCGGCCTAGAAACAGCTCGCAAAGAGCGACGTAGCCAGCGATGTGTAGTATGGAAGCAGGGGTGAAATTATGCAACTGGAGGCCGTAGAACTCCAGGAGTCCGTGGAGGAACGGATGAATTGGAAATCCAAGTCCCCTTAATAAATAAGGGACAAGGCATACCCGCTCCCCCTTGGAGGGGTTGGGGAAGCTCTCCGCTTGCTCCCCGCCATTGTAGGTGGCGAGCCCGGCTCGAACGGGGACCATATACGCTCGAGGGAGAAATCCCTGGGTCTGTAACTCTACTAATTGGTTGTGAGGGACAGAACACTTCTTCCAATCACCGGGCTTAGGGCTATGGGAGCGAGAGGAGGAGCTGCGATGGCCAGCCATGTTGGAATGGATTTTTTCGAGCGCGCTCCGATGGATACTCGCTGTGGGAGGATGGTGTGATTTGGATCTAAGAATCCCCGTCTCTTTTATAGACAATTTACTCAGATGGCTAGGGTGGCAAATGTAAAAATGCCCTGACTTCTCGCATTCGCTCGACACATGGAAGATAGCCATTATTAGGCGCGGAAGCCAAGGAGTGCAACATTTATGGGAAGCCGGACACTACTCAAACAAGTATTCAGAATTTGGAGAAGAACCCGCCTTGCAATGCCAAAGACAATCTGCGCGCCGGACTCATCGCCATTGAAGCCTGGTTCGGGGGCTACTGAGGGAGTCCTGGATTAGGGGGTCCTCAGACAGCCGGATTATATCCTTTGGCCAGACTATTGGACTATGAAGATACAAGATTGAAGACTTCTTCCCATGTCCGGATGGGACTCTCCTTGGCGTGGAAGGCAAGCTTGGCAATACGGATAAGTAGATCTCCTCCCTTGTAACCGACTCTGTGTAACCCTAGCCCCCTCCGGTGTCTATATAAACCTGAGGGTTTAGTCCGTAGGACAACAACAATCATACCATAGGCTAGCTTCTAGGGTTTAGCCTCTACGATCTCGTGGTAGATCAACTCTTGTAATACTCATATCATCAAGATCAATCAAGCAGGAAGTAGGGTATCACCTCCATCGAGAGGGCCCAAACCTGGGTAAACATTGTGTCCCCCGCCTCCTGTTACCATCCGCCTTAGACGCACAGTTTGGGATCCCCTACCCGAGATCCGCCGGTTTTGACACCGACACTCGCCGTCCCACCGCCCTGGTGCTCTCGGCGCGGCGTGGTCAACGTGGTCAAGGAACGACTTCCATCGGAAGAGTACTGTATGTGGAGAGGCTGACAGCTGGGTCCACGACCGCAGCAAGGAAGTGCCTCCTTATTACGCGCAAAATAATTATTCCTCCACCTCACAGCGGGGACCCACCGGACGGGCCACCGTATTTCACAAAAAAAACATTTCCCCCTGACTCCTGAGACCCACCAGCTACATCTTCGCACACAAGGAAGTGTGTCCGGGCAAAAAAAACGATCCGCCCCCTGACTGCTGGAACCCACCAGCTAAATCTTCTCACGCAAGGAAGTGCCTGACAGTCGGGACCCACCTGGTCGAAGCGTACGTAGCGTTGTCATTCTGTCGCGAACGTGCACGTACATACTGGTCGATGTAGAGGCGCGCATGTAGCATGTACACGTACGTACAGCGGTCAGGGTGCAAGAAAGTAAATACGGCCACGTACGTACATACGGGCGGGGTCTCGAACGCCTATTCGTGCGTACGTACGGCTAGGGCTCGTGTACATGGATGGGTCGGAACGGAGAAACAACATCGTCGTCGTGTTCATGGGGAGCCAACCGGCTGGGTCAGAACGGAATGCGTCGTCGTGTTCATCGGGAGGGATTGGACGGAACAGCCAATGGAAACGAGGCCTAGCGTACCGTAGAACGGAGGAAACGGCCTTGTGTTCGACCGGCCATGTTTGAAACGGGATCCTGTTCATCGGAAGGGGTCTGGTGTACCGCAAAATGGAGGAAACGGACCTCCTACGGTCGAAACGGAGGTCCTGTTGATCAGGAGGGGTGTGGCATACCGCAAAACGGAGGAAACGGAGTTGTATTGGAGTGCTACGGTCGAAACGGGGGTCATGTTCATCGGGAGGGGTGTGGCGTACCGCAAAACGGGACTCCATGGGATACTGTTCATCTCCACTGTCGACCCCCTCCAGCCTCCACGGGCTACTGTTCATCCACCATCAACCTCCTCCAGCCTCCACCTGCGACTATTCATCCACGGGCTCCTGTTCATCCAGCCTCCACCGCACGCTACTCCATCGGCTACTGTTCAACCGGCCCTCTCCACGGGCTCTTGTTCAACCACCCCTCCACGGGCGACTGTTCATCCAGCCCTCCACCTTCTACTGTTCATCCTGCCCTCCACGAGGTGGTCCTGTTCATCCTGCCCTCCACGGGTCCTGTTCATCCAGCCCCAACCAGCTCGATCGATCGGGGTCCTGTTCATCCAGAGGCAACACCACGGGGTCCTGTTCATCCACCCCCACCAGGAACTGTTCATCCAACCCCCCCAGCAACACTCACTATTCATCCAGAGGCAGCATCAATCGGCTTCAGTTAGCAGCAGTAGCGAAGAAATCGCTCGATCGGGTTCAAGTAACAGCCATCGATCGATCGCTCGGGTCAGTAACGCATAGCCAGCAGTGCAATCGCTCGGGTTCAGTTAGAGCCCAATGCCTCGCTCGGGTTCAGTCAGAGCCCAACGCCTCGCACCCACGCGCGTGCGTGTACAAGAGAAACGCGCATCGCTCGGCCCCGACCACCCACCGTAACCGGGAACACCCCAATATTTTCCTCGCCCTCGCTTCTACCATAGTTTTTTCTGTCATGGACGGCCCAAAGAATGTCATGCAGCTGCGTCTCCGGCCCGCCCAGGATGAAAAGCCCATTTTAAGTCATGATTTTTTGTCATAGAAGTAGGACCCTGTTGGAAATATGCCCTAGAGGCAATAATAAAATGGTTATTATTATATTTCCTTGTTCATGATAATTGTCTATTGTTCATGCTATAATTGTGTTATCCGGAAATCATAATACATGTGTGAATACATAGACCACATGTCCCTAGTGAGCCTCTAGTTGACTAGCTCGTTGATCAACAGATGGTCATGGTTTCCTGACTATGGACATTGGATGTCATTGATAACGGGATCACATCATTAGGAGAATGATGTGATGGACAAGACCCAATCCTAAGCATAGCACAAGATCGTGTAGTTCGTATGCTAGAGCTTTTCTAATCTCAAGTATCATTTCCTTAGACCATGAGATTGTGCAACTCCCGGATACCGTAGGAGTGCTTTGGGTGTACCAAACGTCACAACGTAACTGGGTGGCTATAAAGGTGCACTACAGGTATCTCCGAAAGTGTCTGTTGGGTTGGCACGAATCGATACTGGGATTTGTCACTCCGTATGATGGAGAGGTATGTCTGGGCCCACTCGGTAATGCATCATCATAATGACCTGATTGTGACTAAGTAGTTGGTCACAAGATCATGCATTACGGAACGAGTAAAGTGACTTGCTGGTAACGAGATTGAACGAGGATTGGGATACCGACGATCGAATCTCGGGCAAGTAACGTACCGATTGACAAAGGGAATTGTATAGGGGATTGCTTGAGTCCTTGACATCGTGGTTCATCCGATGAGATCATCGTGGAACATGTGGGAGCCAACATGGGTATCCAGATCCCGCTGTTGGTTATTGGCCAGAGAGTTGTCTCGGTCATGTCTGCATGGTTCCCGAACCCGTAGGGTCTACACACTTAAGGTTCGATGACGCTAGGGTTATAAGGAAGATTTGTATGTGATTACCGAATGTTGTTCGGTGTCTCGGATGAGATCCTGGACGTCACGAGGAGTTCCGGAATGGTCCGGAGGTGAAGATTTATATATGGGAAGTCATCATACGGTCGCCGAAAATATCCGGGGGTAGACCTGTATTGTACCGGGACCACCGGAGGGGTTCCGGGGGTCCACCGGGGGGGTCCACCTGCCCCGGAGGGCCTTATGGGCTGTAGGTGGAAGGGAACCAGCCCCAAGTGGGCTGGGGCGCCACCCCCTAGGGCCCATGCGCCTAGGGTTGGGGGGAACCCTAAAGGGGGCGCCCCCCCTTGGCTTGGGGGGCAAGCCCCCTCCCCCTTGGCCGCCGCCCCCTCTGGATCCCATCTGGAGGGGCGGCCCCCTTCCCCCTTCTCCCTATAAATAGAGGGGCGAGGGGAGGGCTCCAGCACCACATCCAAGGCGCAGCCCCTCCCCTCCCCAACACCTCTCCTCCTCCGCAAGAGCTTGGCGAAGCCCTGCCAGAGTACTGCCACTCCATCACCACCACGCTGTCGTGCTGCTGTTGGAACCCTCTTCCTCAACCTCTCCCTCCTCCTTGCTGTATCAAGGCGTGGGAGACGTCACCGGTCCGTACATGTGTTGAACGCGGAGGTGCCGTCCGTTCGGCGCTAGGATCATCGGTGATTTGGATCACGACGAGTACGACTCCATCAACCCCGTTCTCTTGAACGCTTCCGCTCGCGATCTACAAGGGTATGTAGATGCACCCCTCTCTCTCATTGCTAGTTACTCCATAGATTGATCTTGGTGATGCGTAGAAAATTTTTAATTTCTGCAAAGATCCCCAACAGTGGCATCATGAGCTAGGTCTATGTGTAGTTTCTATGCACGGGTAGAACACAAGTTGTTGTGGGCGTCGATTTTGTCAATTTACTTGTCGTTACTAGTCTTATCTTGATTCGGCGGCATCGTGGGATGAAGCGTCCTAGACCGACCTTACACGTACACTTACGTGAGACAGGTTCCACCAACTGACATGCACTAGTTGCATAAGGTGGCTAGCGGGTGTCTGCCTCTCCCACTTTAGTCGGATTGGATTCGATGAAAAGGGTCCTTATGAAGGGTAAATAGAAATTGGCATATCACGTTGTGGTTTTGGCGTAGGTAAGAAACGTTCTTACTAAGAAACCTATAGCAGCCACGTAAAAATTTGCAATAACAATTAGAGGACATCTAACTTGTTTTTGCAGCATATGCCGTGTGATGTGATATGGCCAAAAGGATGTGATGTATGAGATTGATCATGTTCTTGTAATAGGAATCACGACTTGCATGTCGATGAGTATGACAACCAGCAGGAGCCATAGGAGTTGTCTTAATTTATTTATTTATGACCTGCGCGTCAACATAAACGTCATGTAATTACTTTACTTTATTGCTAAACCGTTAGCCATAGTAGTAGAAGTAATAGTTGACGAGACAACTTCATGAATACACGATGATGGAGATCATGATGATGGAGATCATGGTGTCATGCCGGTGATGATGATAATCATGGCGCCCCGAAGATGGAGATCAAAAGGAGCAAAAATGATATTGGCCCTATCATGTCACTATTTGATTGCATGTGATGTTTATCATGTTTTACATCTTATTTGCTTAGAATGACGGTAGCTTAAATAAGATGATCCCTCACAATAATTTCAAGAAAGTGTTCCCCCTAACTGTGCACTGTTGCAAAGGTTCGTTGTTTCGAAGCACCACGTGATGAGCGGGTGTGATAGATTCTAACGTTCAAATACAACGGGTGTAAGCCAGATTTACACACGCAATACACTTAGGTTGACTTGACGAGCCTAGCATGTACAGACATGGCCTCGGTACACGGAAGACCAAAAGGTCGAACATGAGTCGTATAGAAGATACGATCAACATGAAGGTGTTCACCGATGATGACTAGTCCGTCTCACGTGATGATCGGACACGGCCTAGTTGACTCGGATCATGTATCACTTAGATGACTAGAGGGATGTCTGTCTGAGTGGGAGTTCATTAAATAATTTGATTAGATGAACTTAATTATCATGAACTTAGTCTAAAATCTTTACAATATGTCTTGTAGATCAAATGGCCCACGCTAATGTTGTCCTCAACTTCAACGCGTTCCTAGAGAAAACCAAGCTGAAAGACGATGGTAGCAACTATACGGACCGGGTTCGGAACTTGAGGATCATCCTCATAGCTGCCAAGAAAGCATATGTCCTTGAAGCACCGCTAGGTGAAGCACCAGTCCTAGCAAACCAAGACGTTATGAACGCTTGGCAGTCTCGTGTTGATGATTACTCCCTGGTTCAGTGCGGCATGCTTTATAGCTTAGAACCGGGGCTCCAAAAGCATTTCGAGCAGCACGGAGCATATGAGATGTTCCAAGAGTTGAAAATGGTTTTCCAAGCTCATGCCCGGGTCGAGAGATATGAAGTCTCCGACAAGTTCTACAGTTGTAAGATGGAGGAGAATAGTTCCGTCAGCGAGCACATACTCAAAATGTCTGGGTTGCACAATCGCTTGTCTCGGCTGGGAGTTAATCTCCCGGATGACGTGGTCGTTGACAAAATCCTTCAGTCGCTTCCACCGAGCTACAAGAGCTTTGTGATGAACTTCAATATGCAGGGGATGGAGAAAACCATTCCTGAGGTATATTCAATGCTGAAATCAGCGGAGGTGGAAATCAAAAAGGAACATCAAGTGTTGATGGTGAATAAAACCACTAAGTTCAAGAAAGGCAAGGGTAAAAAGGGTTTCGAGAAAGACGACAAGGGAGTTGCTGCGCCCGGCAAGCAAGCTGCCGGGAAGAAGCCAAAGAATGGACCCAAGCCTGAGACTGAGTGTTTTTATTGCAAGGGAAGTGGTAACTGGAAGCGAAACTGCCCCAAGTACTTAGCGGACAAGAAGGCCGGCAACACCAAAGGTATATGTGATATACATGTTATTGATGTGTACCTTACCAGTACTCATAGTAGCTCCTGGGTATTTGATACCGGTGCGGTTGCTCATATTTGTAACTCAAAATAGGAGCTGCGGAATAAGCGGAGACTGGCGAAGGACAAGGTGACGATGCACGTCGGGAATGGTTCCAAGGTCGATGTGATCGCCGTCGGCACGCTACCTCTACATTTACCTACGGGATTAGTTTTAAACCTCAATAATTGTTATTTAGTGCCAGCTTTGAGCATGAACATTGTATTAGGATCTCGTTTAATACGAGATGGCTACTCATTTAAATCCAAGAATAATGGTTGTTCTATTTATATGAGAGATATGTTTTATGGTCATGCCCCGCTGGTCAATGGTTTATTCTTAATGAATCCCGAACGTAATGTTACACATATTCATAGTGTGAATACCAAAAGATGTAAGGTTGATAATGATAGTCCCACATACTTGTGGCACTACCGCCTTGGTCACTTTGGTGTCAAACGCATGAAGAAGCTCCATGCAGATGGACTTTTGGAGTCTCTTGATTACGAATCATTTGACACGTGCGAACCATGCCTCATGGGTAAAATGACCAAGACTCCGTTCTCCGGAACAATGGAGCGAGCAACCAACTTATTGGAAATCATACATACTGATGTGTGCGGTCCAATGAGCGTTGAGGCTCGCGGTGGCTATCGTTATGTCCTCACCCTCACTGATGACTTAAGTAGATATGGGTATGTCTACTTAATGAAACACAAGTCTGAGACCTTTGAAAGGTTCAAGGAATTTCAGAGTGAAGTTGAAAATCAATGTGATAGGAAAATAAAGTTCTTACGATCATATCGTGGAGGGGAATATTTGAGTCATGAATTTGGCACACACTTAAGGAAATGTGGAATCGTTCACAACTCACGCCGCCTGAAACACCTCAGCGCAATGGTGTGTCCGAACGTCGTAATCGCACTCTATTGGATATGGTGCGATCTATGATGTATCTTACCGATCTACCGCTCTCATTTTGGGGATATGCTTTAGAGACTGCCACATTCACTTTAAATAGGGCTCCGTTGAAATCCGTTGAGACGACACCGTATGAATTATGGTTTGGGAAGAAACCTAAGCTGTCGTTTCTAAAAGTTTGGGGATGTGATGCTTATGTCAAGAAACTTCAACCTGAAAAGCTCGAACCCAAGTCGGAAAAATGCGTCTTCATAGGATACCCTAAGGAAACCATTGGGTATACCTTCTACCTCAGATCCGAAGGCAAGATCTTTGTTGCCAAGAATGGATCCTTTCTGGAGAAAGAGTTTCTCTCGAAAGAAGTAAGTGGGAGGAAAGTAGAACTTGATGAAGTACTGCCTCTTGAAGCGGAAAGTAGCGCAGCTCAGGTAGATGTTCCTGTGGTGCCTACACGGACTAGAGAGGAAGTTAATGATGATGATCAAGGTACTTCAGATCAATCTGCTACTGAACTTCATAGGTCCACGAGGACATGTTCCACACCAGAATGGTATGGCAACCCTGTCCTGGAAATCATGTTGTTAGACAACGGTGAACCTTCGAACTATGAAGAAGCGATGACGGGCCTAGATTCCAACAAATGGCTTGAAGCCATGCAATCCGAGATAGGATCCATGCATGAAAACAAAGTATGGACTTTGACAGACTTGCCCGATGATCGGCGGGCGATAGAAAATAAATGGATCTTTAAGAAGAAGACGGACGCGGATGGTAATGTTACCATCTATAAAGCTCGACTTGTCGCTAAAGGTTATCGACAAGTTCAAGAGGTTGACTACGATGAGACCTTCTCACCCGTAGAGAAGCTGAAGTCCGTCCGAATCATGTTAGCAATTGCTGCATTCTACGATTACGAGATATGGCAAATGGACGTTAAAACGGCATTCCTTAACGGCTTTCTTAAGGAAGAATTGTATATGATGCAGCCGGAAGGTTTTGTCGATCCTAAGAATGCTAACAAGGTATGCAAGCTCCGGTGCTCCATCTATGGGCTGGTGCAAGCATCTCGGAGTTGGAACATTCGCTTTGATGAAATGATCAAAGCGTTTGGGTTTATGCAGACTTATGGAGAAGCCTGCGTTTACAAGAAAGTGAGTGGGAGCTCTGTAGCATTTCTCATATTATATGTGGATGACATACTGTTGATGGGAAATGATATAGAGCTCTTGGAGAGCATAAAAGCCTACTTGAATAAGTGTTTTTCAATGAAGGACCTTGGAGAAGCAGCTTACATATTAGGCATCAAGATCTACAGAGATAGATCGAGACGCCTCATAGGTCTTTCGCAAAGCACATACCTCTATAAGATATTGAAGAAGTTCAATATGGATCAGTCCAAGAAGGGGTTCTTGCCTGTATTGCAAGGTGTGAAATTGAGCTTGGCTCAAAGCCCGACCACAGCAAAAGATAGAGAAAAGATGAGTGTCATCCCCTATGCCTCAGCCATAGGGTATATTATGTATGCCATGATGTGTACCAGACCTGATGTAAACCTTGCCATAAATTTGGTAGGAAGGTACCAAAGTAATCCCGGCATGGAACACTGGACAGCAGTCAAGAATATCCTAAAGTACCTAAAAAGGACTAAGGATATGTTTCTCATTTATGGAGGTGACTAAAGGGTTACATCGATGCTAGCTTCGACACAGATCTGGATGACTCCAAGTCGCAAACCGGATACGTGTATATTTTGAATGGTGGGGCAGTAAGCTGGTGCAGTTGCAAGCAAAGCGTCGAGGCGGGATCTACATGTGAAGCGGAGTACATGTCAGCCTCGGAGGCAGCGCATGAAGCAATTTGGATGAAGGAGTTCATTACCGACCTAGGAGTTATTCCCAATGCGTCGGGCCCGATGACTCTCTTCTGTGATAACACTGGAGCTATTACCCTTGCCAAGGAGCCCAGGTTTCACAAGAAGACCAGACACATCAAGCGTCGCTTCAACTCCATTCGTGAAAATGTTCAAGATGGAGACATAGATATTTGTAAAGTGCATACAGACCTGAATGTCGCAGATCCGTTGACTAAACCTCTTCCACGGGTAAAACATGATCAACACCAGAACTCTATGGGTGTTCGATTCATCACAATGTAACTAGATTATTGACTCTAGTTCAAGTGGGAGACTGTTGGAAATATGCCCTAGAGGTAATAATAAAATGGTTATTATTATATTTCCTTGTTCATGATAATTGTCTATTGTTCATGCTATAATTGTGTTATCCGGAAATCGTAATACATGTGTGAATACATAGACCACAACATGTCCCTAGTGAGCCTCTAGTTGACTAGCTCGTTGATCAACAGATGGTCATGGTTTCCTGACTATGGACATTGGATGTCATTGATAACGGAATCACATCATTAGGAGAATGATGTGATGGACAAGACCTAGTCCTAAGCATAGCACAAGATCGTGTAGTTCATCTGCTAGAGCTTTTCTAATGTCAAGTATCATTTCCTTAGACCATGAGATTGTGCAACTACCGGATACCGTAGGAGTGCTTTAGGTGTACCAAACGTCACAACGTAACTGGGTGGCTATAAAGGTGCACTACAGGTATATCTGAAAGTGTCTGTTGGGTTGGCACGAATCGAGACTGGGATTTGTCACTCCGTATGACAGAGAGGTATCTCTGGGCCCACTCGGTAATGCATGATCATAATGAGCTCATTGTGACTAAGTAGTTGGTCACGGGATCATGCATTACGGAACGAGTAAAGTGACTTTCTGGTAACGAGATTGAACGAGGTATTGGGATACCGACGATCAAATCTCGGGCAAGTAACGTACCGATTGACAAAGGGAATTGTATACGGGATTGCTTGAGTCCTTGACATCTTAGTTCATCCGATGAGATCATCGTGGAACATGTGGGAGCCAACATGGGTATCTAGATCCCGCTGTTGGTTATTGGCCGGAGAGTTGTCTCGGTCATGTCTGCATGGTTCCCGAACCCGTAGGGTCTACACACTTAAGGTTCGATGACACTAGGGTTATAAGGAAGATTTGTATGTGATTACCGAATGTTGTTCGGAGTCCCGGATGAGATCCTGGACGTCACGAGGAGTTCTGGAATGGTCCGGAGGTGAAGATTTATATATGGGAAGTCATCACCATACGGTCGCCGGAAATATCCGGGGGTATACCGGTATTGTACCGGGACCACCGAAGGGGTTCCGGGGGTCCACCGGGGGGGTCCACCTGCCCCGGAGGGCCTGATGGGATGTAGGTGGAAGGGAACCAGCCCCAAGTGGGTTGGGGCGCCACCCCCGGCTCCCTAGGGCCCATGCACCTAGGGTTGGGGGGAACCCTAAAGGGGGCGCCCCCTTGGCTTGGGGGGCAAGCCCCCTCCCCCTTGGCCGCCTCCCCCCCTCCGGATCCCATCTGGAGGGGCCGGCCCCCTCCCCCCTTCTCCTTATAAATAGAGGGGCGAGGGGAGGGCTGCAGCACCACATCCAAGGCACAGCCCCTCCCCTCCCCAACACCTCTCCTCCTCCGCAAGGGCTTGGCGAAGCCCTGCCAGAGTACTGCCACTCCATCACCACCATGCCGTCGTGCTGCTGTTGGAACCCTCTTGCTCAACCTCTCCCTCCTCCTTGCTGGATCAAGGCGTGGGAGACGTCACCGGTCCGTACGTGTGTTGAACGCGGAGGTGCCGTCCGTTCGGCGCTAGGATCATCAGTGATTTGGATCACGATGAGTACGACTCCATCAACCCCGTTCTCTTGAACGCTTCCGCTAGCGATCTACAAGGGTATGTAGATGCACCCCTCTCTCTCTCGTTGCTAGGTACTCCATAGATTGATCTTGGTGATGCGTAGAAAAATTTTAATTTCTGCAACGATCCCCAACAGACCCCACCACATCTATGATGATACCGGGTTTTGTCACAATTATCGTCATAGAAGTGTCATAAGTATGACAGAAAAGATTTTCGTTCGGCCCAAAATGTCACGGATGTGTCTTTTTTTGTAGTGAAAGCCATACTCAAAGGGTATAAGTGAAGTGCAAAGAGCATTCTATAAACCAACCATGGACTATCTCATACCAGCATGGTGCATCAAAGAAAAGTGAAAATTAAATGCAAAAGACGCTCCAAGATTTGCACATATCACATGAACGAAACGAATCCGAAAACATACCGATACTTATTGAAGAAAGATGGGATGCCTTCCGGGGCATCCCCAAGCTTAGGCGCTTGAGTCTCCTTGAATATTTACTTGGGGTGCCTTGGGCATCCCCAAGATTGAGCTCTTGCCTCTCCTCCTTCTCCTCATATAGAGACCTCCTCGATCTTTGATCACTTCATCCACACAAAACTCAACAGAAAGCTCGGTAAGATCCGTTAGTATAATAAAGCAAATCACTACTCTAAGTATTGTTGCAAAGCAATTCATATTTTGTTTTTGCATTGTAGCTACTGTAATATAACTTTTCCATGGCTTAATCCACTGATAGAAATTGATAGTTTCATCAAAACAAGCAAACTATGCATCAAAAACAGAATCTGTCTTAAACAAGACAGTCTGTAGTGATCTGAACATCCACCATACTTCCGTTACTCCAAAACTTCTGAAAAAATTAGGAAAAATAAACAATTTGTATAGAAAGACAATGCAAAAAGTTTCGGAACCATTTGACGTTCCAGTAAAAAATATAAAATCACGCACTACATCCAGAGTTTCTGTTTGGCACCACACAAACCAACAAGCAATGTAAACATCCTAAAGGCAAATCTTGGCAAATTATTTTTATGATACAATGGATTTGTACAAGGGGATAATTATTTTTTTTGAAAAATTTATGTAATCAAGGGTCACAAAGTTTCCATGGGCATGAACAAAGTTCAAGGCTAGCTCCCACTTTAACAATGCTCGTCTTTCTCACTTTCGCTTTTCTTTTTGAAAAAGTTTTAGGTTCCCCTATTTGTTTTTTTTGTTTTAAAACTTTATAAAAGCACACAACAGAAAAAAATGACTCTCTAAAACTTCCGGGTTGTCTCCCTCGCAGCGCTTTTTTTAAAGCCATTAAGCTAGGCATATAGTGCTCAAGTAATGGATCCACCCGGATCCCAAGGTATATCAAAGCCAATTTTAATTAACAATATGTGATTTAGTAGTGAGCACAAAGTAACATATATCATGCAACGACGAAGTCTAACTCTCTTCCTATGCATCGGCATGTCATAAAAGAACAATTCATGCACACATAGTAAAGGCCAATGCATAGTATAAACAGTTTCTTGCAATTTTATCATATTGGAAACATGGAAGGGCCTTTGTGTTTCGCGGAAAAAATGTTCAGCCCTGATATCTGTGACCCACCTCTTCACCTTCACACGCAAGGAAGTGCCTCCTTATGACGTTCAAAAAAAACTTGATGGCCCCTGATAGCTGGGACCCACCAGGTCGAAGCATACGTAGCATTATCTGTCTGGTCGGGAACGTGTACCTACATAGCGGTCGATCGGTCTCTCAACTGTGGCCTAGTAAGCAGCGGCACGTGTCGTTGTAGAGCCACCGATGTAGCATGTCACGCAGTCCTGTCTATATCATGTACATGTACGTATAGACACGCTGCAAGAAAGTAAATACGACTACGTACATACATACGGGCGGGGTCTCGAACGAGTACTCACACATACGTACGGCCAGGGCTTGTGTGCATGGAGACGGGCAGCAACGGCGTCCTATTCATCGGCAGCCAACTGGACGGGTCGAAACGGACAAACAGGCAAACAAAATCCTGTTCATCGGGAGGCAACGGAACACGTCGTGTTCTTTGGGAGCCAACCGGCTTGGACAAAACAGCTGAAACGTGATCTAGCATGCCACAAAACGGAGGAAAACAGCCTTCTATTCTACCGCATACGGTCGAAACAGGGTCCTGTTCATCGGAAAATGTCTGGCGTACCGCAAAATGAAGGAAACAGCCTTTTGCTCAACCAGCTAAGGTCGAAACGGGATCCTGTTCATCGAGAGTGGTCTGGCATACTGCAAAACAAAGGAAACGAACTTCTGTTGGAGCGCTATGGTCGAAACGGGGGTCTTGTTCATCGGAAAGGGTGTGGCGTACCGCAAAATGGGAATCCGCGGGCTATTGTTCATACATTGTCCTCTGCATCGCTCCAGCCTCCACGGGCTACTATTCATCCACCGTCGACTTCCTCCAGCCTCCACCTGCTACTGTTCATCCATCGCGGCTTCATCCTGCCTCGATGGGCTACTGTTCATCCAGCCTCCATGGGCTACTGTTCAACTAGCCCTCTACAGGGTCCTATTCACCCACCTCCAACCGGCCCGAGTGTGGCGGCCTCCTCTGGGTCCTGTTCATCCAGCGGCAACGACCTACTACCACGGGGTCCTGTTCATCCAACCTCCACCGGGGACTGTTCATCCAACCCCAACCAACCGGCTATACTCACCACGTCTCGACTTGTTCAACCAACCCCCCACGGTCACTGTTCATCAAGAGGCAGCAGGTTCGATCGGCTTCAGTAAGCAGCATCAGCGATCGATCGATCGGGTTCAGTTAGCAGTAGTAGCGAAGGAATCACTCGGGTTCAGTTAACAGTGAAGGGAATCGCTCGGGTTCAGTAACGTAGCTAGTGCAATCGCGCGGGTTCACTAAGCGAACGCCTTGCTCGGGTTCAGTTAGAACCCAACGCCTCGCACACACGCACGTATGTATACGAGAGAAACGCGCAAACCTTCGTGCATCGCTCAGTCCCGACCACCCACCGTAACCGGGAACTCCCCGAAATTTTCCTCGCTCTCGCTTCTACCATGATTTTTTCCGTCATAGACAGCCCAAAGAATGTCATATAGGTGCGTCTCCGTCCCGCCCAGGACGAAAATCCATTTTCTGTCATATTTTTTGTCATAGAAGTAGGAGCCCACCACATCTATGATGATAGGTGTTTTTGTCACAATTATCGTCATAGAAGTGTCATAAGCATGACCGATATTTTTTACGTTCGGGCCATTGATGGTGTTTATATATTGTTGATGGTCTTCGTTCATTTATGAGAGATAAGAGTATTTGTTATGTGTTGTCCATGACTCGGCCAGTGTTTGTGATTGATGTAGTTCCACTCGAAGGTAAATGGGTTGGCAGCCTTACCGACCATTGGGGAAAACCCTAGTGTGGCAATTGCTTTGATGGCTTCCTGGTGACAAGTTGCGACAACTTGGACTTGAACGGCATGGTGTGCGTCATCACATCAAGCAGTCGCAAGAACATGCGAGATCATGAGGAAGACTGTCATGCTCATGCCAGCATTTTGTCTAAGGAGGATGGGGTAACGAATATGGTTCGGACTTTGCCAACCCTATCCAAAAACATCAAACAATAAATGTGTCAGTGATGGTGTGCTTAACTATAATATTCATAGTTCCCTATGATTCCTCTTGAGTCGGTTGACTTCCCAACTCATTTGTTAAACATAATAATACTATTTCCTTCCAAATGTGTAACACCCCTCAAATTTTGAGCCTAACTTTGACTACAAATTTTACTAATAAAATCTAAATTATATGCCATAGAAAATATAGCATTGGATTTGTATACAAAAGAAGTTACCAATGGTATAATTTATGTGGCACATAACTAATATTTTGTTAGTGAAAAGTTGGGCTCAAAGTTCGAGCGGACTTTACATGCCTGGGGAGGAGAAGATTTCGGGAGATAATTATGGAGCCTAATAACATATCCTCCATCCCAAAATAAGTTACTCGAGTTTGTACAAAGTTACTAAAGTTAGTAGAAAGTTGAGTCACTTATTTTGGGACGGAGGGAGTAGCTATTAAGAGATAATTACTTGGCATGCTAAACATTAGTGAAGCAATTCGGGTAATTGGATGGCCATACTTTGGCAGTTGGGATCATGTAGATGTTTAGCAGTAAACATGTTTGGTGCTAAACATTGAAGTGGTGTGGATCCTAGAATTAGGGATATGTACGTACAAAGCAAACTTGTCTCAAAAAAAAAAACCCTCCAACAACACAAACAAATTATAAGATCACGAGGTGGGTCGGTTCCAAATCCCCAAATTTCACGGGAGTAAGGAAGTATCACCAAGCGTCGCACCATTAAACCTATGGCGGCGTATGAGGAGTCGGCGGGCAAGGAGATGGCCGGCCATGAAGGGTGCCAAAATTGTAGTGTTGAGAAGTGCTCGTCGACCGGCGGCCGGTGCGCCACCAAAAGGAAGGCCGAGGAGGCGGCGGCGGCCGGCGAGGAGTGTCCGATGAAGGTGTGCAAAGTGGAGGCGGCGGCCGGCCGTTCTGATGCCTTTTCTGCGGCTGCGCCGGACGATGTCGCAGATTCATTGAAGCCGGCGGTGGAGGCCACCGTACGCGAGAAAAGGTTGACGCGGCTGCCGCAGGAAGAGATCAATTGGACCCTTGCCCATGTGGTGGATGGTCCTGTCCCTCATCACTACGAGTCCTTGAAGCGCGAAAACCCCAGCTTGCTGCCCTCGCCGGCGGAGCAGATGGACAGCTGGAAGGTTGCTCTCTATAATGGTTGCCGCGCTTTCTTTGCCGTTCGAGAGAGATTCGCCAAGTATCAGGCACTTGTCCGGGCTGAGTATGAGAAGCGCGGCTACGTTGAGGTTGACGACGACTTCCTGACCCGCAGGGCGCACCTCCGTGCGTATAACGATGTCCTACGCGCCAAGGCAATGAAATATGTCGCCCATTTGGTTGACACTGGCGAACTTTTGGTCGCTGGCCGCAGCCCACGAATAGATTGAGTTGGATGGCAAAGGATGCTCCTGAGAATGAAGGATTCCACTTCATGTGCACAGCTCCGTCGACTTGATGTGCTGATGAAGCCATTCCTTGATGAGCACCTTCAATAATACTCCCTCAGTTTCTCCTAGATATAAGACCTTTTAGAGATTTCAATATAGACTACATACGGAACAAAATGAGTGAATCTACACTCTAAAATATATCGATATACATGCATCCGTATGTAGTCCGTATTGAAGCATACGTAGGAAGTACTCCCTCCGTAAACTAATATAAGAGCGTTTAGAATACTAAAGTAGTGATCTAAATTGCTCTTATATTAGTTTACAGAGGGAGTAGCATACTAGTTCATCCAGTTATGTCCTGTCCGTATTGAATCTACAACGGGCGGAGGAAGTAGTATACTAGTTCATCCAGTTATGTCCTGTTCGTAAGTGTTTTTTTTTGTTGGACAAGTTTTCTGCTTTGTGATCATATATCAGTGTCATTCCTGAACTTCAATGTGCTAACTCGCTAGGTGTTTGAAACGCGGCATTTTTTGTTGGCTCTGATGAACTGGACAGTATGATTGCCAGATTATCACTTGTCTCAATTGCTTTCATATCTGCATGTTCCTTATAGTAAGTTTGCATTAGTAGGCAATAATTCCATTACACAATGTTCAGATAGAAAGTAGAACCTCATGTCATCAGCGGATCGGGACGCATCATGATCATGATGGTGTAGGGTTGCACGTCTCAAATTATATAAGTTTGCACTTACAAAGACACGTGAAAACCATGTCTCAGATTATTGGTATATTTTTGCACTTACAAAGACACGTGAAATCTGCAAAAGGTAGGATACTTTCGTAGGAAAACGGAGGTTTGTCTTCGATCATGGGTTTGCATTCAGTGATCACCAAGACTTAGCATTCTAGGAAACAATCAAAATAAATTAACTCCTATATAATATTTTAAGAGCTCTAAAAGAAACACATCATGGCTTCTTCTAATACTCTGGAAAATTTTGGGACCTCCCAATCCAACTAACAAAACAAGAAAATCTTGTCGGAGGAATTTGCAACGTCCAACCACCGCCTCTGGCCGCCTCTTGTTCTCTGTCATAGGTGCACCACTGCCGCCTTTTTGTGTTCCTTGCCCTCACCGACTCTCCCCGCTGTCGGAGAAGCTGCCACATGTGAACCGGAGGCCCCCCGAAGGGAGGCGCCGCTGTGGTCCTTCGCAAGCTTTGCACCACATCCAAAGTATGTGTCGGTCAACCACCCGTCTCCCGAGCCATGTCGTGGTCTTGAGCTCCGGCGATGCAGAGAATCTGGTCCATGCATTCCCCACACCTTCCCACCTCCCCCACGAGCTCTCGCCGATCATTGCGGTGCTTTGACCGTGATGAACATAAATTATTTGGACAAAGGGGCGAATGTATTTCTTTTATTTTCATTTTGCTACAAAATTGTACTTGAAGATTGCATCAATGAATTAATATGATGTTACAATACAGTTTTATATCAACAAGGGTGAAAATAGCCTGAAATGGAGGGAGTATGTACTTGTAGAGAGCCTGACAAAAGCATTAGGTGTTGGCTCCGTGATAAGACTTCGATCAGTACCACGACGAGGTGTTGATCAGGGAAAAGACGAGTGAGTGGGAAAGCAAGGCTTCGTTATTGGAGGCCATGGAATTCAATTGGTTCAAACCAAGAACTCAAAATTTGTTTGGATGTTCGAGCAATTGGTACTTGGAATTCGGAGAATAGACTCCATTGTGATGCTTGCTTGGATGGCCATTGTCCAAATTGGAATTCCTCATTTGTAGGAGGCGGTCGCTAAGGAGTGACGGAGATTCACCGGGGAGGTGAGAGACGGAGGAGGAGAGCAAAGACGGACAACTGACTTATGCAATGCGTCGAGGACTGTTTAACACCACTTTTTTCCCACGGGCAAGACAAAAGGGGTATGCAAGGC
>NC_041382.1:750948406-751013653 GCF_002162155.2 Triticum dicoccoides
CCCACATAAGAGGGAACCAAGGGTTTTGCCTTTAAATTGAAGGCTAGGGCACATGCTTATTGTGGTGGGGCGTCAAATATTGGTTGTCAATTAGACTGAATGTCAAGGCTTTCCAAACAATGATATTTGAGCCTCCTGAACGCCAAAGTTGAATTCTAGGCCCAGTATCTACATTCAAGCCGTGTCTAGGGTTTAGCAACTTTGGCACAAGCTCGTGTCTAGGGAGCCGCTTTGTCTCGCTTATAGCAAGACACAAGCTCGTCTCGGCCTCAGGCATTGCTACTAATGGGCCGGGCCAAGTAGCTTCATGTAGGTTAGTCTATTTTTCTTCTTTGTTCCTTTTAATCATTCACTTTTTTTCTTTTGTTAATATTTCTGAAAACATTCTACATACATATATTTCTAAACTTAATTTTACCTAAAAAATAAAAAACTGCAAATTAATTTAAGAAAACGTTGATACCATTTAAGAAAAAGGTTCACGTGTAAAATGTATGTGCAATTTTTTTAAAAGCTTCATACAATGTAAAAAATGTTAGTGTGATTCGAATCAATCATACCATTCAAAACATGTACCTTAGGATTTAAAAAATACTCGCGCATTTCAAAAATATGAAATTAAAAAATCTGTTTGTACAATGTAAAAATCTGTTCACATTCTATAAAAACCATATCATTCAGAGAAATGTTTCAAGTGTGTATTTAAAAAATATTTAACAGTTCAACCGCAAAAAAACAAAGAAAAATATTTAACAGCTAAAATGTTCAAAAACATGAATTTGAAAAAAGGTTAATTGTTTCTTTGAAAAATCTTAAACATGTACATAAATAATGTTTCAGATGTATACCAAAAATATACAATGTGTAGTAAAGAAAATAAGGTATCAAAAAATATATTTGTATTTTTTATAATTTATTTAAAAAGGTAAATGTGTATGAAAAATATTCTTGATGTATACAAAAAAAATATAAACTGTGTTGGAAAAGAAAGGAAAACTAGAAGGTAAAAAAATAAAGAAACAATGAAAACCAAAGAAAAAATAAAAAGGAAAAGGGAAAAAGAAAAAACAAAGAAAATAGAGAAAAAAACCGAAGGAAACTGATGCAAGTAGTGAAAAAACGATAAAGAAAACCACGGAGGAAAAACCTCGCGGCAGTTAACGCCCCGCCATAGGCAAGACCGAGTTAACTATCGCAGCGTCCGAGAAACAACCCTGGCGTCTATGAGGAGGATACAGGAGAGCGTGGGTCCGATAAGATTATCATTGCGTTTTGAAGATAACAAGCCCCAAATTTCTTTCCGGGGACGACCGGGATGATATTTGTTTTGAAAATTACAGGGTGATAAGTACAATTGTTCAAGAAATAATTTTGAAAATAATACATTTAGAAAAGGGGAGGTCGGCGGCATCGGCGGTCGCATTGGTGGTGCCTTCCATGGCGTAGATGTCAGGTAGCGGTGGCGGATGGGTGGCGACTCGGTAACGGAAAGTTTCTGTGGCGCGGTTGGATTCGTGCAGCAGAGTTTGTATTTTCACGGCAACCGCTAGAAGTATTGAAACTACTATGTAGTACTTGTAGCAAATTTTAGGGCTTGATATAAAAAATGGGCAACCGACAGAAATAGGGCATACGTACCATTGGAAAAAAAAATTGCTGCAATGGGAATCCGGGGACCCTAAAAAATTGAACGCCCTGTGCCGTCGCACGGGCCGCATGCAAAACTTGTCTCGAAAAAGAAAAACTCCAACAACACAAACAAATTATAAGATCACGAGAGGTAGATCGGTTCCAAGTCTCCAAATTTCACGGGAGTGAGGAAGTAGTATCACCAAACCTATGGCGGCGGATGAGGAGTCGGCGAGCAAGGGGATGGCCGGCCATGAACATGAAGGGTGCTCGTCGGATGGCCGGTCAGTGGTGCCGGTGCGCCACCAAAAGGAAGGCCGAGAAGGCTGCGGCGGCTGGCGAGGAGTGTCCGCTGAAGGTGTGCAAAGCGGAGGCGGCGCCGGAAGTCGCCGCAGATTCGTTGAAGCCGGCAGTGGAGGCCGTACGCAAGAAAAGGTTGACGCGGCTGACGCAGGAAGAGATCAATTGGACCCTTGCCTTTGTGGTGGATGGTCCTGTCTCCCATCACTACGAGTCCCTGAGGCGCGAAAACCCCAGCTTGGTGCCTTCACCGGAGGAGCAGATGGACAGGTCCAAGGTTGATCTCTATAATGCTGCCCGCGCTATGTTCGCCTTTTGAGAGAGACTCGCCAAGTACCACGCACTTGTCCGGGCTGAGTATGAGAAGCGCGGCTACGTCGAGGTCGACGACAACTTCCTCGTTGGATGGCAAAGGATTCTCCGACCCTGAGAATGAGGATTTACTTTCATGCACATCTTTGTTATCTGTCCAAGTGTCCATGCACAGCTCTGTCGACTTGATGTGCTGATAAAGCCATGCTAGCTCTTGATGAACACCGTACCTTGAATAATAATAGTATACTGATTGACCCAGCTATGTCCCTCTGTCTGCTATTGTACTATTAAGTTGTGGTTTTGTTGGTACTACATGGCAGACAGAAATATGGGTGTTTTTCTGTTGGACAAGTTTTCTGCTTTGTGAGCATGTGATGTCTGATACTCCCTCCGTCGAAAAAGCTTGTCCCTGGTGCTAGATACATCTATTTGAGGGATAAACTTTTTCGGGCGGAGGGAGTATATATCAGTGTCATTCTTGAACGTTGGTGTGTTGTGTATGTTGTGCTGATGCGCTAGGTGTTTGAAAAGTGGCATTTTCTGTTGGCTCTGAGGCATTATGATAGTCAGATTAGTACTTGGCTCTTTCTTGTGTGCATGACAATTCTTCCAATGCCCCTGTTCGGCTGTTCCTTATGGTTAAGATTCAAGCGAGACAGTTTGCATTATACTCCTACTGTAGGCAATAAAAGAGAGACAGGAAAGAGGTGTGAATGTCTCTTATTTGGGTCAAGTAAATACACATAGTTCAGATAGAAAGTAGAACCTCATATCAGCAGCAGGTTGGGACGCATATCATGATCATGATGGTGAAGACATATGCAAGCCAACAGAAAAAATAAAATCTTAGATTATACTCCCTCCGTCCGAAAAAACTTGTCCCAAACGTGTGCCTTAAATGAATGTATCTAACACTAACTCAATGTTAGATGTATTCATTTGAGGGACAAGCTTTTTCAGACGGAGGAAATATATGTTTGCGCTTGCATAGAAAGATAGGTGAAATAAGCAAGCAAAACGTAGGAATAGGATACTTTTGTAGGAAAACTGATGTAGTTGTCTTGATCATGGGTTTGCATTCAGTGATCACAAGACATAAGCACTCCAGAAAACAATCGAAGAAAATGTTTTTTCTTTCCTTTGCGGGAAACTCTTGAAATATTTTAATAACAAGAGCTCTAAAAGAAACACCTGGTCGGAGGAATTTTCACCGTCCAACCAACGCCTCCGGTTGCCTCTGTTCTCTGTCGTAGGCACACCTCCTGTGTGTGAGGCGCCCCGCTGCCGCCTTTTTGTGTTCCTTAATCCTTCCCTCACCGACTCTCCCCACCGTCGCAGAAGCTGCCACATGCGAATGAAACGAAGCCTCCCACCGTCAGTGCTCCAGGGAGGCACCATCGCCGACCGTCCTTCGCAAGCTCTGTGCCACATCCAAAGCATGTGTTAGCCAGCCACCCCATCTCCCAAGCCGTGCCACGGCCTTGAGCTCCGGCGATGCAAAGAATCTTCTCCTTGCATTGCATCCCCCACACCTTCCCACCTCCCCCACGACCTCTCTCCGATCATTGCGGTGCTCTGGCCGTGATGAAAACAAGGCGAATGTATTTTCCTTTTGCTGCAAAGTTGTACTTGAAAATTGCGTCCATGAATCAATACGATGTTAAAATACAGTTTTATATGAAAAAAGGGTGAAAATAGCATAAGGAAATTCACTGGGAGCAAGTGGAGTTTTACTTGTCGCCCTCCGTCCCCAATCCTTCTCCAGTTGAACAAGGCCATGGCCAACTCTCCATGCTAGACAGCTGCCTCGACTGTCCATCTCAAAGTAAGCCCTCCAACTCAACTTAAGTAGATACTTGTAGAGGGGTGAGTGTCTAGCCTAACAAAAGCATTAGCTGCTTTTTTTAGCGTCACAAACATTAGGTGTTGGATCATCACTAAGTTTTTTATCAGGACCACGACCAGGTGTTAGTCGGGGAAAGGACGAGTGAATGGGAAAGTAAGGTTTTGTTATTGAAGGCCATGGAATTGAATTGGTTCCAACCAAGGACATTGATAATGAGACTGAACTCAAAATTTGTTGTTTGGATGTTCCAGCAATTGGCACATGGAATTCGGAGGACAGACTCCATTATGATGCTTGTTTGGATGGTCATTGCCCATTGGGATTGCTCATTTCTAGGAGGCGCTCGCTATGGGGTGTCGGAGATTCGCCGGAGAGGTGAGAGACGGAGGAGGAGGGCGGAGACAGGCGACTGCCTTGCACAATGCGTCGAGGACTGTTTAATACCACTTTTATTTTCGCCACGAGCAAGACGAAGGGGTATGCGAGGCGCACGCGGAGGGGGAGGGATGCCAACTAAGAGGGGAAACTTAGGGTCTTGTCTCCAAATTGATGGCTGGGGCACATGAGTGTTGTCGCGGGACTTCAAATATCCGTTGCCAAAGAATGTCATGGCTTTTCAAACAATGATATACGAGCCACCCAAACACCAAAGTTGAATTCTAGGCCCAACATCTACATCCAAGCGGTGTTTAAGAGGGGGAGCGGCTTCGTCTCATTTATGGCGAGACACAAGCTCGTATCGCCTCAGGCGTTGTTAGTAATGGGCGGGCCCAAGTAGCTTCCTACATGTTAGTTTATTTTTCTTCTCTGTTTATAATACTGGGCCGAGCCAAAGGCAGAACCGAGTTAAGTCTCACAACGTGCGAGAAATAGCCCCGGTATCTAAGAGGAGGATGTGAAAGAGTGTGGGCCCTATAAGGTTATCGATGGGTAAAATGAACTTATTTTGTATGCTATCCGATGATATGCTATGTGTTAGTTTAGCACTATGGTGGTGATCATTATTTTTCCTGCGGGGAATTTTCAACCTATTTATAATCAATCGTGGCAGTACAAAAGAACACCAGATGTACAAAAATTACAACCAAAAATATATGACCACCAGCGACGACTATAAGCATTGGAGCAAGACAAAAGACATGTCGCCTTCTTCGTCCATCCCTCACCGGAACCGGCAAACCTTATTGTAATAGACAGTCAAAAAATTGTCGTGCTAATTAAGCCCTACAGGACTAGCGCAACAGAGCAGCAACCATCACCGATAAAGAGAATCGTATATCAAAAGGATTAAATCTATAAACATACAGACAAAACTGGATCAAAAACGGATCCATCGAATACCAACACCGACTTAATCCCGCAAGATGCGAGCAAACACGAACCTCATGGGCAGTACTGGGTTGGCCATGCAGGTTTGTGATTTCGTTCGATTTTTCCTAGAAAATAATCTCTCTACCAGACTTTTCCTCTGCGCTTGTATATTTGTTTTACTTTTCATTGTTTATTCATGAATTGTTTTTGAAAATCAGGAACATATTTTGAACTTTTGAACATTTCCTCAAATAAAAAATGTTTTCTTCAAAATTGTGAGCATTCTTTTAAAAATTCTTGAAGATTTTTTCATATTCATGAACTCTTTAAAAACTTACAGAGATTTTCTAAGTCCGTGGACATTATTAAGTCATGAACAATTATAAAACTCGTTAACAGTTTTTAGAATTCATTGATATATTTTCATATTTATGAACAATTTTAAAATTTATGAACATTTTTAAATTCATAAATGTTTTCTAAAATTATGAATATTATTGAAAATTCAAATAAAATAAAATTAATGAATGCTTTTTCTAAAGTGTGTTAATGGAATGTTGGTTCTGATACTGTCATGCAGGACCGGTGGCCCAACCAGACGCTTACAAGCAGGGTCCACTTGAAGGGAAAATTTTAAAGCTTTATTGGGCCTCTGTTTGTAGGGAGCTTAGTAATTGTGACTAGGATTGTTTAAATTCAATGTTTTTTTCCAAAACAAATGAATATTTTGGAAATTCACAAAATTGAAAAATCCTATTTTTAAAGTGTGTTAATGGAATGTTGGTTCTGATACTGTTATGCAGGACGGTTACACAATTATGCCCAACCAGACGGTTACAAACGGGGTCCACTTCAAAAAAAAAGGATTAAAGCTCTTCTAGCCTCTCTGAGGGAGCTTAGTAATTGTAAGGACACTTAGTTTTGAAAGAAAATAATTTTTCAAAATACTAATGCTCCCTTCGTTCCACAATGTACTGCATATAAATTTTTCTAAAATCAAACTTTGATCAAATTTATAGAGAAAAGTATTAACCAAATATATAAAATACTCCCTCCATTCCAAAATATAGTGCGCCCACGCTTTTCGAGGTCTAATTTTGACTATAAATTTAACCAACGAGACCAACTACGGCGAGAGAAAAAAATTATATAATTGATAACTTCTTTCGAATACGAATTCACTGATATAATTTTTGCTCCCGCCGCAATCGGTCTTGGTAATTAAATTTACGGTCAAAGTTGAAGCACGTGGATAGAGGAAGCGCTACATTATGGAATGGAGGTGTTCCATAATATAAGAACGTTTTTGACATTAGTGTAGTGCCAAAAACGTTCTTATATTATGGGACGGAGGGAGTACGTCTTTTGATGAGCCTAATGATATATGTTTAACATTCTAGATGTAAATTTTTTTCTCCATAAATTTGATCAAAGTTGTCGAGTTTTGACTTTTCCGAAAATTTGTATGCACATTATTCAACAAGAGAGTAATACTGTAGAGAAACTCAACATATGGACCGGTGCCGATACCGACTCGAAGCCTCTAGCACGTCCCCTTTTTAAGGACGCCGATAACTGCCACACATGTGGCATATACGACATGCACCCACACACCGTGTGTGGTGTGAGCAGGAGGCAGCCCACACGGGCTGTGTGTGGGTGGACATTAGAATTGCCTACACGTGTGGGCGCAGCTACTTCGTGCCACACGCCTAACAAGTACTACTCATTTTCACCCCGTGCGTGTGGCACGAAGTAAAAATGCTCACACGTCCTGACGCAGCTACGTTAGGTACCCCGCGGGATGACGATTTGGTTGTCATCCTGGTTGGCAGATGTAGTTATCCGGGATGGCAAGTGTAGTTGTAAAAGCATGGCAACTCTATCTATTTTGTTTAACTATAGTTGCCATGTCTAATTTATGGTAGTTGTCGCGTGTAATCAAACTGTAGTTGCCGTGTGTAATTAATTACTTGCCACATATGGTCAAAACAGTAGTTGCCATGTGTGTTTACCTAGTTGCCACGTGTGGTCCAACCACAGTTGCCATGTATTGTTAATCACAGTTGCCATATGTGTTTATCTGGTTGCCACGTACGCGCAATTGCAGTTGCCATGTAGCAAAGAATCACAGTTGCCATGTGTGTACCGAGTTGTCACGTTCACGTAACTGCAGTTACCATGTAGCAAAGAATCACAATTGTCATGTGTGTCTATCGAGTTGCCACGTTCGCGTAACTGCAGTTGTCATCCACAAGGTAGTTGTGTCGTGTGGGCGAAAAGCAGTTCGCCCACACGCACATGACCTAGTTGGTGGCTGTGTGAATGAAAAGCAGTTCGCCCACACAATGCAGCTGGCAAACAGCGTGAACGACGATCCAGATGTGTGAGCGAGTTGGGTAACGCCCACACGTGTGGGCGTTACTGTTTTCGCTTTTTAATCCTCTCGCCTTTGCCGCACCCTCCGTACCGATTCGACTCCGTCCCAATCGAATCGACCGCGAGCGACTCCAACGAGCCGAACCGAAACATCACCGACCCACCAATGGCGACGAGGCCGGGCGACGAGACCGCGCAGCCCCCGCCGAAGCGCCCCCGCCACGACGGCGACCGACCCGAGCCCGAGCCGGCGCCGGCACCGGCGCGCGTGCAGCTCAACCCGGCGGACTGCAACCTCGGTAAGCACACACACACCCGCCGAAATTAAAACTGTCTGCAAACCCTCGCTCACACAAGGACTGCTGGACACGTGTCCCGCTGCTTCTCTCTCCAGACTTCGACGTCGGCGCCGGCGGGCTGCGGGGGGAGGCGCTGCACGGGGGCGGGTTCGCCTACTGCTGGTCGGGCGCGCGCGCGACGGCGGGGGCCCGGGGCGGCGGGCGGTACTGCTTCGGGTGCAGGGTGGTGGCGGAGCAGGCCGTGGAGATGGGCGACACGGAGGCCGCCCAGCGCCACCTCTGCCGCGTCGGCGTCTCCCGGGGGGACGACCCCGTGGGCGGCCTCGGGGAGGCCGGCGGCCGCGGCTTCGGGTTCGGGGGCACGGGGAAGCTCTCCCACCGGGGCAGGTTCTTCGATTACGGCCGCGTTCGGGGTCGGGGACACCGTCGTCTGCGCCGTGGACCTCGATTCCAAGCCCATGGCCTCGATTGGGTTCGCCAAGAACGGCGAGTGGCTCGGCATTGCTCACTACTTTGATGCCGGACACAAGGGGTTTGATCTGGTTGATGCTCCTGTGAGGCCGATGCAGTGGGAGTCAGCAATCTTCCCGCATGTCCTGCTGAAGAATGTCGTCGTCGAGATGCAGTTTAGCAGGGAGGATGGGCTGGAGCCGGTCGATGGCTACGAGCCCTGGACCTCATCTTTGGTCGATGGCAATGCGGTGCTTGGGCCTGTGTTTGCAGAACGGAAGGAGTGTGAGGTTATGATGATGGTTGGCCTCCCGGCTTCGGGGAAGACTACTTGGGCAGAGAAGTGTGTCAGGGAACATCCGGAGAAACGCTTCGTCCTTCTTGGAACCAACCTTGCATTGGACCAAATGAAGGTAACCGCTGCAACCCCGCCCATCTTACAAGCAGTGTTTGTTCACTTGGAATTTGCTTTTCATCTTGTTGTGCTCATTGCAGGTGCCGGGATTGCTTCGTAAGAACAACTATGGTGAGCGCTTTGACCGTTTGATGGATCACGCCACACAGATTTTCAACACATTGCTGGACAGAGCCGCAAAGATCCCCCGCAATTACATTCTCGACCAAACAAATGTGTACAAAAGCGCCCGTATTCGCAAGCTGAGGCCATTTGCAAACTACTATAAAGTAAGCCGCCCGAAAAGAGACATACCCTGCTTTCAGGAGTTGTTATTAAATAAATTAACAACGTGCTAATGTTGGATGGTTTATATCTTATACGCAATAGATTGCTGTGGTTGTTTTCCCATCGCCAAGTGAACTCAATTCCCGGGCAGCAAAACGATTCCAGGAGATGGGGAAGGATGTACCGGCTGAAGCAGTTGATCAGATGACAGGTAACTATCTAGGCAAACTTTTGGGGTGTTTTTTTATCCCTGTTTTATCTACATCCTTTATAAGTCACTAATAATTTACTAAATGCTTCTCTTTTCAGCCAATTTTGTCTTGCCACTGTCAAATGACATTCCTGGTTCAAAGGAGCCTTTCGATGAGGTTTACTACAAGTCATGATGATGCAATGCAACGTTTGGCCACTTCACGTTTTTATCAAGCTCATTTTTTCTTCATTGTGCACAGGTGATTTTTGTGGAGCTTTCCAGGGATGATGCCCAGAGAGACCTAGACGAGATGAAGCGTCTGCTGCCAAGAGCCTCGACTACCAGCCATGGCAATTTCAGTAACCAGATGGTATGGTGTCATTACTCTTTCTGAAATTGTTCTGCCCATGCGTCTTTCCATAAGTATCCTAACTGACTTCTCTGAGATTGTTTTACAGGTGAGCTCAGCATATACCGGGACTGTTTCTGTGGCAGGACCATCTCCGTCGCCAGGCTTTGAACCACCAATGAATTACTCCTATGGACAAGGTGTGCATGCTCCGGGTGCACAGGCTGGCTACTCAAATGCTCCATATCAGATCCAGTCAAGCTACTCGAATGCCCCATATCAGCAACAGACATGCGCAAGCTACCCAAATCCAAGCTATCCAAACACCGCAGACCAGAATCAAGTTCACGCAAGCTACACAAGCACCGCAGACCAGCATCAAGTTCACACAAGCTACGCAAGCACCGCAGACCAGCATCAAGCCTACGGAAGCTACGCAAGCGCCCCGCTTCCTGGATATGGATCACCAAAAGCATATGGTTCCCAAGGGTACCCAAGTCCATACAGCAGCCCTGGTTACGCGATGAACATCTACCAGACTCCTGAGCCAGAGGGAGAATACGTGGGATCCGGCTACGGACCTGCACCCCCAGTCCATGCCCAGCCATCCGGCTACGCACCTGCAGCTCCAGTCCATGTCCAGCCATTGCCTCAAGCTGTTCATCAGCGTCATGATGGTGCTTCCTCATGGAGCTCTGGCAGTTACAGACCCTATGGACAGCAGCCTCTTGGTAAGCGCCTAGCTCATGCCCCAGGCTCTTGCTTTAGTTCACTCTGTATTACATACACCCAAGTTGATTGGTAGAAAACTGACACATTTCTCTTTGGACCAATGGCAGATGCGCGCTACACAAACACGAGTTCGCAGTACGGTGCTGCAGTCCCCATGCCGCCTCCGCACGGAGCTCTTCTGCATCCAGTTCCTGGGCCGCCGCCTTCAGCACCTCCCCCTCCTCCCTACTACATGAATGCACAGCCAGGCCGTTGGTAGGGAGTGCTGGAGCTCCGGGTATCAAGAGGATACCAGAGAAGATTAGATAAACGTGACCTAACATGCCTCTGTAATTTGCTTTTTGAGGTTCCCAGGAAACTGTTTCTGTAATTGTGGCATTATGTATAGTTTTGCACGTATGAGAAGATGGCCTTTCCTGGATTATCAGTACTATTTTCGTAATTGCTTGAGAAAATGATTTTCTAGTCAGTTTCAGATCAATGCCTATAACATACTTCCCTCTGTTCCTAAATATAAGCCCTTTTATAGATTTCAATATGGGCTACATACGGGGCAAAATGAGTGAATCTACACCCTAAAATACATCTAATACATAGTTCGTATTGAAATCAAAAAAGCCTTATATTTAGAAACGGAGGGAGTACTTAAGAGGATGCCATAAGCTCACACGACAGACTAGCCTGCAACAGAGTATATGCCGATGATAATACTGTAGTTCCCAGTGGTAAACTGGCAAACTAACTACCAGCGTTTAGCAGTTACAAGCATATAAATTACAGTACACGAGATCGTGTGATCGAGTTCCACTTGTCTTCCACTGCAAACAGACCGCCAGCCAGGTTGATGGGAACAACACATCAGCTATTCTAACCCTGCCCTTGATTCTCCGGATCGCTTCATCAGAATGAGAATCATCTCCTCTTGACGGCTCCGTAGTTCCTCGTGACCTGCAAAACAGCAAAACTCTTGATATCAATCATGTAACACGACACAAACAACATTCTCACACGACAATTACGACGTGACTTCGCTTACCCGAGGCGGAGGTTTCTTAGGCTTGTCATCTTCGTCGCTGTCATCGTCTTTGCTCATCACCATGCTTGGCATGGAACCAGTGTCGGCTTTCCTCCCTCTTTTCGCAGTGGTAGTGCCTCTGGCCCGACCTCTGCCTCTAGGAGCCGGCCTTTTCCGTCCACTTTGTGGGAAACTGTCCTCGGGATCCTACGAGCATTCGAGGAACCATAAAACACAGTTCATGAAGTCGTTTGTCAAAAGCGGTCCAGATTGCCAATTTGTCATGGATGTATAATGACTCTGTAAGTATAACGAGGAAACAGACGTACTGAATTTTCAACAACTTCATTTACTTCGTTCGCTGCGTCCTCATCTGAGGAAGAGTCCACCTCCTCACTGCGAATAGCAGCACTTGACCTGAAAATGCTGTTCGGTCAGATCAATGTTGAAGTTCCAGCACACAAGTTCTACGACATTCAGAAACTTCAACATAGGTAAATTGCAGACAACTGATTAGAGTTCCCTTTGTCCATGAGCTCCACACTCATGGTGTTAATCCATAAATTTCTCCAAGGTAGCATATAGTTCACACCAGACTAGAAATTTTCAGTGCTGAAAAGACAAAAATGGCAAGGAATTTTAACAAACCTTGATTGACTGAAACTAAGGGTGGTTTGTTTCAATGAGCCTTTCCCCCTGCCTCTTTTGGAAGCTCCACCTCTAGCGGCACCAGTAGCATCTTTAGAGGGTCTAGTAAATCCAGCTGTAGACCTGGTTGATCTGGTACCAAGAAGCAACTCCCTGGTGTCCTCGTCATCACTAAAAGTGTTCATGCTACTTTCAGCTGCTACAGATTTACCTCTAATAGTATCCTGCTTTGAGTACCATCAGAGCAATAAGCAGGTCAGAAACTGGAGCATAAGGAGGTGCGGCAGATGGCAAGGGCTTAAATATATGTGATCACCAAATTTTGAGTGCTTGATGCGAGCCCTGTGTCTCCCTTGGAGCGTAGAGATATTTCCTTTACACGTTCCTAGAGAATAAAATGGTCAATCATAAACCTTTCTGCCAGAACCTCGTCGCAAAACTACAGTACAAGGGTTTGTACCTGCATGCACTCGCCAACTTTGACTATTATATCTTCTTCCTCGATTTTAAATTTCTCTGCTTCGGAATTCAGTTTCTTCTGCAATTTCGAACAAAATGTTTGGAGCTTAGACATAACTTCTCAGGCATCATGCGGCCAAGTTGAGGACTAACACTATATGCCCAAGACTACAGAACGGTAGCAAATCATACCCTTGTTTCATCCAGATTTCGCTGCAAACAGGCATAGAATGCGGTCTTGTCATCCTTGCTGACAAAGTCATGCAATGCAATGTCCAAGTCGTCAACTGGAAGAATCTCCATTTTCTGCAAACAAGAAATGTGCACCATTGTAGAAATAAAAAATAAAGTTTGAATGTATTCAAATCTGTAGAACAAAATTTGGAAGTCCGCTGGAAAATAAAATCATCCATTGTCTCACAATACTGTTATCAACTTTCAGCTCATGTAAAATTTTAATGCGGCCGAATAGCCATGTAGGTGCATCATATTAACTGATCAATGGCCCAATGCCTATCACAATGCAGCTTCTACCTTCTAGCCAAAAGTATTTATCTGTCATTATATTTATGATTTTATGAAGCATATTATATTTCTCCAATACTAAACTAACAGTGAGCATTTGAAACCGCTTTAATGCATGATGCTTTGTTTTCCTGATATCATGTATTATACAAGTAGAGGGCATGACATTAAGAATAAAACAGATACCAATATGTATCCCATCCCCTTCTGAAAGAAGAAATATAATAGATGTAGTTTCAAGAAATACCAAGTTATTTTCTGCAACCAAAGCTTCAATAGTTTGTTGGTTTAGTTCCTCAGGACGAAGTTTCTCGGACTCATCGATATTCTCTACAACATATTAAAGACAACGTCAATGAACGTTTACTCAAAATTTCTCATAGCTCTGTATTTTCTCTCACTAATCAAACATCATGTGCACTGTTTTTCTTAAACACAGCAAAATACCTCCTGTAGTAGTCTGGCGCTTCTTTGCTGCTTTTGAGAAAATGAGAATATCTTGGGGGTTCGCAACCTTTACAACAAGAGGCCATGAAATGAGTTCGTTCAGCTAAGCTTGAGAAGAACACTTTAATAATTAATGCATTAGTGCCCGAGGTACCTTGCCGACATACTTCTGACCAAATCGCTGTGGGTTTATTGTTGAAAACCCAGAGTAATCTACCTGCAAAACAGTACCCAGACTTTAATGTGTTTTATATATCTTCATTATTTTTCGCGGATTACTTCTACTGATATTTTACCTTGATTCGAACTAATGGAAGTTTGGCTTCAGATCTACTGGCTGTTGGTTGACTACTCTTTTCGATCAGATTTCTTACCTGAAATCGAGGTAAATTGTTTCCATTTAACAAAGGAGTTTCACCAGACTAAAGAAACTCGCAAATAAGAATTATTGATGAATTCACACCAGCAATGTCATATGCTTATAGGAAAAGGGACAATATCTGAAGTTCTAAACACAAAACAGGAAACTGAAAACTCACAATTTTATCCAAATGTTCAAGAACAGAGGCCTGATCGTTAGGGTCGACATCTGCTTCATCTTTCAACACAACCTACACATTCAACACCATGAGAAACCGAGAATCACTTATATAAGCATGAAGTAAGGAGTGGCATACCTCAGCATACTCAAAAGGTCTAACGGTCATCAAAGGTATTTTGTTTGGTCTATACTGGTTTCCCTGTTGAAGGAATATGCAAGGAATAAGAAAACTCTGAACACCACAACAATGTAGTGTTTAACATAAAAGAAGAAGAAAATTAACCTTGATTTCTAACAAAAGAACATGCTTTGGTTTTGCTTCACCATCAATCAGGGAGGTTGCAACTGATGAGCCTGGCTGCGTAATGTGAAAACCCATTCCAGGGACCTCCTACAGGCAATTGATCAGAAGGCAAGTGCACAGTAAGTTTTTTCCTTGAAAAAAATAATAATTTCAAAAAGAAATCCCAAATTATTACCTGGGGGTCAATAAGGCATTCATGCTCATGGCCCCATACCACGAAGTCTAGAAAACGTGGTAAGAAATGCTCGTTGATGGCACTTTTTGGGTTTGTCTTTATCCTGTATGTGTTCAGAACTTCAGATGTAAATTGCTTTCCAGCATGCAGGATTAAGGACTGAAATAAATTAGTAAAATGCATACCTGTTCTGATGAAGTACCAGGATATTGAACCAGTCAGATACTGATAGACCCTCTTGACTTTCAGGTCGCATCCATTGTACTGAATGTGGTGTCTGAAGTGTTGAGATACAGAATATGAAATCATAAAGGGGTGACTGCGTTGCAGATGTACAAAGATACAAAAAAAATATTGCTCTATAAAAAGCTCCAAACCAAACTAGCAGAATGGAGAGGCACCTGAAACATTCTGTTCAGTCGCTCATCTCTAATGTTCCCAAGGCCATATAGTGCAACTGTAGTTGTACCCTGAAATGATATGAAATTACAGATTTGGCATCTGAGAGCTCATGATATTGCCTGGGACTGAAGTAGTTCACCTTTTTAACAAGTACTGGATGGACAGCTATTTGACCAACACCAGAGCCGCCAAGGTCCATCTTCCCAAAATAATTTACAAGATTGCAAGCCGAAAGGATATCAATAGCAGAGAGGTTATCCTACAATGAGGAAAAATGAACGAATGCATAAAAGAAAGTGGAGAGACATAATACAGATAATTTCAGTAGAAACCCATACAATTCAAAAGATCATAAAAATAAGCTCATACCACCCCAGCAGGATCATCATGATTTCCATGGATAGTGAACACAGGCAAGCCAACATTGAAATGTGGGTCTTCATAGTTTACGTGGCCAAATCTGGTAATGCAACAGGAAAGTTCATCTGAGAACATGGCCAAGAATATAACTGCACGCATCTTTCCTACGGTTTTCATGCATGATAAAGAGATAAATAAGATCAAAATAAATTAAAAGTAATAGGCTTTCTCATGAAAAATCATGTGGTTGTCCTTCTTGAATTTTTAAATCGAGTAATCACCAAAATATGAGGACCGTTATGAAATGGAATGTTGAGCTTTGAGATTCATTGTTCAACCTGTTTGGGAAGTTGACTGTCTGATCACTGACAACCTGGAACTTCACTGGCAGGTCATTCAGGCAGTAGCGGCGTAGAATCTCAATGGTCTTCACCAGGGTTGAACGCGAAGGCTTGTTCTCATGGAACAGGTCACCACCAAGAAGCACAAAGTCTACCTGCGAATCAGTCTCATCCCAGTTATTACAGGCCAATAATGGGCTGTCCACGACAGGATGAACAGGTGGATCAAAATAACCGCACGCAAAACATTGCTCCTACGAACCTCCTTCTGCTTTGCCAACGAGCATATCTCCTCAAAAGCCTCGAACGAATCAAACCTCCGTATCTCGTCCTTCTCCATGTAGCCCAGATGGCAGTCGGTGGCCACAAGTATCCGGAGCGTGTCTCTGTCGTCTTCCCTGCAGTGGCATTCAACAGCGAACAGGTCAGGAGGACAGGACAGGACAGCATCATGTGGCTGTCAGCCTAGTGGCAGGTGGCAGCCAATCGAATGCCCCAATGCACAAAGATAGTTGTCTCTATGCAACGAGTAGTAGTTGTCTCTATGCAACGAGTAGTTAATTGCAAAAAATTCGGATTGATTACTATGTATTTATCCAGATTATCATGCCACTAAGGCATTATGATGATCAGGTGGACTCACATTGCCTCTGCTGGTTCCAACTATAGCCAAAGCACTCGTCTCCGATCAACAGCTCACTGCAAGGACAACAGACACACAACCACGGTTAGCTGACAAGCGACAATACCAACGACTCGAGTGGCGGGAGCACGATGGAGGCTTGGAGGCGTTCCGTCGAACAGGTGCTGGGCGCCACAACAGCTGCACCACACGCCCAAACCAGAGCCAACCTCGCACGCAGCAAGCCGCCACGAAACAAGGCACGCGGAAAACGCGGAGACGCCGGAGTCTACGGCGAGAGAAGCACGGCAATCACCTTCTCTTCTCCTGTCGCCACCTCCACCGCCGTCGATGGGAGAAGCCCACCGCGGCGACCGACCTGGCGCGAAGCCGTAGTCGGTGGACGCTAGTCTCAGCTCGACCGACGGACCGCTCGCACCCTCTCCTGCACGCAACGGCGGCGTCGGAGTCGCGGCTGCTGACCAGGGACGACCCGAGCGGCGCGGCGCCACCTGTGTCAGCGGCGGACGAACCGGAGGCAGCGGGAGGAAAGGAAAGAAAATAATTGACCCGCCGGTCGCGGGACCCTCGCGGCTTTACTTCCTTTCTGGGTCGCCAGGCTAAACAGGCCCACGAGTCTTCGGCCCATGGGGTAGGTCCACCTGGGCCGCCCAGGATAGAACCTCTCTCCCCTGCCCGTCCGTAGCCCATAGCCATAGCCACGAGCTGCTGCCGGCTTCCTCCTACGCGATACGAGAGTGTTCGCTTCGTTCCTTCCCGACCTGCGGCGGCGATCGATTTCTAGGGCAAACTCCTCGCCCGGTCCGCGCGCTCGAGGCGAGAGGAGGGTTCGGCTGGTGAGATGGTAAGCTGGTGCGCGGGCTGGTTCGGTGGTTCGATTCCTGTTGGTGCGGGCGTGTCGTTGATGTTTTGCTGTTGGTTTCTGCTCAGGCGGGGCGCAAGGAGACGGCGCTCGACCTGGCCAAGTTCGTCGACAAGGGCGTCCAGGTCAAGCTCACCGGCGGCCGCCAAGGTTGATTCGATTCGCACAGCCCAAATCCCCTCGGTTTTCCTCTATCCCTTCCCAGTGTTATGATAAGATACATCGTCAGATCCATCAGAGGGCTCCCTATTTGTTTTGCGTCAGGCTCTGCCACCCGTGCAGTGTTTGGTGCAGAGTGATTCGTAGAGAATGGCGCGAGTGTTACTGACGTGACTTGTTAGCTGGCCTTTGTCTGATTTAGTTGGTGAGTTTTGTGTTTCTCTGGTGTTGAAGGATGTGTCTGTGTGTGAGTTGTTGGCTCTTGTCATTCTAGTCAGAAAACAAATGCCTATGTGTGAGTTTATCTAGTCTAGATGTGTGCTAGGGTACCTGCTTCTACAGTGAGGAAACAGGTGGGGTGGGAAACTGAAATTAAACCTGGATCATGGTAATTCATCATGTGTTAGCGTGATGTATGGACTTTTATCGCAAATCATTTACAGGCTTGTGCTTGCTTGCACCTCTTTTTTGTTGGGTATGTTTGTCTATAAATTTTGACAGGGTGTGGGTATGAGGTGTCTCTTACCTTACTAGTTGAAAATTGTTTAAGCTCCTATGGTGGCCAGCTCTATGAAACCTATGTACTCCCTTAGTTCACAAATATAAGATATTCTAACTTTTTTATGAATCAGATGTATATAGACACGTTTTAGTGTGTTTGTTCACTCATTTCGCTCCGTATGTAGTCCATATTGAAACATCCAAAACATCTTATATTTATGAACGGAGGTACTACCTGTTTATCTCCTGCTGTGTTCTTGCTAGCAGTTATATACTGACGTGACATATGCATATTTGCAGTTACAGGAACTTTGAAGGGATATGACCAGCTGCTGAACTTGGTGCTGGATGAAGCAGTCGAGTCTGAAAGAGGTATTTAGGCTTCCTTCATTTGGGTTTTAGGGCGTGTTCGGATCCCCTCCACTCCTTTGAATCCTTGACTCTGCTCCGGCGCTCCCTGCTCCTGGATTATTGGCTCTGCCCCAAAAAATCAGGAGTGGCTATCACGTTCGTTAACCACTCCACTCCCTCCACAACGGGGTGTGAGGTTCAGGTAGTTGCTGCGCGCTAGCGATAAAATTGGATCAAGCGAACCCGTAAGTTTTGCGCGAGAGGCTAGGGAGTGGCACGCGGAGCTCGGTTTCAGCGACTCTGCCGGATTGAACTACAGTCTGCTCCGCTCCGCTCGTCTGACTCTGCGGAGTAGTAGCGTTCGGCACCGCTCGGCCCGCTCCTGGAGCAGAGCTGTGGAGCGGAGTGAATCCGAACACGCTCTTACTGTCCATCTATTTTTTTTTTCTAATGATTGACGGTTTATACAGTTAGAGCTTAGGGTGAGAGCTATGACTTATTTGTTCAGCATAGAATCTTTTGTTCTACTAAAAATTCGTCAAGGCTAACTTTGTAATAGAGCACTGCATTGAGTACTACTTCCTCCGTTCTAAATTACTCGTCACAGAAATGGATGTATCTAGAACTAAAATACATCTAGATACATCCATACCTGCGACAAGTAATTCGGAACGGAGGGAGTAGATTGCAACAAATGTGGAGTTTATGTTTTCTGTAAACAACATGATCATCGTAACTCCTGCACATTTAAAGAGAATAATGGCCCCCCTTTCTTCTACAGTGTCATGTGTAATAACCTTCATCTTGCAATTTTCTTTTGTAGAGCAAGATGACCCATTGAAGCTGTCAACCAAGACCAGACAACTTGGTCTAATTGTAAGTACTCTTTTACTATTGTCTCTATCAGTCAACATGTGGATTCAATCCTCTGCCTATCATTTTGAATATCTTGATAGTGGATGCTATCCTCCATTGTTTACCGATGTTATATTAATATATACCATATGGCCCTTAACCTTTCTCAGCAATTAGCTCCCCATGTGCTCATTAGTTGTTATGCTGGATATGAATTGATTGTTTAATTAATCCTTTTGTGTGTTTTGCTTTGCTGTTGTTGAGTACATATGTCATACATCTATTGATACAATGATACTTTGTGTTGCAGGTGTGCAGAGGCACTGCTGTCATGCTGGTGTCACCAACTGATGGAACCGACGAGATTGCCAACCCCTTCCTCGCAGCAGAGGGGGCGTCATAAGCTTTGTGCTAGTCAATTAGTTCAGAGCTGTGTTACTCAAGCATGTGCCAAAAGAGCTTCTGTTCTTTTGGAGAAAAAAAACTAATTGTACCCGTGTTTGACATGTGCTGATGAACTTGTAATTTGTATTGAGCTACTTAAAACATCCTTTCAGAGCAGCCATGCTTGCATTTATCTTCGTTGTTGGAGAATGTTGTCATGGTTCTAGGAGAATGGCTGCATCTATCTTGCATTTTAGCTTGATGAAATATCAGGTGTAGATACAAGTTTACCAGAATTGCTCACAAACAAAATACCATGGAAAATAGCAGCTTTGTTTCGTGGGCGTCTTTTGCTGCTCTCTTCACGCTTGTTTTACGAGTTCAACCAAGTTCAGTAAACTGTTCACCCTCAATCTATAGATGCTTTAGTGCAAGCCAGGCAAAGGCAGAGCTCTCTTCACGCTTGTTTTATGAGTTCAAAGTTAAATAAACTGTTCATCCTCAATTTATAGATGCTTTAGTGCCAGCCAGGCAAAGGCAGAGCTGCATCGGGCAACAAACAATTGGGTGGCAATGTACTTGCTCCTGTCCCTGAGAATTTGATCTTCAATGTCAATTGAAAAAAAAAACTTGGCTGAAACAGTGACAAGGTACTTGCTCCTGTCCCCGAAATGTGATTTCGAAATTAAGTCAAACTTTGAAAACTTGGTCATTTAAAAGGTTATCTTCATTTGCAATACCAAATACCAACTATATACTATTGGATGCGTGATGAGACATTTTTTCATATTATATTTACATAACTATTTGAAAATACATGTAGTTCTCTCAATAAATTTGGTTAACTTTACGAAGTTTGAATTCTAAAAAGATACTTAAGCACTACGTTAGGGAACAAAAGTAGTAACATTTTGCACAGCTAGAGCATCTAAAGTCGGACTTTGGCAAATCCCCCCACCCCCCCTCCTAAATGTTTGCGGAGGCACCCGGGCGCGACCCCGGACATCGTCGGACGACCCCTCAAAAGTCTTGCCCGAAAACCACGCTCCTCATTTCGAAACCCTCGAATCCATGAGCGTTGACCATATAACACAAATTCATCGCCGATTTAACAATTCAACAATGCAACAAAGCAAAGTGAACCACAAATCAATATTGAAACATGCCAAAAAGAAATTCAACTTACGAGCCGTGTCCAACCAACACGATGAATCAAGATGTAAATGCATTGCTGTCATGTTGGTGACACCAACTGATGGAACCGATGAGATTGCCAAGCCCTTCCTCACAGCGGACGGGGCGTCATAAGCTTAGTCGATTGGTTCAAAACCGTGTTACGTAAAACACGTTCCAAACAAGCTTATGTTCTTTTGGAAAAACTAATTATGATCGTGTTTGACATGTGTCGATGAACTTGCAATTTATATGGACCTGCTTCAAACATCCTATGAAAGCAACAATGGTTGCATTTATCTTCATCTTTGGAGAATAGTATCATATTGTAGGAGAATCGCTGCATCTATATTGTGCTTTTCATCCGTCTTGTATTCGCTTGAGAAATACTCCTTCCGTTCCAAAATAGATGACTCAACTTTGAACTAACTATTTTGGAACGGAGGGAGTATTAGGGGAATATACAACTAAAAAAGCTGAAAAACAAAAACCATATGGGCGACAGTGTGTGTGATAGGCCCCTGAAAGGTCCCTCCATTTCAAAATACAGCGCGAATAGACTTTTTTTAGAGTCAACTCCGTGGCCTTTGATCAAGCTTATATAAAAAGGCATGTACATATATAACACCGGATATTACATATTATTTAGCCAAGGGGCATTTTGCATAGTCATAGAATGCACCTTCAGCGCCATTAGTCAACCTTTAAGAGTTTTTGAAAGCTTTCCCTTGTTCTTACAATTTTTCCCAACTCACATTGTTTTTTAGTCCATTTATTTTTTGATGTGAATTGTTTAGTCCATTTATTTTGTTATTTTTAAGAGTTTGGACTTTTATGTTATAATATGGTTCTGTCTTGGGCTAACTTGCCTTGGCCCATGGGCCTATTTCGGCCCTTTCCCTCTAGGGTTAGCCGGTTAGGTCAAGGTCTCTCATCCTTTTCCCCACCCCACCTCTATTAATACCCTCCACCGCCGCCGATTCCATCACCATCACCTCATCCCATCCCGCCGGCGAAGGCTCCCCACCACCCAACCCTAGATCCATACAGTCGTTAGATTAGATCCGAGCGGCGGCGGCCGCGGCGTGGAAGATGGTGTGCATCCGGCAGGCGACGATCGACGACCTGCTGGCCATGCAGGCGTGCAACCTGATGTGCCTGCCGGAGAACTACCAGATGAAGTACTACTTCTACCACATGCTGTCGTGGCCGCAGCTCCTGTTCGTCGCCGAGGACTACGGCGGCCGCATCGTCGGCTACGTGCTGGCCAAGATGGAGGAGGACCCCTCGGAGCCCTGCCACGGCCACATCACCTCGCTCGCCGTGCTCCGCTCCCACCGCAAGCTCGGCCTCGCCACCAAGCTCATGTCGGCCGCGCAGGCCGCCATGGACCAGGTCTTCGGCGCCGAGTACGTGTCGCTCCACGTCCGCCGCTCCAACCGCGCCGCCTTCAACCTCTACACCTCCACCCTCGGCTACCAGATCCACGACATCGAGGCCAAGTACTACGCCGACGGCGAGGACGCCTACGACATGCGCAAGATGCTGCGCCAGCCCGTCCCCAAGAAGCACCACCACCACCACCACGCCGGCGGCGGCTGCTGCTCCCACGACGCCCCTGCTGCCGCCGCGGCCGGCTCGTCCCCGACCTCCGCTTCGCCGGAGAAGAAGGCCGATTCATGAGAGGTTATGCTTCTGCCTCCTCTCGATGTGTCCTTTTTTTTACAATAAACTGCAGAAACTTCCGTGTGATGACCGTGTTCCCTGTCATTGAGTGGCGATTTTGCTAGGAAAATATCATAGCCAAATTTCGCTGTTGGATCTTGGATTTTGCTAGGAAAATTAAGTTGATGCTTGTGACAACTCTGCTTTCCTACTCAATTGAATACTGCTGTGCGATGACCATCATAGGCAAATCTTGTTGTTGAATCTTGTGTGTGCGGCGCCTCTCTCACCTTTGGCTTCTTGAGATTGACCTTTCTCAAAGTTGCCCAGTCATGGAGGCGCATAGTGATCACTGGCCGGTTTAACGTGGGAGCTAGCAGATTGTTGCCATGCTTCCAAAATCTCTCGCCACATCTATTGTTATCATGACAGAAAAAAAATACTTTTTTGATCTCTTGTCGTTTGATGAGCATTCATTAGTTCTGACCTTATGCTTACCGGAGCTATAATGTGCTCCGGTGCCTCTCACACCTTTGGCATCTTGAGATTGTTCTTTCTCAAAGTTGCCCAGTCATAGTGGCACATAGTAATTCCTGGTGAGTTTAACGTGGGAGGTCACTCTTTATGGTTATGCTTCCAAAATCTCTCTCTACATCTGTTGGATCAAATCACTTTTCTTCTAACTGTATTGTGAATATAGTGGTTATGTGCAATTAAGTTATGTAAAACTATTGTGGCTTGAATTTGTTGCATCTTGCCAAGTTTTGTCAATGATGATTTCTGTCTGCAAAATGTATGCTCTGTGGATTCAAGCCCCTGTTTCAGGGAGAACCTCTTGATGAAGTAGATATAATATGACATCAATTGACAAATCTGAGACATCTTGCAGCATTGTTTTGCTTATTGCCTTGTTATTTTAGTAGTTAAGTGCATTGTTTTGCAACTATCTTTATAGCCTGATACCTTAACCATCATTTTCTGAAGTTTTGCCAATGATGATTCTGTCTGCAAAATGTATGCTCTGTGGATTCAAGCCCCTGTTTCAGGGAGAACCTCTTGATGAAGCAGATATAATATGACATCAGTTGACAAATCTGAGACATCTTTTTGCACTGTTCTGCTTTTTGCATGGTTATTTTAGAAGTTAAATCTATTGAGGTCTGTTGACTTCTGATTTTGCAACTATCTTTGTTGCCTGATACCTTAACCATCATTTTCTTAAGTTTTGCCAATGACGATTTTGTCTGCAAAATGTATGCTCTGTGGATTCAAGCCCCTGTTTCAGGGAGAACCTCTTGATGAATCAGATATAATGTGACATCAATTGACAAATCTGAGTCAATAGTATAGCATTGTTCTGTTTATTGCCGTGTTATTTTTGTAGTTAGAATGTATTGAGGTTTGACTTTTGATTTTGCAACTATCTTTTGTTGCCTTAACCATCATTTTCTTAAGTTTTGCCAATGATGATTTTGTCTGCAAAATGTATGCTCTGTGGATTCAAGCCCCTGTTTCAGGGAGAACCTCTTGATGAAGCAGATATAATGTGACATCAATTGACAAATCTGAGACAATAGTTTGTGCTAGTGATTGAATTGAGATTTGAGTTTTTATTTAGCTTCCTTTGTTGCATGATATGTATAAATTATTTGTTGTTTTCCTATGATGATTCTGTCTGCAAAATGGATGCCCTGTGGACTCAAGCCCCTGTTTCAGGGAGAACCTCTTGAGAAAGCAGATGTAAAATGACATCAAATGACAAATCTGAGGTATTCCATATTGTACTTCCTAGTATTATGACATCAATGGACAAATCTGAGGTATTCAATGACATTGTGGCTATGATGAGAAAAGTCATGCACCACTCTGAAGAGATTCATCTCTTTGTGCTGATAAACAAACTTACAACCCATTTTACATCTGAGCCACCTCTTGGATACCTACTTTTGTATTTCTTCTTTATTTGCTTTTCATGCCATATATGGTTGTTTTTATAAACCAGTTCGGGGAAATAATGTACAGAACCAGATGATGAGGGTTGCCCAACTGCAATCCTACCATGATGCGGACTGAAATTTCATTGAGGACAAATACATTTGCCGCTGATGGTTCTTCTTTACAGTCCCGCATATTTTGAATGCCAGTGCAGTTCTTGGTAACTTGTTTCGTGAACCTTGTTGCATTGCATATTAATTACTTTGTTTTCTGTTGATATTTATGTCTCCTAATAGGTGCTTTGTAAAGGCTATGATGAGAAAAGTCATGCACCACTCTGAAGAGATTTCTCTTTGTGCTGATAAACAAACTTACAAACCATTTTACATCTGAGCCGCTTCGCGTGTTTGTATTTTCTGATTTGTCTCTTGGTTTTTGAGAAACCAAGTAATTTAAGGTAATAACTGGATTGGAGGGATAATAACAGAGCCAGATGATGAGGGTTGCCTATGAGCGATCCTACCATGATGCGGACTGAATTTACATTGAGGTCAAATACATTTGCCGCTGATGGTTCTTCTTTCCAATACCCCCAGTCTTGAATGGAGTTTGTCCTTGGTTTTCCAATGATGATAATGGCTATGATGAGAAAAGTCATGCACCACTCTGAAGAGATTTATCTCTTTGTGCTGATAAACAAACTTACAACCCATTTTAATTCTGAGCCATCTCATGACTTTCGTATTTTCTTATTGGTTTTGAGAAACCGTTTTCAGCTTTTGCCTTTGTGAGAATACTGTAGTCTTGGATATTAACTGGATTTGGAGGAATAATGTATAGAACCAGATGATGAGGGTTGCCTGTGAGCGATCCTACCATGATGCGGACTGAATTACATTGAGGTCAAAACATTTGCCGCTGATGGTTCTTCTTCCCAATCCTCCATATCTTTCAATGGTTTTTCCTCCCTGTTATGAATGTACTGGGAATTTGGGTCAAAACGGTTTTGCCAATGATGTTTCTGTCTGCAAAATGGACGCTCGAGCCCCTGTTTTCAGGGAGAACCTCTCGAGAAAATGACATCAATCGACAAACCTGAGGCATTGTAAAACCAAAAAACTTTTACTGGAGCTTGTATTTCCTAATTGTGTTTCATCTCTTCTTTTTTTGACAATTGTACACGCCAATCATATATCAGCTTTGCTTAGATGTGGTTTCTCAAATGTATTTTCTTTCTCCTGATTGCAGAAAGCCATTTCAAGCGCAAGGAGCTGCTGAACCTACTGGATGATATGAAGCAGATGGTGCTCTACTTCTGTATCATGATTGTAGCCTTGTACCAATGATACAGAGGGAACATTGTACGGTGATCTGTAGGCTTGCCTGGTCATATTGGCTAGAGTCCTTGTAATTCTTGTGAGATTAATGACATGCACATATTTTAACTACCTCCCATTGTTGTTGTGCCTGAAATTTTGGGAGCATCATGCCTGAAGTGTGGAAGGTTAAACTAGACGCGCACTCAATAAAATTTGTTTTGATGCCCTCTTCTATGATCAAAATGAGCATTGTGATGTAAGATCACATTTGTTGCACATACATGCAATGGTCATCTTAGTTCTTTACCTCAAACTTTTATTTTTTTAACGTATATAGTGCTTAAATAACAAAACAGTTGAACCCAAGAAATTGAACTAAAACGAACTAATATCTGAATAGAGTTTTGGGTTCAACTGATGTTGGACCTGCCTTGAACCCAAAACTGAGTTGTCGCCCCTTTGAATGTAACGTTGGACCTGGAGCCCTGCCTTGAACTCCCACTCATGGGGGGCTACCAATTTTTAACTTTTCAAATTAAACTTTGCATCAAAGAAGGTTGTCTAGATGTGCAACTAGGTGAGCAACCTATATGATGCAATAACAAAGCAAGCAGGAGAGCGGTGTGGAGGCACAATGCTCCCAAGAAGCCACTAGGGTCACCGTATTCTCCTCACGCCCTCACACAATGTGAGATGCCGTGATTCCATTATTGGTGCCGGCGACCGAACCTTTACAAACAAGGTTGTGCCGGCGACCGAACATTTACAAACAAGGTTGGGCAATCTCCATAACTTAATCGAAGGCTACCAACAAAACCACGAAGCTTCACCACAATGGACTATGGCTCCGTGGCAATCTCAACCGTCTAGGGTGCTCAAACACCCAAAAGTAACAAGATCCGCTAGGGATGAGTGGGGGAATCGAAAATCCCTTGGTGGTAGTGTAGATCAGGGCCTTCTCAACCACTCCCGAGCAAATCAACAAGTTTGATTAGCTAGAGAGATAGATCGGGCGAGAATGGAGCTTGGAGCATTTAATGGAGCTTGAGCATTAATGGAGCTTGAGGGGGAAGAGGTAGGGGTCCTGAACTGTGCGTCTAGGCCGGATGGTAACAGGAGGCAAGGGACACGAAGTTTTACCCAGGTTCGGGCCCTCTTTATGGAGGTAAAACCCTACGTCCTGCTTGATTAATATTGATGATATGGATAGTACAAGAGTAGATCTACCACGAGATCGGAGAGGCTAAACCCTAGAAGCTAGCCTATGGTATGATTATTGTTCTCTATGTTGTCCTACGGACTAAAACCCTCTGGTTTATATAGACAACGGAGAGGGTTAGGGTTACACAAAGTCGGTTATAATGATAGGAGATCTACATATCCGTATCGCCAAGCTTACCTTCACGCCAAGGAAAATCATTTCCGGACACGAGACGAAGTCTTCAATCTTGTATCTTCATAGTCCAGGAGTCCGGCTGAAGGTACAGTCCGGCCATCCGGACACCCCCTAATCCAGGACTCCCTCAGTAGCCCCTGAACCAGGCTTCAATGACGACGAGTCCGGCGCGCAGTTTGTCTTCGGCATTGCAAGGCGGGTTCCTCCTCCAAGTACTTCATAGAAGATTTTGAACACAAAGATAGTGTTCGGCTCTGCAAAATAAGTTTCCACATATTGCCATAGAGAGAATAATATGTACACAAATCTAATCTGCTGATGTATTCCGTAGTGTGACATCGCACCACGGCCAAGCCTTTATTCGAATCGTTTTATTGTCCCACCTCGGCGTGTCATGCGAGGCGGTTTCCTTGGCACGTCTTGTTAAAGTAGAGATCGTGTCCCCTTATTCCGGGATTCTCATCAATACGGGCATGGGTAACCCAACCGCGCCATTGATTACGGCGCTTGGAGATAAGCGAGTTTTACCAGGCTGGTGGGGACACGTAGTTGCGTCCACCCATATAAGGGAATAAGGATCCACCTTTTCACCTACGCCTTCTTCATCCTTTGCCTATCCATTTTCGCGCACTCGAGCTCCAGCGCCCAAGTCCGCACTCCCCACCTCAACCTTCTCCAGCCATGTCCGGAGCGGGAGGCAAGTGGATGGTCTTCTCTGTCACAGAGGAACACATCAAAAAACTGAGGAAGGCCGGATACTTGTCTAACGACATCGCGTACCGGCTTCCCGAAGAGGGGCAGCTCCTCCCCACCCCAAGGCCCCATGAGAGGGTAGTGTTCCTTCCCCACTTCCTCCGCGGACTGGGCTTTCCTATCCACCCATTCGTCCGGGGACTCATATTCTACTACGGCCTGGATTTCCATGATCTGACCCCGAACTTCATCCTCAATATCTCGGCGTTTATCGTCGTGTGCGAGGCTTTCCTCCGCATCCGTCCCCATTTCGGTCTATGGCTCAAGACTTTCAGTGTCAAGCCGAAGGTGGTGCACGGCAACCAGGCGGAGTGCGGAGGCGCCATGGTGGGCAAGATGCCCAACGTCTTATGGCTCGAGGGCTCCTTTGTGGAGACCCTGAAGGGGTGGCAATCGGGGTGGTTTTACATCACCGAGCCGCGTGACCCTGAGTGGGTCGCAGCCCCCGAGTTCCGGTCCGGACCCCCAACGCGGCTCACGTCTTGGAAAGAGACGGGTCTGTCGTGGGGAAGCAAAGAAGAGGTGACTGGACTGCAAACATGCATCCAAACCCTGGTGGACAAGCAGCTCAAGCTTGTCAACGTAGTCCAGGTTATGCTCATCCGCCGGATCCTCCCTTGTCAACAACAGGCCTTCAATCTGTGGGAGTTCAACCTGGCGCAGAACCAAACTCTGAGCAGGCTCTTTGACACGACGTACGAAGATGCCTGTAAGGTGCTTTTCAAGGGCGCCGAGGCTCCCGCATCCGCTACCAAGGATCGCGGATTCAGCGCGCAGCGTCACGCTAGCGTGGTAAGTTGTTTGTATCTTTTACAGGGTATTAGTTTTCCATAGTTTAACTCTATGCGGGATCTAAGCTCCCTTTCTTTTGATAGAATTGGCAGGCGAAGTCCGGACAGATCGACTGTCCGGCTCCTTTGCCCGAAGACCCAGCCGATGCCCGCTTGGCGAAGCTGCTGGTTCCGGCACCCTATGTGGTGTCGGAGAAGAAGGCCACGGGGACTCGAAAAAGTGCTCGGCGCCAGGAGGTGTCAGGTTCATCATCCGACGGCTCGAAGGCGCATTCCTCCCGTGAAGACGAGGAGGAGGAAGAAGAGACCTCTCCCCCTCCAGCGGGGTGAGAGAAGATAAGGAAGGCCGCCCTTACTGGGAAGGCCGAAGGGTCCAAGAAGGGGAAAACCCTTCCTCCGGACTACTCCATCAACGCCGACGACGGCGGAGAGGAGTGGCCGCTCAGGGCCAAGCCCCTGGCGAAATCGTAAGTATCCAGATACCAGAGTAATTCATAGTATTCCTTTATTGCACAACTTTCCCTTATGTCGAATATGATTATGCATCCCACCCAAAGACCGGCTCGACGCGTCGTCGAGCGGTTCACTAGACTCGTCGGATGTGAATTCGCTTCCGACGGCTTCCTCCCCCCCGCCCTACGGACGACGCCAAAGTGTTGTCCCAACAGGTTCCAAGCCAGGAGGAGGTGGTCCCGGAGGCGCCGCAAGGCGACCTCCCGGACTCCAGGAGTAAAGGGGATAAAACCCCCCAAGGCTCCAAGTCCGGCTCTAGGCCGGACACCGCTCCGGAACCTTCAAAGGTTTCATAGTCCGGCAGGTGACCTCCTTCCAAGAGGAGCAAGCCCACCGTGCCGGTGACCCCCGTCCAACCGGAGGCGCCGTACAATCTGTTGGAGGTGCTCAAAGGCGCCTCCATCGACGAGGAGCACCGCACCATTATGAGTGCGGTGGTCCAGAAGGTTCAGTTTGCCAAGAGCGGACTGAGTGAAGCTTGTGCTAGCCTTTTAACAGGCTTTGAGGTAAGTAAAGAATGTGTAAATAATATTACGTCATAGACAATAGCCCCTGATGCTCTGTTTGGCGTTCGGGAAGAAAAAGCCGAATAGAGGATCAAATAAAATTCGCAGGAGTCTAACAAAAAGGAGTCAATATGCGTATGCAGGCTTCTCTGCTGGCGTCCGCCGTACTGACTGCGGAAGTGGACACGCTAAAGCAGAACCTCGAGCAGTCCGAGCAAGAGCTCGGGCGTGCCAAGAAGCAGCTCGAGGACAAGGAAGGTAAGAAATACCTTGCTTAAATATATATAAAAAAAGTGCAATTGCAAAAAATGACATGATTATCGTGACTATTGTAGGGGCCACGTCTGAGGTGGCGACCCTGAAGCAAGTGCTGCTCGAGGCCGAGAAGAGGGCGGCCACGGAGCGCACCGAGCGGGATAAGTATGAGGCCCAGGTTGGCAAGTTGCGGCAAGAGCTCCAGGCTCTCATGGAAAAACATGAGAGTTTGGAGCTTGACTTAAAGACGCGGGCGTCCGAGGTCGCGGTGGCTATTGAAAATGCCAACTCTGCCAAGGCCGAATCCCAGAAGACCCTCCAGGAGTTGGATGAGGTGAAAAAGATAGCGTCGGGTAAGGCATTCTTTATGCAAAGCAAACACATAAACGTGAGTTACTTGTCCGTGCTAAGGTGCACTGGGGCAAGCTGAATGCTGAGAAGCTTGTGAAGGACGGGCCACCGCCGGGGAAAGAGCATCGCAAGCCCGAGAATTATTATAAGGATGTTCTGAAGGGTGCCCGCCTTATGTCGGATGAATATTCCGGGGATGTAATTTTGGAGTAAAACTCGCTCGTTTGTCCTGTGCGCTGAAAACTTATTCATATGCGCTAAGCAATGTTGTTGGAATTTAAAATATTACCTTCTGTGCGGCTGTTTATCAATTCTGAGAGATGGCGAGTCGTCGGCTTCTGCCCCCGTGCCGCTAGTGCTGGGGTGTTCGGGGATAAACCTGAGCGCTCTTTTTCCCATGTTTGGGTCCTTCGAGGGAGGCGCTCAGCACAACGAACAAGGCAATCGGACTATAATGCGTGAACACTCTCACGTAGCCATAGAATTCTATATTTTTAAATTTCGGCGAAGCCCCTGGTATTTGGAAGACCGATTTCGGGGCGCTATCCACGCCTTGGCCGGACAGAGCCGACTCCTCGCTCTAAGCGGCATAAGTCTTTAGGGACTCGAAAAACCTCTCAAATAGCGACCAACTCTCGCTTCATCATGACAGTCAGTTTTAGCTTTCTCTACTGAGGTGCTTGACCCAGCTCAACTGGGGCACAATCGCAGTAGTTCTCCTAGTGCTACCTTAGCCGATATAGCAGAACGTAAGGCACCAAAACATAGGAGCCGGGCAAACCCAACTATTGACCCAAGACATGATTCAGAGCCGATGCATATAATGCTATAAGTTCGGGGTGCCGCACTTGTTAAAGTGTTCGGACTTCTCACACCATATTAAGGGGTACTAAAGCCCCTGGCGTATTTTGGCCGTATCAAAGTGTACGGGTGCAACATGTCATTAAGGAACATATATTTGTAAAAAAAGAGTAATACAAAAATAGACAAAAGCTATGCATTGTTTATTAAAAAGGGGCTGCGATCAAAGCAGAATGATACAAATAATGTGATAAGCAAAAGGTTGGACTATTTAACATGTCCGTTCCAGGGGCAGGCTGCGGAATGGTATGCGAAACAGGTATACTGCTCGTGATAGAGACCACCTGGGAGTTCCGTAATGCGTCATGGCTTGTCTGCTTCCCTGGTTCTTGCATCGTTTGTGCGGCACTTGAACTGCCGAACAGGCCTACCGAAGAATGGAGTCCTGAAAGTAAGAGAAAATTAAAAAATCGGCAGCCCCTGGTGCGGTTTAAGCCATGTTTCGGGCGTGCCGTGATGGTGCCCCTCCCCCTGTACCCATGGTATTTCTAGAGCGTAGTTATGTACGCGAAGCACTGGTGTCGCATTTTTGCGAGGGCTGGGGTTGGGGCCGCATTGCTACGCCTGCTCGGAATGTGCCAGGCGGTCTTGTTGTAGGTTACTCCGGGCGCGCTTGACGGTGTCCGGACGTTTAATGGCCGGACTGGAGAACTGCCTGGAGAGGCTGCTTTGTACTTCCGCTGCAAGGGCCGCCGTGTGCTCCTCCGTTCGGAGGGAGTGTTCGGTGTTTCCATTGACCGTAATTACTCCTCGAGGGCCTGGCATCTTGAGCTTAAGGTATGCGTAGTGTGGTACCGCATTGAACTTGGCGAATGCGGTTCGCCCGAGCAGTGCGTGATAGCCACTGCGGAATGGGACTATGTCGAAGATTAACTCCTCGCTTCGGAAATGATCCGGAGATCCGAAGACTACTTCAAGTGTGACTGAGCCTGTACAGTTGGCCTCTACACCTGGTATTACGCCTTTGAAGGTCGTTTTGGTGGGCTTAATCCTCGAGGGATCTATGCCCATTTTCCGCACTGTATCCTGGTAAAGCAGGTTCAGGCTGCTGCCGCCGTCCATAAGGACTAGTGAGATGAAATCCGTCAATAGTTGGGTCTAGAACCAAGGCGGCGAATCCGCCATGACGGGTGCTAGTGGGATGGTCCCTTCGATTAAAGGTGATCGGGCAGGAGGACCATGGGTTGAACTTTGGGGCGACTGGCTCTACCGCGTATACGTCCCTTAACGCGCGCTTCCGCTCCCTCTTGGGGATGTGGATTGCGTATATCATGTTCACCGTCCGCACTTGTGGGGGAAAACCCTTCTGTCCACTGTTGTTCGGCGGCCGGGGCTCTTCGTCGTCATCGCTATGCAGCCCCTCGTCTTTGTTTTCAGCATTTAACTTGCCTGCCTGCTTGAACACCCAACAATCCCTGTTGGTGTGATTAGCCGGCTTTTCGGGAGTGCCATGTATCTGGCACAAGCGGTCGAGTATTCGGTCCAAACTGGACGGGCCCCTAGGATTTCTTTTGAATGGCTTTTTCCGCTGACCGGATTTATAGCCTCTGAATCCGGCATTAACTGTCGTATCCTCAGCATTGTTGCCGTTAATGCGGCGCTTTTGCTTGTTGCGACGCGACCTGCCACTACTGTCCCTGGTATCTGAATTACCAGGGTTCTTGGTCATATTGTTGCTACAAGCAAGCCAGATGTCTTCTCCCGCGCAAAAGCGGGTCATGAGTGTCGTGAGTGCTGCCATAGATTTCGGCTTTTCCTGTCCAAGGTGCCGAGCAAGCCACTCGTTACGGATATTGTGCTTGAAGGCTGCTAGGGCCTCTGCGTCCGGACAGTCGACTATTTGATTTTTCTTTGTTAGGAACCATGTCCAGAATTGCCTGGCCGATTCCTCTGGCTGCTGAATTACGTGGCTTAGGTCATCGGCGTCTGGTGGTCGCACATAAGTGCCCTGGAAGTTGTCGAGGAATGCGGCTTTTAGGTCCTCCCAACAACTGATTGACCCTGCTGGCAAGCTGTTAAGCCAATGCCGGCTGGTCCTTTAAGCTTGAGTGGGAGGTATTTGATGGCATGGAGATCATCGCCGCGGGCCATGTGTATATGAAGGAGATAATCCTTGATCCATACCGCAGGATCTGTTGTGCCATCATATGATTCGATGTTTACGGGTTTGAAACCCTCGGGGATTTGATGATCCATTACTTCGTCTGTGAAGCATAGTGGGTGTGCGGCGCCTCTGTACTGGGCTATATCACGACGTAGCTCCAATGAGCTTTGTCTACTGTGTTCGGCCCTACCGGATTTGTGTCCGGCGTGACGGTTATCGTCTCGAGTCGTGGGGCGCTCACGCGATCCGTAGATCGATCTTGTTTGCCTTGCCTTGTCCTCCAACATGTCTCGTAGGTCTGGCGCATTTTCCCGTGCCTTGGTACGAGGTACGGCTTGAGTGGAGGGCCGAAAGGCCTCTCTGTCGCGGCCACGAGGTGGCCGGTCGGCCGTATCAAGTGCTGGTGATGTAGGTTTAAGTGCTTCCTCTTCTAATCAGGGTAGCGACCTGCGCTTTGGGTAGCTCTTGGAGGGGCGTTCGAGTTTATGCTCTTCGGCCGCAAGGACTTCAGTCCATCTGTCGACTAGCAAATCTTGATCAGCTCTAAGTTGTTGCTGTTTTTTAGGCTTCTTGTCGTGGCCATAAGCCTGCGTTGAAAATGCTCTTGCTCGACGGGATCCTCTGGCATGACGAATTCATCGTCGTCGAGGCTTGCCTCGTCTTCGGAGGGAGGCATATAATTATCATCCTCGACCTCTCTGTCTGCCGCTCTCTCATGAGGGCTGGCTTCTCCATCCTCCTGTGCTGAATCTTGCTGGAGGGGGTTTTCTTTGGCACTCTCCGGAGTATTATTATCTCCCGTGCTGGAATCACCGTATTTGCTTTGGCGGGATTTTGAGTGGCGCCGCTGACGCCGATGCTTAGGCTGTTTCTTGGAGGGGTCATCCTCTGCTATTCCATCGCCATCTCCTTCTTTTGGGGTGTCCACCATGTATATGTCATATGACGAGGTGGCTTTCCAGGGCCCAATAGGCGCTGGTTCTTCATCATCTCCTGCATCGGCGTCCATACCCTCGATGTCTTCGAAGTCGAAGTCGAGCATGTTGGTTAAATCGTCGACAGTGGCTACAAAGTGGGTGGTGGGTGGGCTTTGAATTTCTTTATCATCCGTATCCCAACCTTGCTGACCGTAGTCCGGCCAGGGCTCTCCTGATAAAGAGAGAGACTTTAGTGTCTTCAGAATATCGTCGAAAGGTGAGTGCTGAAAGATGTCCACGGCAGTAAACTCCATGATCGGCGCCCAATCGGATTCGATCGGCAGGGGCGCGGAGGGTTCGGAGTCCGGCTCCTTGGAGTCACGAGTCTCGCAGAGTGCGGGGCTGGTGTTCGGCTCGATCGCCGTTGGGATTGCAGCCCCCGAGGCGGCGTCCAACCACCCATCCTCGATCGGCGCAGTTGGCCCCGAATTAAGGGTCGAAGCCGATGCGGGTGCGGCCTCCAGGGTACTGTTCGGCGGTAGAGCTAGATCATGCTCGTCGTGATAGTGCGGCGCGCTCGGCAGTGGCTCGAATCCGTCGAAGATCAAGTCCCCGCAGATGTCAGCCGTGTAGTTTAAACTTCCAAATCTGACCTGACAGCCAGGGGCATAGCTTTCGATCTGCTCCAGATGGCCAAGTGAATTGGCCCGCAGTGCGAAGCCGCCGAAGACGAAGATCTGTCCGGGGAGGAAGGTCTCACCCTGGACTGCATCACCATTGATGATCGTAGGAGCCATCAAGCCTAACGGCGATGACACAGAGGAACTCTCAATGAAAGCACCAATGTCGGTGTCAAAACCGGCGGATCTCGGGTAGGGGGTCCCGAACTGTGCATCTAGGCCGGATGGTAACAGGAGGCAAGGGACACAAAGTTTTACCCAGGTTCGGTGAAAGAACATGCGGTGCCCCCATGTTTGGTTTTGGAAATTGATGACAATCTCTATGGACTAATGGTTGCCTTGAGTTATATTTGAAGGTTTTGTCCATAGGCTTTTCTTGGAGTACATGTGTTGGTTTCAAGAAAAGTTTGTGTTGACCAAGGTGCTATTTAAGGAATTATCCAAAGATTGGTCATTTGAGAGTTGAGCTTATTGCAAGCATGTCTTGAAGAAGAAGATTGTGTGATCATTCATGTTTACCTTCAAGACATCATCCAAACGAAGAGAGTTGGAAAGATTCAAGGTTGATCAAGACTAAGTCAAGAGTGAATCAAGTTGATCAACTCACAAAGCATAGAAGATGTACCGAGAGGGATCAAGTGATCCCATGGTTTGGTAAGCATTGTCCATTGTGCTTTGTGTACTAACCCATGGTCTATGTGAGAGTTCTACGTGGGGTTAGGTACATGTTCATGGGCTTGTGTCAAGAGGAAGATATCTCTCAACCCATGGAGAGGATGACATCAAGTGGTGATCGTCATCAAGATTGCCGTGTGCAAGTTCAAGTGGATCATCGCGAAGAGATCAAGTGCTTGAAGCTTGCCGGCCATTGTGGTGATAATGGACTTGTGAAGATGTGCCAAAGAGTGGCTCACCCATAGTGGTCTATGGGGGAGAAATCATCTAGTCTTCATCGTGCCAACACAATCAAGAAAGGTGGTCCAACTTGAGGAAGTCAAGATCGTCATCATCTAGCTCAAGTGGACCATGTGCAAGGCAAAGGTTTGCCCTTGATAGGTTTTCTATTTTACCGATCTCATGATGGTAGTTGGGAGACCGGGTTATAGGATCGATTGCCGTACTATCAAGGGGGGCTCTCGATGAGTAGCTTGATCGTATCGTTCGTAGAGAGCTCAAACCATTGCATCCTTGCATCATCTTTCTTGGTTCTTGTTTGGTTCTCTTTGTGAGTCTTAGAGCTTATGGTCATCTTGATGACAAGCTTGAGTTCATCGAAAACGGAGTTCGCATGCTTCTTCTATGATGTTTTCGATGTTGGAGGTTTTGCCGGTTCTTCTCGGTTGGAGGTTTCACTCCTGTTTTGATGCTACTCGTCGTCTTGTTTTCAACAAGCTTGAGTTTGCTCAATTCGGAGCTCATATGCAGAAGTTATGGCAGTTCTGATTTTCTTGAGTGTGGTTTTTGTCAGGGTCCCAGCGGTAGTACCGTGGTACCCAGCGGTAGTACCGCTGAGGAGTCACAAGCGGCAGTACCGCTCCGCAGCGGTAGTACCGCGGGCCACAGCGGTAGTACCGCGTAAGCTCACTAAGCGGTAGTACCGCTCCTCGGAGCGGTAGTACCGCTTGATGGTCTCAGCAGTAGTACCGTTGCGGCTCCGTGCTCCTACCGCCTTGACTCGAGTGCGCTTTTTCTCGTGTCGGGTTTTGCGGCACTTGTTGTGGTAGTAGTGGCGGTAGTACCGCTTATTAGCGGTAGTACTGCCCTGCCTCCACGGTAGTATCGCTCTGGGTCCCAGCCCCAGCCCCTTTTCTTCTGGCGCGGTAGTACCGCTGAAGGGGAGCGGTAGTACCGCCTTGCCTCCGCGGTAGTACCGCTCTCTGTGAGGCTGAGTGGGGGATAACGGTTGGATTTCCCCCCTCCTATAAAAGGGGGTCTTCTTCCCCTTTGAACCTTATCTTTTGAGCTCGTGTTCTTCCCCATTGTTGACCTTCTTCGAGCTTGCTAACTCTCAATACCTCCATGGATTCTTGCTAGTTTTTGAGGGAAAAGAGAGAGGAGATCTAGATCCACATTTCCACCAATCACTTTCTCCTGTATGTGAGGGGAACCCCTTGGATCTAGATCTTGGAGTTCTTGGTGTTCTCTTTCTTGTTCTTCCTCTCATTTTCCTCCCTAGCATTAGTTGCTTCGGTGGGATTTGAGAGAGAAGGACTTGGGCACTCCGTGTGCCCTTGCCATTGCATTTGGTGCATCTGTTTGAGTTCTCCACGTGATACGTGGAAGTTACAAGTTGAGAAGCTTATTACTCTTGGGTGCTTGGTACCCTTGAGCTTGTTTCTCTTGGGTGCTTGGGCGCCCAAGACGGTTGTTGGTGTCCGGAGCTCAATCATTGTGGTGCAAAGCTTTGGGTAAGCATCGGGGTCTCCAATTAGGTTGTGGAGATCGCCCCGAGCAATTTGACGGGTACCGGTGACCGCCCCCAAGGGTTGCCAAAGTGTACGGGTTCGGTGACCGCCCCCAAGGGTTGCCATTTGTGCGGGTTCGGTGACCGCCCTCAAGGGTCCCTTAGTGGAATCACGGCATCTTGCATTGTGCGAGAGTGTGAGGAGATTACGGTGGCCCTAGTGGCTTCTTGGGGAGCATTGTGCCTCCACACCGCTCCAAACGGAGATTAGCATCCGCAAGGGTGTGAACTTCGGGATACATCGTCGTCTCCGCGTGCCTCGGTTATCTCTTACCCGAGCCCCTTTACTTATGCACTTTACTTTGTGATAGCCAAATTGTTTCTTGTCATATATCTTGCTATCACATAGTTGCTTATCTTGCTTAGCATAAGTTGTTGGTGCACATAGGTGAGCCTAGTTGTTTTAGGTTTTGTGCTTGACAAATTAACCGCTAGGTTTATTCCGCATTTGTTCAAGCCTAAACCGTAATTATTTTAAAATGCCTATTCACCCCCCTCTAGGCGACATCCACGATCTTTCATTCGGGCCCTCTTGATGGAGGTAAAACCCTACGTCCTGCTTGATTAATATTGATGATATGGGTAGTACAAGAGTAGATCTACCATGATATCGGAGAGGCTAAACCCTAGAAGCTAGCCTATGGTATGATTGTTGTTCTATATGTTGTCCTACGTGTTGGGGAACGTTGCAGAAAACAAAAAATTTCCTACGGTTTCACCAAGATCCATCTATGAGTTCATCTAGCAACGAGTGATCAGATTGCATCTACATACCTTTGTAGATCACGCGCGGAAGCGTTCAAAGAATGGGGATGAGGAAGTCATACTCGACGTGATCCAAATCACCGGAGATCCTAGCGCCGAACGGACGGCACCTCCGCGTTCAACACACGTACGGTCAGCGTGACGTCTCCTCCTTCTTGATCCAGCAAGGGGGGAGGAGAGGTTGATGAAGATCTAGCAGCACGACGGCGTGGTGGTGGATGCAGCAGTCACCGCAGCAGGGCTTCGCCGTTCTTCTGCGAGAGGGAGAGGGAGGCGCCAAGAGTCAAGGGTGCGGCTGCCCCTCCCTCCCCCCCTTTATATAGGCTCCCCAAGGGGGGGCGCCGGCCCTAGGAGATGGGATCTCCTAGGGGGGCGGCGGCCAAGGGTGGAGTGGCCCCCAAGGCAAGTGGGGCGCCCCCCCCACCCTAGGGTTTCCAACCCTAGGCGCAGGGGGTGGGCCAAGGGGGGCGCACCAGACCACTATGGGCTGGTTCGCCTCCCCACTTCAGCCCATGGGGCCCTCCGGGATGGGTGGTCCCACCCGATGGACCCCCGGGACCCATCCGGTGGTCCCGGTACAATACCGGTGACTCCCGAAACTCTCCCGATGGCCGAAACTGCACTTCATATATATAATTCTTCACCTCCGGACCATTCCGGAACTCCTCGTGACATCCGGGATCTCATCCGGGACTCCGAACAACTTTCGGGTTACTGCATATTCATATCTCTACAACCCTAGCGTCACCGAACCTTAAGTGTGTAGACCCTACGGGTTCAGGAGATATGTAGACATGACCGAGATGGCTCTCCAGTCAACAACCAACAGCGGGATCTGGATACCCATGTTGGCTCCCACATGCTCCTCGATGATCTCATCGGATGAATCACGATGTCGAGGATTCAAGCAACCCCGTATACAATTCCCTTTGTCAATCGGTACGTTACTTGCCCGAGATTCGATCGTCGGTATCCCAATACCTCGTTCAATCTCGTTACCGGCAAGTCACTTTACTCGTACCGTAATGCATGATCCCGTGACCAGACACTTGGTCACTTTGAGCTCATTATGATGATGCATTACCGAGTGGGCCCAGAGATACCTCTCCGTCATACGGAGTGACAAATCCCAGTCTTGATCCGTGTCAACCCAACAAACACTTTCGGAGATACCCGTAGTATACCTTTATAGTCACCCAGTTAAGTTGAGACGTTTGGTACACCCAAAGCACTCCTACGGTATCCGGGAGTTACACGATCTCATGGTCTAAGGAAAAGATACTTGACATTGGAAAAACTCTAGCAAACGAACTATACGATCTTGTGCTATGTTTAGGATTGGGTCTTGTCCATCACATCATTCTCCTAATGATGTGATCTTGTTATCAATGACATCCAATGTCCATAGTCAGGAAACCATGACTATCTGTTGATCAACGAGCTAGTCAACTAGAGGCTTACTAGGGACATGTTGGTGTCTATGTATTCACACATGTATTACGATTTCCGGATAACACAATTATAGCATGAATAAAAGACAATTATCATGAACAAGGAAATATAATAATAATCCTTTTATTATTGCCTCTAGGGCATATTTCCAACAGTCTCCCACTTGCACTAGAGTCAATAATCTAGTTACATTGTGATGAATCGAACACCCATGGAATTCTGGTGTTGATCATGTTTTGCTCTAGGGAGAGGTTTAGTCAACGGATCTGCTACATTCAGGTCCGTATGTACTTTACAAATATCTATGTCTCCATCTTGAACATTTTCACGAATGGAGTTGAAGCGACGCTTGATGTGCCTGGTCTTCTTGTGAAACCTGGGCTCCTTGGCAAGTGCAATAGCTCTAGTGTTGTCACAGAAGAGTTTGATCGGCCCCGACGCATTGGGTATGACTCCTAGGTCGGTGATGAACTCCTTCACCCAAATTGCTTCATGCGCTGCCTCCGAGGCTGCCATGTACTCCGCTTCACATGTAGATCCCGCTACGACGCTCTGCTTGTAACTGCACCAGCTTACTGCCCCACCATTCAAAATATACACGTATCCGGTTTGTGACTTAGAGTCATCCAGATCTGTGTCGAAGCTAGCATCGACGTAACCCTTTACAACGAGCTCTTCGTCACCTCCATAAACGAGAAACATTTCCTTAGTCCTTTTCAGGTACTTCAGGATATTCTTGACCGCTGTCCAGTGTTCCTTGCCGGGATTACTTTGGTACCTACCTACCAAACTTACGGCAAGGTTTACATCAGGTCTGGTACACAGCATGGCATACATAATAGAACCTATGGCTGAGGCATAGGGGATGACACTCATCTCTTCTATATCTTCTACCGTGGTCAGACATTGAGCTGAGCTCAATTTCACACCTTGCAACACAGGCAAGAACCCCTTCTTAGACTGATCCATATTTAACTTCTTCAATATCTTATCAAGGTATGTGCATTGTGAAAGACCTATGAGGCGTCTTGATCTATCTCTATAGATCTTGATGCCTAATATATAAGCAGCTTCTCCAAGGTCCTTCATTGAAAAACTCTTATTCAAGTAGGCCTTAATGCCGTCCAAAAGCTCTATATCATTTCCCATCAAAAGTATGTCATCTACATATAATATGAGAAATGCTACAGAGCTCCCACTCACTTTCTTGTAAACGCAGGCTTCTCCATAAGTCTGCATAAACCCAAACGCTTTGATCATCTCATCAAAGCGAATGTTCCAACTCCGAGATGCTTGCACTAGCCCATAAATTGAGCGTTGGAGCTTGCACACCTTGTCAGCATTCTTAGGATCGACAAAACCTTCCGGCTGCATCATATACAATTCTTTCTTAAGGAAACCATTAAGGAATGCCGTTTTGACGTCCATTTGCCATATCTCATAATCATAGAATGCGGCAATTGCTAACATGATTCGGACGGACTTCAGCTTCGCTACCGGTGAGAAAGTCTCATCGTAGTCAACCCCTTGAACTTGTCGATAACCCTTAGCGACAAGCCGAGCTTTATAGATGGTCACATTACCATCCGCGCCTGTCTTCTTCTTAAAGATCCATTTATTTTCTATGGCTCGCCGCTCAACGGGCAAGTCAGTCAAAGTCCATACTTCGTTTTCATACATAGATCCTATCTCGGATTTCATGGCTTCCAGCCATTTGTCGGAATCCGGGCCCGCCATCGCTTCTTCATAGTTCAAAGGTTCACCGTTGTCTAACAACATGATTTCCAAGACAGGGTTGCCGTACCACTCTGGTGCAGAACGTGTCCTTGTGGACCTACGAAGTTCAGTAGAAACTTGATCTGAAGTTTCATGATCATCATCATTAACTTCCTCTCTAGTCGGTGCAGGAACCTCAGGAACATTTTCTTGAGTTGCGCCATTTTCCGGTTCAAGAGGTAATACTTCATCAAGTTCTACTTTCCTCCCACTTACTTCTTTCGAGAGAAACTCTTTCTCTAGAAAGGATCCATTCTTGGCAACAAAGATCTTGCCTTCGGATCTGAGGTAGAAGGTATACCCAATAGTTTCTTTAGGGTATCCTATGAAGACGCATTTTTCCGACTTGGGTTCGAGCTTTTCAGGTTGAAGTTTCTTGACATAAGCATCGCATCCCCAAACTTTTAGAAACGACAGCTTAGGTTTCTTCCCAAACCATAATTCATACGGTGTCGTCTCAACGGATTTCGACGGAGCCCTATTTAAAGTGAATGCGGCAGTCTCTAAAGCATAGCCCCAAAATGATAGCGATAAATCGGTAAGAGACATCATAGATCGCACCATATCTAATAGAGTGCGATTATGACGTTCGGACACACCATTACGTTGAGGTGTTCCAGGCAGCGTGAGTTGTGAAACTATTCCACATTTTCTTAAGTGTGTGCCAAATTCGTGACTCAAGTATTCTCCCCCACGATCTGATCGCAAGAACTTGATTTTCCTGTCACGTTGATTCTCAACCTCACTCTGAAATTCCTTGAACTTTTCAAAGGTCTCAGACTTGTGTTTCATTAAATATACATACCCATATCTACTCAAGTCATCAGTGAGGGTGAGAACATAACGATAGCCACCGCGAGCCTCAACACTCATTGGACCGCACACATCAGTATGTATGATTTCCAATAAGTTGGTTGCTCGCTCCATTGTTCCTGAGAACTGAGTCTTGGTCATTTTACCCATGAGGCATGGTTCGCACGTGTCAAATGATTCGTAATCAAGAGACTCTAAAAGTCCATCTGCATGGAGCTTCTTCATGCGTTTGACACCTATGTGACCAAGGCGGCAGTGCCACAAGTATGTGGGACTATCATTATCAACCTTACATCTTTTGGTATTCACACTATGAATATGTGTAGCATTACGCTTGAGATTCATTAAGAATAAACCATTCACCATCGGAGCATGACCATAAAACATATCTCTCATATAAATAGAACAACCATTATTCTCGGATTTAAATGAGTAGCCATCTCGAATTAAACGAGATCCTGATACAATGTTCATGCTCAAAACTGGCACTAAATAAAAATTATTGAGGTTTAAAACTAATCCCGTAGGTAAATGTAGAGGTAGCGTGCCGACGGCGATCACATCAACCTTGGAACCATTCCCGACGCGCATCGTCACCTCGTCCTTCGCCAGTCTCCGCTTATTCCGCAGCTCCTGCTTTGAGTTACAAATGTGAGCAACTGCACTGATATCAAATACCCAGGAGCTACTACGAGTACTGGTAAGGTACACATCAATTACATGTATATCACATATACCTTTCGTTTTGCCGGCCTTCTTGTCCACTAAGTATTTGGGGCAGTTCCGCTTCCAGTGATCACTTTCCTTGCAATAAAAGCACCCAGTCTCGGGCTTGGGTCCATTCTTTGGCTTCTTCCCGGCAGCTTGCTTGCCGGGCGCGGCAACTCCCTTGCCGTCCTTCTTGAAGTTCTTCTTACCCTTACCTTTCTTGAACTTAGTGGTTTTATTCACCATCAACACTTGATGTTCCTTTTTGACTTCTACCTCTGCTGATTTCAGCATTGCAAATACTTCAGGAATGGTCTTTTCCATCCCCTGCATATTGAAGTTCATCACAAAGCTCTTGTAGCTCGGTGGAAGCGACTCAAGGATTCTGTCAATGACCACGTCATCTGGGAGATTAACTCCCAGCTGAGTCAAGCGGTTATGTAACCTTGACATAGTGAGTATGTGCTCACTGACAGAACTATTTTCTTCCATCTTACAGCTGAAGAACTTGTCAGAGACTTCATATCTCTCGACCCGGGCATGAGCTTGAAAAACCATTTTCAGCTCTTCGAACATCTCATATGCTCCGTGTCTCTCAAAACACTTTTGGAGCCCCGGTTCTAAACTGTAAAGCATGCCGCACTGAACGAGGGCTTAATCATCAGCACGTGTCTGCCAAGCGTTCATAACGTCTTGTTCCGCAGGGAGAACAGGTGCGTCACCTAGTGGTGCTTCTAGGACATAATCTTTCTTTGCAGCTATGAGGATGATCCTCAGGTTCCGGACCCAGTCTGTATAATTGCTGCCATCGTCTTTCAGCTTGGTTTTCTCTAGGAACGCGTTGAAGTTGGGGATATTACTACTGGGCGTAAACCGACCAGGACAGGCCGGGTTAACTTCATCAGTAGTTGAGTATGTTAAAAGCCCATGAGGGCAGATGAGGGCTAAAGGCCCATAATCGGTTTAAGGCCTATAGCTATAAACCGGCGTCGGTATGTAACTTGTATTATAAGTTAGGAATAGTGGAGACCGAACCGGATGCATCTATGAGCCGGTATCGGGACTCTATAAACCGACGGGCGTCACCCATGTATATAAGGGGACGACCCGGCGGCGGTTCAAGGACAGACAACAACTCGAGACATATGCGAAGCTTGTTTGCTCCCTAGTCATCGAAACACCCATCAATTCCATCACAAGTAGACGTAGGCTTGTACCTTCATCGAAGGGGCCGAACTAGTATAAACTCGCTTGCGTCCTTGTGTCCGCTTTAACCCCTTCAAGCTAACCCGTCGCGATGGCTCCACGACTAAGTCCTTTCTCTAGGACATCTGTCGTGACAAACCCACGACAGTTGGCGCCCACCGTGGGGCTATCGCACGATGGTTTCCGGTTCTTGGAGGGCCGCTTTGAAGGACTCGAGGGCTACGCTATAGGCCGGATGACTAAGAGTCGTCGCGGCAAACTTTACATCGACGACGCAGGCTGGGGCCCCGAGGCCGGCTCAATTGAGTACGGGTACCGGGTCCCCTTTGGTAGCATTCACGTTTTCATTGGCAAGATCGGTGAACTGGGCCCTAAGCCGGACATCTGCACCGACCTCGTCGAGACGGCTCAGCGTGCGCGATCCGCCCGGGTTAAACCGTCCATGAAGCGTGCCTTCGTGGGAATGATCCATGGAGGGAGTTATGAGGATGGATCGGAGCTTCGCGGGGCGACTGCCGTTCGTTCCGGTGATGAATCTTCGACCGGAGAAACCGAATCTCTTTATCAGCTACAAGATGGCCAGATTGAGAGCTGTTCCGATGGCGATAGTATTCCGGACCCCTCTGATTTGCCTAACCGGGTTGGAATATTCATGACCGGAACACAAGCAGCGCTTCACTCTTCGACAGCCGCGACAACGATCTCCGGTTCAGCAGCAGCAACGGCTGCCGGGGCAGGAGGCCCTGTGCGCCCGCCGGCTCAGGTTCTATCAGAACGGTTTGATGCGTTGGCTGTGCTTATGGCAAAAGTTAATCCGCCAGATCAGGACGCTCACAACACGGAGATTGCAAATGTAAAGGAACAAATCACCCAGGCCAAGACGGATCTGGCGGCGGAGGACACCAGGATGGCCGTAGAGAGGGCCGCCTTAGACGCACAGGCCTACAGGCTTATGTTGGACCAGAGCGCGTCGCATGAAGTCATGAGGAGGAAACACCGGTCCTGCTTACCTCCGGTTTTCGAGGCCAGAGACCTTTTCAACACTCCAGGGCCAAGAGCCAGCAATCCACTGGAGGGGAACCGGGCAGAAGCCCCTGGGACCGGTGCACCGGTTCAACCCCGTCAGATGGACCCGCCTCGTCAAAACACCGTTATACCTCAGGATGCTTTAACACCTCCGGGTCACTACTCCAACCCAATGGACAATCTTGTTGCCGCTGCTGCACGACTGGAGGCCATTCCAGTTGAAGGTGACTCGCCGCAGGCAGTAGAGACGCGACGGGTCAAGGAACTTCTGAGGACAACTTTGGCCCAACAGGAGGCGTACTCGTACAGCCGCGACCGGATCCACTCGACCCCCTGTCCAAGCCGGAGCTATAGCAGACATATGGATGAACCAGCAGTGTCGAGTAATGAACGACGTGGAGCACCCCGTGGTAACAACCCGACGGGTGGTGCTGATGACGCTCAGGAAGTGGTGAACCGGGCCCGAGCGCGCAGGGAGGCCGAGTTAGCCGCACAGCATCAGGCTCGGCAGCTCACGCCGGTTCGTCCAACCATTTCGATCGAACCTGGTGTTACTTCTAGTTCTTTGGGGGTGCCTTGCCTCGTCCCCGCTTTACGCAACATGCGCCTGCCCAAGGATTTCAAAGGCCCACGCAAGGTACCAAATTATACGGCGGATCAACCACCAGAGACATGGGTAGAGAGCTATGAGATGGCCATGGAGATGCTTGATGTGGATGACACGGCGTGTGCAAAATACTTCACCATGATGCTTGAAGGAACGGCCCGTACTTGGTTAAAAAGCTTGCCCGCTAATTCTATCAGTTCATGGGCCCAATTACGAGCCCGGTTTATCAACAATTTCAAGGATACCTGTAAACAGCCTATGTCGATAGTGGACTTAGCTGCATGCGTCCAGGAGGAAGGAGAATCAACGACTCATTGGGTGCGCCGGGTTTCACAAGTGTTGCACTCCTCAGATCACATCAGCGCTGACACCGCAGTATTAACCCTAGAAGGCAACTGCCGGTTTGGGCCCCTGAAGTTGAAATTGGGATAGATGAAGCGTCATTGCACCGACATGGGGACCCTCATGGCCGCTTTCGTAAAATATGCTGATTCCGATAATACCAAGGATCCCGAATCTGATGATGACAAGACAGGGAAGGGGAAGAAGAACAACAGCTCCAAAGGTCAGCATCACTGGGTAGGCAATGGCGGAGGAGGCAAGCGTAAAGCGGATGGTAACATGGATTTTGTGGCTAATACCAACGCACAGGACAATGGCCAGCGACGCAAAGGTAGGCCGAAAAATCGTAGCGGGGCGCCCAACCCTAACCCAAACTGCCTGAACTATCTGCTAAGCCAGCCCTGCCCAAGACATGGGACGAAGGAGGAGCCAGCAAACCACCTTTGGAAGGATTGTTTTATTATGCAGGAGTTCAAGAATTATAATAATTTCCGATATGATCACGGATCTGGTGGTGGCTCAGGGTCCGGGCCGGGTTACGGTGGAGGAAGTTCCGGTTCAGGATTTAATGGTAATCCGGGCGGACATAATGGTCAAAATAGTCAGAACAACCAGGGTGGTTACAACCAACAGCAGCAACAGTCAGGTTACCAGAGCAACCCAAAGCAGTTGAGTAGTGGGCAGTACCATGTTTTCACCACTAGCTTGGGCAAGCGAGACCGGAAGGTTCAGAGGCGGGCAGTCAACTCTGTTGAACCGGCCATACCCCGTTATCTACGTTGGTCTGAACAGCCAATCATATGGAGCAGGGAGGATCACCCACCCCAGGTCGATAATCCGGGTCAGTTGGCTCTGGTGGTGGCGCCTTAGGTGGGAGGTTATAAGTTCACCAAGGTGCTCATGGATGGAGGGAGCAGCATTAACATCCTGTACTATGAGACCTTCCATCGTATGGGACTAACAGATAAGAATCTCAAACCGTCTAATATAGTATTCCATGGTGTAGTGCCTGGCAGATCAGCATATCCCGTTGGTAAGATAGCTCTGGAAGTGGCCTTTGGGGATGATCATGATTCCAGATCAGAGACATTGACGTTTGAAGTGGTGAAAATCCAAAGTCCATATCATGCCCTGTTTGGGCGACCGACATACGCCAAATTTATGGCTCGGCCCTGTTATGTGTATTTGCAGCTCAAGATGCCGGGTCACAAGGGGACAATAATGGTTCACGGAAGCCACAAAATCGCTTTGGAATGCGAGGAAGGAGATGCGGCTTATGCAGAGTCGGTTTGTGCCACCGAGGAGTTGAAGTACTATAAAGATAATGTTGATCCGGCGCACATGACTCCATTGAAGAAGCCAACTACGGAGCATGATCTGGCCCTAAAGTTCAAATCGGCAGCAGAAACTAAGCTTGTTGACTTTGTACCTGGCGATTCGTCCAAGCAGTTCAGCATCAGTGCCAACTTGGATCCGAAATAGGAAAGCGCGCTCATCGAGTTCATCCATGAGAATTGGGACATTTTTGCATGGAAGCCCTCTGACATGCCAGGTGTACCAAGGCAACTCGCTGAGCACACCCTTAATGTGGATCCTAAATACAAACCGGTGAAACAGTTCCTCCGCCGGTTTAACGAAGAAAGATGCAAGGCGATTGGAGAAGAGGTAGCCAGGCTCTTAGCAGCTGGTTTTATTGTTGAAGTTTTTCACCCGGAGTGGCTTGCCAATCCGGTGCTAGTCCTTACGAAAAACGGCACCTGGCGCATGTGTGTGGATTACACAGATCTTAATAAGGCTTGTCCAGCAGATCCTTTTGCCCTCCCCCGTATTGATCAAATCATTGATGCTACGGCGGGTTGTGAGCATTTAAGTTTTTTGGATGCATATTCTGGCTATCATCAGATCAAAATGGCAGTTAAGGACCAGGAGAAGACGGCATTCATAACTCCCTTTGGAGCCTTCTGCTATGTGTCTATGCCCTTTGGGCTCAAAAGTGCCCAGGCAACTTATCAACGGTGTGTACAAAATTGTCTTCACAAGCAGATTGGCCGTAATGTACATGCTTACGTGGATGATATTGTGGTTAAATCCAGGGAGAAGGAGACTCTGGTTGACGATTTGAAGGAAACCTTTGATAACCTAAGGACGTACAAGATGATGCTCAATCCGGACAAGTGTGTCTTTGGTGTACCGGCGGGCAAGTTATTGGGTTTTCTGGTGTCCAACAGGGGAATTGAGGCTAATCCGCAGAAGATCACAGCCATCACCTCCCTGGCTAAACCGAAGTGTATCAATGATGTTCAACGCCTGGCAGGCCGGGTTGCCGCGTTAAGCCGGTTTATCAGCCGCCTTGGGGAGAAGGCGATCCCTTTATATCAGATGTTAAAGAAGACGGATCAGTTCGTCTGGAGTTCTGCTGCTGATGAAGCATTTGAGGACTTAAAGCGGCAATTGGCCAATCCGCCTGTGTTCGCCGCTCCCATTGACAAGGAGCTGTTACTGCTATATGTTGCTGCTAATGCTCGTGCGGTCAGCGTGGCTATTGTGGTGGAGCGAAAGGAGGCAGGTAAGGAGCATCCGGTTCAACGTCCGGTCTATTATATCAGCGAGGTACTCATTGAGTCCAAGCAAAGGTATCCGCATTGGCAGAAGCTGGTGTACGGAGTTTTTATGGCAAGCCGGAAGCTTAAGCAATACTTCCAAGGGCACCCAATTACGGTGGTCAGTTCTTCCACTTTGGGAGATATCATCCAGAACCGGGAAGCCACTGGCCGGATTGCAAAGTGGGCTATAGAGCTGGGGCCGTACGGTTTGAAGTATGTGCCTCGAACAGCGGTTAAGTCTCAAGCACTTGTTGATTTCATCAATGATTGGACAGAAATGCAAGCACCTGAAGAAAAGCCGGATCATACGTATTGGACCATCCATTTTGACGGATCCAGGCAGTTGGAAGGCTCGGGGGCTGGAGTCATATTAACTTCCCCACGAGGTGATAAGTTTTGTTATGTTCTCCGTTTAATGTTCCCTTGCACTAACAATGCAGCTGATATGAAGCCTTGCTCCATGGTCTCCGGATGGCTAAAGAGATGAATCTAAGTCGAGTTAAGTGCTTCGGTGACTCGGACCTTGTGGCTCAGCAAGTGTCTGGCACTTGGGATTCCAAGGACCCACTCATGGCAGCATATCGTTGTGAGGTGGATATTGTTGCAGGTTATTTCAGAGGCTATCAGGTGGACCACGTGGACCAGCGGAAAAATGAAGCGGCGGATGCTTTAAGCCGGCTGGGCTCTCAACGCAAACTGGTCCCGCCCAATGTTTTTCTGGATGTGCTACACAATCCGTCGGTGAAGATCCCTGGTGAAGAGGATTTGGCTATTCCTGATCCGGAGGCTCAATTGGTAGTAGTTCTTCATGTTATTCCGGATTGGACGCTTCCTTACCTAGCGTACAAGAACCGGGGTGAGTTGCCAGAAGATGAGATTCTGGCCCGGCAGATAATCCGGCGATCCAAGTCCATGGCTGTCATCAACGGTGAGTTGCATCATTGCAGTGTATCAGGAGCTTTTCAACGTTGCGTGTCTCTTGAAGAAGGCCGTGAAATTTTGTGTGAGATCCACGAAGGAGATTGTGGTCACCATGCCGGTTCAAAGTCTCTGGTGGCTAAATCGTTTCGCCATGGTTTCTATTGGTTAACTGCTCATGCTGACGCGGAGGATCTGGTCAGACAATGTGATGGTTGCCAAAGGTTTTCAAGACGTGCTCATGTACCGGCTCAAGAATTGAGAATGATTCCAATTACTTGGCCGTTTGCGACTTGGGGGCTGGATATGGTTGGGCCTTTCATAAGGTCCAAAGATAAGAAGACCCACCTCCTGGTGGCGGTTGACAAGTTTACAAAGTGGGTGGAGGCAGAACCTGTTAGCAAGTGTGATGCGGCTACGTCGGTTCAGTTCACCAAAAAGGTGATTTTCTGGTTTGCCTTTCCGCACAGCATTATCACAGATAATGGTACCAATTTGTCCAAAGGTGCTATGAAGGAGTTCTGCGAACGGGAACACATCCGGCTCGACGTTTCATCAGTGGCACATCCACAGTCCAATGGTCAAGCAGAAAGAGCTAATCAAGAGATCTTGAGAGGCATCAAGCCCCGGCTCATGGTTCCTTTGCAGAGAGCGCCGGTTTGTTGGGTAGAAGAATTACCATCTGTGTTATGGAGCATCAATACAACACCCAACAGATCAAAAGGATACACACCGTTCTTCATGGTTTATGGAGCGGAGGCGGTTCTCCCCAGTGATATCCGTCATGACTCACCTCGTGTCACGGCTTATGTTGAAGCGGACAACGAGACAACACGGCAAGATGCTTTGGACCGGTTGGATGAAGAGCGTGACATCGCAGCCGCCCGGTCGGCGATTTACTAGAGGATCTTCGTCGTTATCACAGTCGCCGAGTCAGAACTAGAGCCTTTTAGGAAGGAGATTTGGTGCTTCGGCTCATCCAAGATCAGACTGATATGCATAAGCTATCCCCACCTTGGGAAGGGCCTTTCGTGGTCAGCAAGAATCTGCACAACGGGTCATACTATCTGATCGATATTCGAGAGCATAAGGACTCACGTACATCAGAGGAGGAGACTAGCAGGCCGTGGAATATAGCTCATCTTCGGCCTTACTATACCTGAGCCATTGGCTATACTTATGTACATACAATGTATATATTATGATTAAGTATAATAAACCGGAACCTCAGCTAAAGCGGGGTATCTGTTCTTTTACATCATGTGAGGTTACACGGAGTTGCTCTAAAGCGGCCTCCGGTTTACCCCTTGAGTTTGCTATGCTAAAAGCATCGTGTTATATCACTTGGAGGATTGGTCATGTCCGAACCAATACCATGCCTCTTGATAGGCGAAAGCCACCAGATCACTTGGGGACTTGGTCATGTCTGAACCAGTCATGCCTCTTGATCGACCTAAGGCCACATAATCACTTGGGGGCTTGGTCGAACCTGAACCATGACCACGCCATTTGGTCGGCATAAACACCACAAGAATCACTTGGGGACCTGGCTAACTAGAACCATAGTTACACCTAACGGGAGCTTGGTCGTGTTTGGCCATGGTTACGCCATTTGATCAGCTTAAATAAATCTTTTTTGGCAAACGTTTTTGTCGTTGCTTTTGCTTCATACTTTTCTTTGAAGGTTTTTTTTTTGCTTTTTATTGTGTTCTTTAAACCGACAAAGTTTTTTAACCAATCAATTGACGGAACACAGTTCACGTCAATCCGGAGACTATTTGTCCGGTTTGATCCTTGTTGTTAACATCCTCTTATGGAGTAACATGGTGTTCATTATAACCCGGCACGGTTTACATGGTAACCAGTGTCATATACATATACAAGAGTTGTTATTTCCTCCAACAGTGTGGGTTTGCAAAACTCCGCTTCAAGGTTGGCCAAGCCAACTTCACACTCAACGGTGGCAGGTATTATGTATCTCAAATTTTTTGATCATATACTTAAAATTTTGTTTTGGATGTTTTGACTTTATATATACAGACATCATATTCCGCCTGACGGTACAACCGCGGTGGCACTTAACGAATTTCTTATTTCAGAAAGTATTTTGGAAAGTTCATTACCACAGGAAGAACAAGTTATGCGCGAAGGCATATCAACATCAAAGGTATCAGCTAGCCTATTACAAGGCAACATGGTGCCCATAATAACATAATTATTTTTCACAAAGGAGAGACAGTTTTAAAACCGGCTTCCGGTTTAAGCTTGGCCACCAGCCTGGCCTGATGGTTGTGGGTCATCCTGCGCCACTTCAGCTTCCGTTTCTCTACCCAGTGGCTGGAAATCCACAGTTGTCCAGTCGATTCCCATTAATGCTTGAAAAACAGCTTCGTCATGGATTAGCAAAGACGGGTCAATATCGGGAGCGTAAGTATGCTAACGGATTGGAGGGATCAGGTTTTCCGATTCATGGATTGGTGCAGCTATTCGCTTGTTCTGGCTGTCATATTGGGCTTGATAATGAGACAAATCTGCTTCCTCAGCCAGTTGACAAGCTAGCGGACGTACCTCCCGGTTTATGGCTCGCAGATCCGCTTCACCAAATTCTGACCCGTCTTCCTTCAAACTGGGATAACCCTAAGCCGCTTCAATAGGATCAAAATCTGGCACCCAGGCTTTTGCCCGGATTAAAGCATTGATTGCACCGGTTCGAGCAGCAGATTTCTTCAGCTCTTCAACCCGGGCAGGAAGCACTGACAGTTTCATCAGAGTATCTTGAATCAAACTGGGCGCCGGTTTGTTATGAGACGCGGTACAGATGATCCGCTGGGCACCAGTATACAATTGTTCAACCAAGGTATAGGCGGTTTTCAATTTCTTCCGCACATCTGACCCCAAGTGACCAATGCGTGTCCCTGAAATACCATAAAAGGTTAATAAACCGGCGACTCTGTAAGAAGGCAGAACCAATTCAGAAGGCAAGCTGGCTTACCAAAGATAGCAGTGGTCATGGCATGAACGTGCCGCTTTATGCTGGCCAGTTCATCCGTCACTGGTTTTAGTGCAGCCTCGGCATCCTCTACTCATTTGATCAAAGCGGACTTTTCAGTGGCCCAATCCGCCCGTTTCTTCTTGAAGTTCTCCTTAAGTTGTTCCACAGCGCTTAAGGCACTGGCCAATTCCTCTTTTGCCTTGGAGGTTTCAGCCTGTTGGGTTTTCAGGTTTTCTTGCAGATCGATGACTTGGCTTTCTTTTGCTTTCAGCTCCGCCTGCAGGCATACAGATATATGTTTCAACAAATTGGTAGAAGGATTCAAGTACCAACCACATAACAAGTTATGCGCTTAGCACTTGGGGGCTAATGCATATTCGATCTTCATCTTTCAATTGTTTACAAAGTCCCAAGCTCAATACAAGTATTCAACTTGGCACTTGGGGGCTAATGCATATTTGATCTTCATCTTTCAATTGTTTACAAAGTCCGAAGCTCAATACAAGTATTCAACTTGGCACTTGGGGGCTAATGGCTATTTGATCATATGTATTCTGATGCGGCAGTTTCAATTACTTAAAGTACCGGTTTAACTACGCAAAGTTGAACCGGCCATTGGGGACTACATCAGCAAATTTCAAAGCATCAAGATTTATATTACTAAGTCCCGGTTTGAAATAATATTTCAAATCGGCCCTTAGGGGCTAGGAGAGTCAGCAAGAATAGAAGCATACAAGCAGGAAGGAGCATATGGAAGTTACCTCATATTTATCTTTCATTATATTAACCAGACCGGCTTCGTAGTCACGGCTGGTATACAGCCGGTTCAGATAGCCGGAATGGATATCTTGGGCGTTCAGAGCAGCGTAAGCCGTCAGATCAGCGTTCCACTTGCCTTTGCCAAAAGCAGCAAACTCTTCCTTGGCAGAATGCTTGGATAAAGTGACAGGGTTGCTTGGCTCAGATGGCCAGTACCAGTAATGACAACTTCATCATCCTTGGTACCGCCGATTTGCACTGGAGCTGTTGGCTTGTCAGCAGGGTTTGCTGGACCGGTGGAGCGTTCAATCCGGATGGAACCTATGGGCTGATGGATAGGACCTGAGGTATCAGTAGGTATCTCTTCAGCAATAAGATCATCATCTGTCTGCGGTGGATCATTGGGAATATCCTCAGGAATAGCTGCTTCAAGATTGGATGTTTTACCCGGTTCAAGAATGACATCTTCTTCGGCCGCTTTGTCCAGGCGGGCCTTCTTGCTTGGCCTAGGTTTGGCCCTAAGAAGAATAACAAAATTAAATACAACATATATTCTAAGGCAATATACTGCAAACATCACAATAAATATAGCTTACCCAAGCACCATTTTGAGCGGTGGGAGCTGAGTAGCCGATGACTCGCCAGAAGATGAGTGGGAAATAACCTGATAATAGGAGTCAGATGGATTAAGAGGTTGACGAAAGCAGCCCGCTTTAGAACAAGCACTGACAAGCGAATTAGAGACCTCGGAATGACGTTTCTGAACCGGACTGTTCGGTAAACCGGCGGAGGTAACTACCTGGCCGCTGTGCCGGGTGGTGCGGCGAGCTTCGTGTTGTTGAGTCTTCATAAGAAGTTTAGGATCCAAATAAGCAAGAGGATGAGAAAATTTAACTTTCCGGTTTGCCTGACGGATTTTTCGTGAAGGCAAAGTTTCTGAATCGGAAGAGAGAATAATTAACTCTGCAACATCCGCATGGCTGGCTTCGGCATCATCCTGACAAATATCATCATTAATAAGATGCATGAAAAATAAACCAAGTGAGTCAAGCTCTACCTCAAAGTCCGGATTATCCACCTCGTCATCAGGGGTCGGATTAGAAGATGCAGTGGTTCTTTTCCGGTGGGCAGTCTTCTTCACGGCTTTAGTTTTTTGTCGGGTTGCTCTTTCTGGTTTATCTGTTTTCTCTGGTTTCTCCTGCGGCAGATTTTTGCTCCAAAACGGATCATCGCCATGATTATGCAGACACTGATATTAAAAACAATGACCAGACATATCAATAACAGATTCAGCAAAGAGAAAAATCAAAGTCTTACAGCTGGCGGTTTGTTGGTGGCACAGAAGGGAAGCAGGCCGGTTCTAGCGCAGACGGGTTCCGGTTCATTCAATATCTTACGCACAACCTCTGTGATTTCTTCACCGGAGAGCTGGAGTCTTGAATGTCGCAGTGGATCATCCACACTATCAGTATATTCGCACATCAAACCGGAGCGCTGACTAAGGGGCAGTATGCTCCATGATATCCAACAGCGAGCAAGGTCAACCCTGTTAAACCATTGGCCATAAAGGCTCTGAGCTTTGACAGCTGGGGAGCATATTTGCTTCTCTCCTGGGCAGTCAATCTTTGAGGAAAAGGATGGGTATTGCTGAGCCGCTCCGGACGAAAGCCAGGCAAGGGATTCTCACCAGCAAGGGAGGTGTCTTTGCAGTAGAACCATGTCTGATTTCACTCCTTGGGGTGACTGTGCAGCTTGGCGTGAGGGTATGTGACCTCTTTCCTTTTTTGAATCGCCATGCCACCCATCTCCGTATTAGAGCCATCAGTAAACTCAGTATGGCGGTTTAGATGGAAAAGATCTCTGAATAATTCCACTGTGGGCTCCTCTTGAAAGAACACCTCACAAAGCACTTGGAAGTGGCACATATTTGTAACAGAGTTGGGGCCAGTGTCTTGCGGATGGAGTTGGAAATCAGCTAGAACATCCCGGTAAAATTTAGAACCGGGCGGTTTAAAGCCCCGGGCTAAGTGGTCTACGAAAACAACAACCTCTCCTTCTCGAGGTGTGGGGGGGCATTCTTTGCCAGGAGCCCTCCAATGGATGGTGTCTTTGCTGCCCAAGGCGCCAATCAGGACTAAATCGTCCAGTTGATCCTCTGTGACGCGAGAAGGGACCCAATTGCACTCATACACTTGCTTGGCCATGATGAAATCTACAAGGTACATGGATATGTGCAATGTTAAACCGGAAGCAGATCTATCTAAACCGGAGTTTTATGAAGCAACAGCATCTGGCGGTTCAACAAGGGGACTAATGATATATGATAGATTGCTTTACAAAGGTGAACCGCCTATGTGGTAAAGAGGATACAGATCTAAGGCAAGAATGACTAAGGAAGGTAAAAAAAGATTTCATAAGGTCGCAGTGAAATTTTGGATCTACCGTAAGACAGGAAAATAAAAGGATTTAGATCTAAAAGTGTCGATATCAAAGCAATTCACAAGGGACCAGATCAGTGTTTTATGCGCATAAAGGTTTTGCTTTGGTAACAGAAGATAAGCCATTACAGGGAATACATCAGGTTGGAAGTTTTATTCATGGGCTAAAGAAGAAACAAAAGAAGAACAGTGCCAGAGTCTCGATGAACTTCGAGGAACGAGGAAACCCTAGAACAGATCTGCGGGGGAAAGGATAGAAGATTTACCGGAGCTGAGGAAGAAGCGGAAGGTCGCTGCGATGCTCTGGTGTGCTCAGGTTGATGCACAGGTCGACGGTGGCGGCGGAGCTCCGAAGCTGGGCGACGCGAGGAAGATGAGGCAGAAGGGGTCGGAGGGAAAGAGAAAGGAAATGACCCTTCGGTCCTATTTATAAAGAAAGGGATATGTCAGGCGCGAGAATCAAGGAGCCGCGAGTTTGGAAACGAAGCTGCGGCCTTAATTATCGCAGGCTTGTTAACAGGATAAGGTTCTTTATAACCAGTGACGTCACACCGGTCTACCGCGAGCAGAGAAGATGACATCACGGCGGTTCAACAAAATACAAGAAGATGTTGAAGATGAAGATTTTTGCTAAGGATTGACATGAACCTGTTCAAATCAATTTGGGGCCTAATGTTGGGGATATTACTACTAGGCGTAAACCGGCCAGGACAGGCCGGGTTAACTTCATCAGTAGTTGAGTATGTTAAAAGCCCATGAGGGCAGATGAGGGCTAAAGGCCCATAATCGGTTTAAGGCCTATAGCTATAAACCGGCGTCGGTATGTAACTTGCATTATAAGTTAGGAATAGTGGAGACCGAACCAGACGCATCTATGAGCCGGTATCGGGACTCTGTAAACCGACGGGCGTCACCCATGTATATAAGGGGACGACCCGGCGGCGGTTCAAGGACAGACAACAACTCGAGACATAGGCGAAGCTTGTTTGCTCCCTATCATCGAAACACCCATCAATTCCATCACAACTAGATGTAGGCTTGTACCTTCATCGAAGGGGCCGAACTAGTATAAACTCTCTTGCGTCCTTGTGTTCGCTTTAACCCCTTCAAGCTAACCCGTCGCGATGGCTCCACGACTAAGTCCTTTCTCTAGGAAATCTGCCGTGACAAACCCACGACATCACCTAACGGTGCTTCTAGGACATAATCTTTCTTTGCAGCTATGAGGATGATCCTCAGGTTCCGGACCCAGTCCGTATAATTGCCGCCATCGTCTTTCAGCTTGGTTTTCTCTAGGAATGCGTTGAAGTTGAGGACAACGCTGGCCATTTGATCTACATGACATATTGTAAATATTTTAGACTAAGTTCATAATAATTAAGTTCATCTATTTAATGAACTCCCACTCAGATAGACATCCCTCCAGTCATCTAAGTATAACATGATCCGAGTTAACTAGGCCGTGTCCGATCATCACGTGAGACGGACTAGTCAACATCGGTGAACATCTACATGTTGATCGTATCTTCTATACGACTCATGCTCGACCTTTCGGTCTTCTGTGTTCCGAGGCCATGTCTGTACATGCTAGGCTCGTCAAGTCAACCTAAGTGTTTGCATGTGTAAATCTGTCTTACACCCGTTGTATGTGAACGTTGGAATCTATCACACCTGATCATTACGTGGTGCTTCGAAACAACGAATTGTCGCAACGGCGCACAGTTAGGGGGAACACTTTCTTGAAATTATTATGAGGGATCATCTTATTTACTACCGTCGTTCTAAGTAAACAAGATGCAAAAACATGATAAACATCACATGCAATCACATAATAATAGTGACATGATATGGCCAATATCACATAGCTCCTTTGATCTCCATCTTGGGGCTCCATGATCATCTTGTCACCGGCATGACACCATGATCTCCATCATCATGATCTCCATCATCGTGTCTCCATGAAGTTTCTCGCCAACTATTACTTCTACTACTATGGCTAACATGTTTAGCAATAAAGTAAAGTAATTTACATGGCGTTTCTCAATGACACGCAGGTCATACAAAAAATAAAGACAACTCCTATGGCTCCTGCCAGTTGTCATACTCATCGACATGCAAGTCGTGATTCCTATTACAATAGCATGAACATCTCATACATCACATATATATCATTCATCATTCATCACAACTTTGGCCATATCACATCACAAAACACTTGCTGCAAAAACAAGTTAGACGTCCTCTAATTGTTGTTGCAAATTTTACGTGGTTGCAATAGGGTTCTAGGAAGAACGTTTTCTTACCTACGTGAAAGCCACAACGTGATTTGTCAACTTCTATTTACCCTTCATAAGGACCCTTTTCATCGAATCCGCTCCAATTAAAGTGGGAGAGACAGACACCCGCCAGCTACCTTATGCAACTAGTGCATGTCAGTCGGTGGAACCGGTCTCACGTAAGCGTACATGTAAGGTTGGTCCGGGCCGCTTCATCCCACAATATTGCTGAAGCAAAATAAGACTAGTAGCGGCAAGAAAGTTGACAACATCTACGCCCACAACAAATTGTGTTCTACTCGTGCAAAGAGAACTACGCATAGACCTAGCTCATGATGCCACTGTTGGGGAACGTTGCAGAAAACAAAAATTTTCCTACGGTTTCACCAAGATCCATCTATGAGTTCATCTAGCAACGAGTGATCGGATTGCATCTACATACCTTTTTAGATCACGCGCGGAAGCGTTCAAAGAACGGGGATGAGGAAGTCGTACTCGACGTGATCCAAATCACCGGAGATCCTAGCGCCGAACGGACGGCACCTCCGCGTTCAACACATGTACGGTCAGTGTAACGTCTCCTCCTTCTTGATCCAACAAGGGGGGAGGAGAGGTTGATGAAGATCCAGCAGCACGACGGCGTGGTGGTGGATGCAACAGTCACCGCAGCAGGGCTTCGCCGTTCTTCTGCGAGAGGGAGAGGTGTAGCAGGGGAGAGGGAGGCGCCAAGAGTCAAGGGTGCGGCTGCCCCTCCCTCCCCCCTTTATATAGGCTCCCCAAGGGGGGGCGCCGGCCCTAGGAGATGGGATCTCCTAGGGGGGGGGGGCGGCCAAGGGTGGAGTGGCCCCCAAGGCAAGTGGGGCGCCCCCCCACCCTAGGGTTTCCAACCCTAGGCGCAGGGGGTGGGCCAAGGGGGGCGCACCAGACCACTATGGGCTGGTTCGCCTCCCCACTTCAGCCCATGGGGCCCTCCGGGATGGGTGGTCCCACCCGATGGACCCCCGGGACCCATCCGGTGGTCCTGGTACAATACCGGTGACTCCCGAAACTCTCCCGATGGCCGAAACTGCACTTCCTATATATAATTCTTCACCTCCGGACCATTCCGGAACTCCTCGTGACGTCCGGGATCTCATCCGGGACTCCGAACAACTTTTGGGTTACTGCATATTCATATATCTACAACCCTAGCGTCACCGAACCTTAAGTGTGTAGACCCTACGGGTTCGGGAGATATGTAGACATGACCGAGATGGCTCTCCGGTCAATAACCAATAGCGGGATCTAGATACCCATGTTGGCTCCCACATGCTCCTCGATGATCTCATCGGATGAACCACGATGTCGAGGATTCAAGCAACCCCGTATACAATTCCCTTTGTCAATCGGTACGTTACTTGCCCGAGATTCGATCGTCGGTATCCCAATACCTCGTTCAATCTCGTTACCGGCAAGTCACTTTACTCGTACCGTAATGCATGATCCCGTGACCAGACACTTGGTCACTTTGAGCTCATTATGATGATGCATTACCGAGTGGGCCCAAAGATACCTCTCCGTCATACGGAGTGACAAATCCCAGTCTTGATCCGTGTCAACCCAACAGACACTTTCGGAGATACCCGTAGTATACCTTTATAGTCTCCCAGTTAAGTTGTGATGTTTGGTACACCCAAAACACTCCTACAGTATCCGGGAGTTACACGATCTCATGGTCTAAGGAAAAGATACTTGACATTGGAAAAACTCTAGCAAACGAACTATACGATCTTGTGCTATGTTTAGGATTGGGTCTTGTCCATCACATCATTCTCCTAATGATGTGATCTCGTTATCAATGACATCCAATGTCCATAGCCAGGAAACCATGACTATCTGTTGATCAACGAGCTAGTCAACTAGAGGCTTACTAGGGACATGTTGGTGTCTATGTATTCACACATGTATTACGATTTCCGGATAACACAATTATAGCATGACTAAAAGACAATTATCATGAACAAGGAAATATAACAATAATCCTTTTATTATTGCCTCTAGGGCATATTTCCAACACTACGGACTAAAACCCTCTGGTTTATATAGACACCGGAGAGGGTTAGGGTTACACAAAGTAGGTTACAATGGTAGGAGATCTACATATCCGTATCGCCAAGCTTGCCTTCCACGCCAAGGAAAATCCCTTCCGGACACGGGACGAAGTCTTTAATCTTGTATCTTCATAGTCCAGGAGTCCGGCTGAAGGTACAGTCCAGCCATCCGGACACCCCCTAATCCAGGACTCCCTCAAGGAGCAAAAGGAAAGCAAGACACACACATCCGGATCAACACTCCCCCTATATTTTATAGTCCAACAATTCTAAGCACAAGATATATGAGAGAAGAGTATAAAACAGGACAAGCATGCAACACATAATATACTACAGTACTGAATAGACATAAGAAATAAGGTAGCGATAGGAAGCATATGTCTCACACCATATGTCTAGAACTTAGGTCTCACGGGCACCAAACCAAACCAAACAAAGACACCGAGAGAACACACAAGAAAACACAAGACGACAGGACGACAAACTCAAAGCTCGGCAACACAAATCCCTACACTCTCTCCCCCTTTGGCAGCGAGGCACCAAAAAGGTAAAAGAGCGACGCTACGACTCCAGGTGATGGCAAGCTGAGGATCTCGAACATCATATCTCAGCGTGATCGTCTGCATCTCCGTCGTTGGTCGAAAACTGCTCGGCGTCGGAGTCGGTCCAAGGGCAATGCTGATGAATCCACTCCTCCTCTTCAGTGATCTGACCCTTAGATCCACTGCTAACTGTCGCTCCCATCTAACGCATGAGCTCCTTGTGGCGCACCCTGGCATGCTTCTCCGCCACATGAGTCATGTACTGACCATGAGACTCCATGCAGAAAAGCTTCTTCAACTTGTGTTTAAGCTTCTTCGCCCACGAGGGTTCAACACTAGAGGGCTCAAGATCCTCCTCGTGATCATTAGTGGCTGCCCCACCCTCGGTCTCCATGGCAGCAGCAGCAGACGGACCCCCGGATTGAGGTGCCGGGGTGACCCAATTGTCCTTCTTCCTTAAACGCTTGATCTCATGGGAAACCAAGTCTCCAGTTTCCAGCAACACTCTGGGATAGATCTGTGCCCAGGCCCTCTCAATGAGCCTCATGATGAATGGACCATATATCGGGCACTTGCGCTCAGACACAGCAGAGAGAAGTTCAGACCACATGACATGAGAAATATCCAGGCTCTCTCCAGTGTTTGCTTCCTTCTCATGCTGACAGAAAAGAAGCATGTCCACGAGATAAGAGTGGACCATATCCAGATTCCCGATTCGAGGGAAGAGAGTCTCACGGAAGATGCTATGAAGAATGTCCAGATACGGAGACAGCTCATAGGTTTTCTTCTCAGTCACTGGGTGAACTTTCATAGTGCAGTAGGGCCAAAGGGCTTGCTTGTGGGTGGACGTAGCATTGCGGTGAGGGTAGAAACCGACTGGAGTCTCAAGCCCGTGATCCACCACATCAAGTAACTCCATGAAAGCCTTCCACTTGACGGAAAGCAGCTTGCCATTGGTCATCCATGTCAGATTTCTGTCGACATCCGTCCCAAGATGAACGGTGGCAAAGAATTGAGCCACCAAATCTGCATCGAAATCCTTGTTGAATTGCATGATCCTGAGAATGTTCAGCTGAGTGCACATCTGAAGGGCTTCGCCAAAGTACTCCGGGTCCTTCTCCATAGCATCAGTATCAATGGAGCGAACATCAACAAAGAGATTCTTCTTGGACTTGATCACATCAAAATAGATGGCAAACTGAAATCGGTTCCAGAACAGGCGGTCGACCAAAGTGGGTTCTTGGTCCACCTCATAGGGATTGCGGCGACGCCTTTCCCAAAACTCCTTGTTGGTCATCTCAGTCACAGTCTTCCCCTTTGGCTTGGTGGCGGATCTCTTCGAGTGCTGAGGAGGTGGAGGAACACTTGCGGATGCAATTGCTGGAGGCGGTTGGGTGCTAAAGGAACCACCGGCTGGCTCAGAGGTGCGGTAGCGTTTTGATGTTGCACGCCCGGGGTTGATACGGCGAGCTTGATGCTCAGGATGTTCATCACCTGGAGCCAAACACAAGAACACGCAACACAACTAGAAAGAACGAGCATAAGCCAACAAACACAACAAAAAGGATCAAAGAAAAGGCAGGAATATGATGGAGCTTGGCAGGCAGCGGTAGTACCGTGACATGCTCGCGGTAGTACCGTGTAACACCCCGGATGTAACTTTCCCAATTTGTACTCCAACTCTTGCCATTTTCGGCGTTAAGTTATATTTATTTCCTCGGGTTCGGGTCTTTGTCTCCGTGTGTTGTTGTCGTTGTCATGCATCTCATATCATGTCATCATGTGCATTGCATCTGCATACGTGTTCGTCTCATGCATTCGAGCATTTTCCCCGTTGTCTGTTTTGCATTCCGGCGCTTCGTTCTCCTCCGATGGTCATTTCTAGCTTTCTTTCGTGTGTGGGGATTAAACATTTCCAGATTGGACCGAAACTTGCCAAGCGGCCTTGGTTTACTACCGGTAGATCGCCTGTCAAGCTTCGTACCATTTGGACTTCGTTTGATACTCCAATGGTTAACCGAGGGACCGAAAAGGCCTCGTGTGTGTTGCAGCCCAACACCCCTCCAATTTGGCCCAAAACCCACCAAACTCTTCTCCATCATCTAGAGCGTTCGATCACGATCGCGTGGCCGAAAACCGCACCTCATTTGGACTCTCCTAGCTCCCTCTATGCCTATTTAAAGGCCCCCCGATTTTTGGATCTCCTCCTACCTCCGAAACCCTAAAAATCATCTCCGCGCGCCGGACATTGTCCGCACCGCGCCAGACGTCGCCGCCGCCCACTCCCATCGCGCCACGTGGCAACGCCACCGCCTCCACCCCCGTGGCCCGCCAGGCCCAGGGAGGGCCCCCGCGAGCCCGCGCCGGCCGCTGCCCTCCTCCCACGTCGCGCCCGGCTCCTCTTCCCCGAGCGCCGCCCTTCGCCGGCCGGTGACGCCGCGCCCCATCGCCGGCGCCGTCCTCTGCGCCGCCGCCCGAGCGGGCCGCCCGCTGCCGCGCGCCGGTCGCCGCCCCGTCGCCTCGGCTTCCGCACCGCCGCCTCCGCCCCGGCTCCAACCGGATCCGGCCACCACCTCCTCTTGCCGGCCGCTGCCTCTTCGTCCCGGCGAACTCCGGCGTGAACAGTACCTCGCCGTCCGTCCTCGATCCGCATGCAAATCTCAGATCTGGAAATTCGGAGGTTGACTTTTCTCAAAAACCCTAGCTCATGTTGCATATTTTGACCTGCCGTAACTTTGCATCCGTAGCTCCGATTCATGCATATAGCATATCAAAACGTTCACCTCAGAGAGTACATCATTTCGTTCCATTGCATCATTTTCATTTAAGCTCATTTTGATGCCCGAAATGCTGTTAGAAGAGGGCTACTTGAGTTAATTGTCAGATCTGCTACTCCATTTAGGTTTTTGTCATTTTTGCCATGATTATTCTGTGCATGATATGCCCTGATGCTCTATATGTGTTTTGTTAAGGGTTTTTTCATCTTTACAGAGGTGCAACCCATGTATTTTTGTGATGTGTGTGGTGTCTAGTGCAAGCTTGCAAAGTGGTGCACTTGCTAATTCTGTTTTCAGGGACTTAGTAATTTCACTAAGTCCTAGAGCTGTTTATCTCATGATGCCATATGTTCATGTTGTTTCCTAGTGATCCGTGCCTCTTTTGAGGATGATCAGTAAGAGAGTTTTGTTAATCTTGTAGTGCTCTATCCATACATGTCTTTGTTTGCAATTATGGAGCACACTAGCTTGAGTCAATCGAGCTCTACTTTTGCTACTTTGTGAATCTGGGCAGATTGTCAACTCATTTGCAATTTTTGCCGATGATGTTGTAGTTGATCCGTGCATGCTATGCTATTGTTCTTGCCATGTATAGCTAGCATTTTGTGCCTTCTTATTGGGTGTGTGCTTATCTTGCCATGACTTGCACCGTAGTGAGTGCATCGAGCTCGTAAACATGCCTACTTGAGTTATATGTCAGCATGTGCCAGTTTTCACTAAGTCTGAAAACTGATTATGTTTTTGCCATGTTCACATGCTTGCAATTGTATTTTCTGATCCCTTTTGGCTCAAGGTCACTAAGGGACTTTTGTTAAGATCTTTGATTAGATCCATGCCATGCTTTACTTTGCCATGTTCAGATCCTGTAGCATGTAGTTTTGTTGCTCTGAAGAGGGCTACCTGATCTGAAATTCCAGACAAGTGTTAATTTCACTAAGTCCGAAATCTGTTTTCCATATGCATTTTTGCCATGCTTGTTTGAACCTGTTAATGGATGAATTGGCCGTAGCTCAGTGCTAGACTTTTGTTAAGCATCTTGTATGCATCCCTGCCATGTATTTTGTTGTCATGTTTGGGTGCTGTAGCATGTTCATTTCGTTGCGTTTAGATGCCTACTTGCTGTAAATCGCAGACCGGTGTCATTTTTGAATCGCTTGCCATTTCCAAACCGTAACTCCGATTCCGGCGTTCTTTATATCGTTTTCAAGCGATTTCATCTCATATTTCCAGTGGCACACTTAGAATTCCAAGTTGAGGCCAGGTTCATGCATTTCCTGTCATATCTTGCATTTCGCATCCCGCATCGCATCCCGCATAGCATATCATCTTTGCATTGCGTTGTTTGAGTTTGCACATGGTTGATTGTATCCTTGTTGCTTGTTTGTCTTGTTTGGGTAGAGCCGGGAGACGAGTTTGCTAACGAGGAGCCCATTGATTTTGCTTTTGAGGATCCAGTCAACTCTGACAACTGTGCAGGCAAGATGATCATACCCTCGAAATCACTACTATCTTTGCTATGCTAGTTTGCTCGCTCTTTTTCTATGCCAATGCTACGATGCCTACCACTTGCTAGAAAGCCTCCCATTTTGCCATGTCAAACCTCTAACCCACCTTGTCCTAGCAAACCGTTGATTGGCTATGTTACTGCTTTGCTCAGCCTCTCTTATAGCGTTGCTAGTTGCAGGTGAAGATTGGAAGGCCGTTCCTTGTTGGAGCATTTATTTACTTGTTGGGATATCATTATATTGCTATGTTATCTTAATGCATCTATATACTTGGTAAAGGGTGGAAGGCTCGGCTTCTCGCCTAGTGTTTTGTTCCACTCTTGCCGCCCTAGTTTCCGTCATATCGGTGTTATGTTCCCGGATTTTGCGTTCTTTACGCGGTTGGGTTATAATGGGAACCCCTTGATAGTTCGCCTTGATTAAAGCTTTTCCAGCAATGCCCAACCTTGGTTTTACCATTTGCCACCTAGCCTTTTCTTTCCCTTGGGTTCTGCAGACTCAAGGGTCATCTT
>NC_041382.1:751013988-751020944 GCF_002162155.2 Triticum dicoccoides
GAGCCCCTTGCAGCGCCACCTCGGGGAAACTCGAGGGCTGGTTTTAGTTGTACGGATTGCTTATCTGAGTGTGCCCTGAGAAAGAGATATGTGCAGCTCCTATCGGGATTTGTCGGCACATTCGGGCGGTGTTGCTGGTCTTGTTTTAACCTGTCGAAGTGTCTTGAGTAACCGAGATACCGAGTCTGATCGGAACGTCTTGGGAGGAGGTCTATTCCTTCGTTGACCGTGAGAGCTTGTCATGGGCTAAGTTGGGACTCCCCTACAGGGATTTGAACTTTCGAAAGCCGTGCCCGCGGTTATGGGCAGATGGGAATTTGTTAATGTCCGGTTGTAGATAACTTGAACCTTAATTAATTAAAATGAATCAACTGAGTGTGTTACCGTGATGGCCTCTTCTCGGCGGAGTCCGGGAAGTGGACACGGTGTTGGAGTAATGTTTGCGCAGGTTGCTCTCTAGTTTCTCGCTCGCGCTTTGCCTCCTCTTCTCGCTCTCCTTTGCGAATAAGTTAGCCACCATATATGCTAGTCGCTTGCTGCAGCTCCACATATATTTTACCTTGCCTTACCTATAAGCTTAAATAGTCTTGATCGCGAGGGTGCGAGATTGCTGAGTCCCTGTGGCTCACAGATCATTATTACACCAGATGCAGGGCCTGATGATTCCGCTCCAGGAGACGCGTATGAGCTCAAGTGGGAGTTCGACGAAGACTCTCAACGTTACTATGTTTCCTTTCCCGATGATCAGTAGTGGTGCCCAGTTGGGGGTGAACGGGACCGTTGTCGCATGTTGGGTTCTCTTTTATTTTGGCGCCGTACTCGGGCCATGAGTGTTTGGATGATGTAATGTTATTTATGTACTTGATTGACGTGGTGAGTGTAAGCCAACTATGTTATCTCCCCTTTATTATTTATATTACATGGGATGTTGTGAAGATTGCCTAACTTGCGACATATGCCTTCAATGCGATTATGTCTCTAAGTCATGCCTCGACACGTGGGAGCTATAGTCGCATCGAGGTTGTTACAAATTGGTAATCAGAGCCTTCCCCGACCTTAGGAGCCCCATTGCTTGATTGTTTTTAGCGGCCGAGTTGTGTCTAGAAAAATGTTTTGAGTCTTTTAGGAATTATATATCGGAGAGTTTAGGAATTCTTTTTACTTCCCAGTCTCCCCATCGCTTTGGTAAGGCATCCTGACGTAGAGTTTTGACTCTTCTCTTCTCAAATTTCACTAAAAAAAATTTAGGATCACGTGGGTATCTTGGAATCGTTCTGATGGTTTTATGATGAGAACATTGTCTTGGTGCCTCCTGTCAGGGGTTTAGTGGAAGTGTCCCGGGGAGTTGAGCTCTGAGGTGTTGTCATCATAACGTTATCGTTGCAGTTCTGGAATACTGTTTAGTACGCCGACATCGAAAATCTCTTTTATGCAGTTCGTTGGTGAGATAACCTCGACGCCACCCAGTACTGGGGCGGGAGTTCGGGAGTATCGCCATAACTTGTATAACAGATGCTTTTTGAAGGTTGAGGTAGATGGTTTCCGAAGGTTTCTTGGTTATGTGTTGAAGGATGGATACAGCTGGATGTAGGAATTGCTAGTTTGGGTGAGATATTATGCTTCCCCTGTATCCCCAACACCTGATTGCATAACCGGAAAGGTTCGGGAGTTTCATAGGTGGGAATCCTAGTAGCTCTAGTTCTTCTTCCACGGATATTGGTTTGAGATTGGGTTTTCTTACCGATTATTCGTTCTTGATCCGTACCTTGTTGATTTATTTCTCTACTTTAATTCTACGTGGCTTCTCAATTTATGGATATGTGACCATTTCAAGAGGAATGCATTCGTTCATTTTGTTCGGATGTGAAGACTATATGTTGCAATTTTCATTCCGTTGGATTCAGCTTCAATAATTGTCTATCAATGTGCTAATGGTGGGCAACCTCTTCAGGATGGCTCCTCCAACGCGCACGACTCCGAATCCTGATCCGCCACCAGCTCCACCTCCTCCAGAGGCATGGCAAGCTGTGATGGCCGCAACCAATGCAAACACACAGTTGATCATGCAAATTCTCCAAGAGCGCAATCAAGGCAACCAAGGGAATCAAGGCACCAATCAGAATCATTTTGCTACACTCAACCAGTTCCTTGCTAACGGGCCAAAGACTTTCAACAATTGTGTTGAGGCAACCGATGCTAACGATTGGCTTGTGGATCTGTGCAAGCATTTCGAGTGCAGTAACGTCAGGCCTGAGGACTTTGTCAAGTTCGCTTCCTTCCAACTCAAAGATCAAGCTGCAGAATGGTTCCAGCAGTACAAGGATTCCAGAGGTGGACGTGTTATCACTTGGGATGATTTCCGTCGAGATTTCCGAGCTCATCATATTCCTCAAAGCGTGGTTGAAAGCAAGCGTGAGGAATTCCGCAATCTGAAGCAAGGCTCTTTATCTGTCTATGACTACAACAAGTTGTTTCAGAAGCTCACCCGCTTTGCCAAGCAGGACGTCCCTGATGAGAAGAGCATGATATATCAGTTCAGGGGTGGTCTTAGAGAAGAAATTCAGCTAGCTCTTGTTCTCTTTGAGCCCTTGAGATACGATGAGTTCTACAACATGGTACTGAAGCAAGAGGTTGCTCAGTTGAGGTGTGATGCTTCCAAGAAGCGAGTCAGAGATGTTACTCCTTCTTCCTCTACTCAAGTGGTCAAGCAGCAGAAGTTTTGGCTTCCTCCTCCTTCGTTTCGTCAGCCATATCAGCAGAAGAGCAAAGGTGGCAGTGGTTCTTCCCACCCACCCAACCCTGGATTTCAGAACAAGACTTCGTCTCAAGCTCCAAGATCGAGTGCTCCGTATCACCGTCCACTTTCAGAGGTCACATGCAACAAGTGCCAACAGAAGGGTCACTATGCCAACAAGTGTTTCAACCAGAGGCGTCTTCCTCCTCCTCCTCCTATCAGATCGGCAAGTATAGCTGTGGTCAAGCATAACCCCAAGTCCACCAAGGTCAACTTGATGAATGCAGCTCAGGCAGAGGACTCGTCAGATGTGATTATGGGTAACCTTCCTGTTAACGATGTTCCTGCAAAAGTTCTTTTTGACACTGGTGCATCGCATTGTTTCATCTCGAGACCTTTTGCATCTAAGCATGATTTTGTTACTCAAGTGTTGCCGAAACCGTTGGCTATTGTCTCCCCGGCCCGTCAAATGACATCTCGAGTATGCGTTCCGGATGTTACAATCACTTTGGGTGACTATAAGTTCTTGTCCTCTCCAAATGTTCTTGGTGACTCAGATATTGATCTTATTCTCGGAATGGATTGGCTTTCTAAGCACAAGGCTCAGCTTGATTGTGCAGCCAGGCAGATTCAATTGACTCATTCGTCTGAGGATGTAATTGTCTTTGCCGCTCGTGATGATACCATTCGTCTGTTTTCTCTCAATGAGAAGGGTGAATTGGATGCTATCTCGCAAATTCCAGTCGTTTGCGAATATCAAGACGTCTTTCCAAAAGAGCTTCCAGGAATGCCTCCGCACCGGCCAGTTGAATTCGTTATTGATCTTGAGCCCGGCACAGAACCTGTGTGCAAACGTCCTTACAAGCTCGGACCTGAAGAGTTGAAGGAGCTGAAGAAGCAACTCGATATTCAAGAGAAAATGGGTCTTATCCGGCCTAGTTCTTCTCCGTGGGGTTGTGGTGTTCTTTTTGTGAAGAAGAAGGATGGAACGGACCGACTTTTTATTGATTACCGTCCAGTGAACAAGAAGACCATCAAGAACAAATACCCACTTCCCAACATCAATGAGCTGTTCGAACAACTCAAAGGTGCTCGAGTTTTCTCCAAGCTTGATCTCCGTATGGGTTATCATCAGATTCGAATTCGTGAGCAAGATATTCCGAAGACGGCTTTCAGGACAAGCTTTGGTTCATATGAATACACTGTCATGTCTTTTGGTCTCGTCAACGCTCCTCCGACGTTCTCTCGCATGATGAACTTCATCTTCAACGCCTACACCAATGACTTCGTTTTGGTCTATCTCGACGACATTCTGGTTTTCTCAAAGAACAAGGAAGATCATGCCAAGCACTTGTGTTTGGTTCTTGATAAGCTCAGGGAACATCAGTTCTACGCCAAGTTCTCCAAGTGTGAATTTTGGCTCGATGAGGTTCTTTATCTTGGGCATATCATCTCTGCCAAGGGCATTGCCGTGAATCCTGAGAAGGTGTCTGCAATTGTGAATTGGGAACCTCCTTAGGACGTGAAGCAACTCCGCAGCTTCCTCGGTCTCGCAAGCTATTGCCGAAGATTCGTTGAAAACTTTTCTAAGATCGCGAAGCCTCTCTCAAATCTTCTTCAGAAGCACATCAAGTACGTTTGGTCTCCGGAGTGTGATATTGCTTTCAACACTTTGAAAGATAAATTGATCAGTGCTCTAGTTCTGACTCCGCCTGATGAATCCAAGTCGTACGAGGTCTTTTGTGATGCCTCTCTCCTAGGTCTTGGCGCAGTATTGATGCAAGAGAAGAAAGTTGTTGCTTATACCTCTCGCCAGTTGAATCCTAATGAGAAGAACTACCCCACTCATGATCTCGAGTTGGCGGCAGTTGTGCATGCTCTTTTGACTTGGAGACATCTTCTATTGAGAAGAAAAGTGGACATTTTCACTGATCACAAGAGTCTCAAGTACATCTTCACTCAGCCTAATCTCAACCTCAGGCAAACTCGATGGGTCAAAATGATTCAAGAGTATAATCCGAGTATCGAGTATACTCCAGGCAAGGCCAATGTGATTGTTGACGCATTGAGTAGAAAGGCTTACTGCAACAGTCTGATTCTCAAGCCTTATCAACCCGAGCTTTGTGAAGCTTTTCGCAAACTTAACCTGCAAGTTGTTCCTCAAGGTTTCCTCGCCAACCTTCAAGTCTCTCCTACCTTAGAAGACCAGATTCGCCAAGCTCATCTTCTGGATGCTATGGTGAAAAAGGTGAAGATTGGGATTGCCAAGAGTCAGCCCAAGTACAAGTGCTACCGCCTTGATGACAAGGACACTCTTTTCTTCGAGGATCGTATTGTTGTACCCAAAGGTGACCTCCGTAAAGTGATCATGAACGAGGCTCACAATTCTCTCCTCTCCATCCACCCTGGGAGCACGAAGATGTATCAGGACCTCAAGCAAGCTTATTGGTGGACTCGAATGAAGCGCGAGATCACTCAATTCGTGAATGAATGTGATGTCTACAGAAGAGTGAAGGCAGAACACCAAAGGCCAGCTGGTCTCCTCCAACCTCTTGCCATTCCAGAATGGAAGTTTGACCACATTGAAATGGACTTCGTGACTGGGTTTCCAAAGTCCAAGCGTGGCAATGATGCTATATTCGTTGTCATCGACAAACTCACCAAAGTGGCTCACTTTCTGCCTATCAAAGAGTCGATCACTGCAGCTCAATTGGCGGAACTCTATACCTCTCGTATTGTCTCTCTGCACGGTATTCCTCAAGTGATCTCTTCAGACCGTGGCAGCATCTTTACATCCAAGTTTTGGGATTCTTTTCAGAAGGCCATGGGCACCAACATCCGCTTCAGCACGGCTTTCCATCCTCAAACTAGCGGTCAAGTCGAGCGTGTCAACCAGATTCTTGAAGATATGCTCAGGGCTTGTGTGATCTCCTTCGGCATGAAGTGGTAGGATTGTCTTCCTTATGCTGAATTCTCCTACAACAACAGTTTTCAAGCAAGTTCGGGCAAGGCCCCATTTGAAATTCTGTATGGCAGGAAGTGCCGTACCCCTCTCAACTGGTCTGAAACCGGTGAACGTCAGCTTTTGGGTAATGACTTAATCACAGAGGCAGAAGAAATGTGCAAACTCATTCGTTTTATAACCTCAAAGCAGCCCAATCCCGTCAGAAGAGCTACTATGATAGTAAGCACCGTGATTTGGCTTTCGAGATCGGAGATCATGTTTACCTCCGCATCTCTCCTATGAAAGGTACTCGTCACTTCGGTATCAAAGGGAAGCTTGCCCCTAGATACGTGGGACCTTCCAAGATTGTCAGCAAGACAGTCGACCTCACCTATCAACTCGAGCTTCCTTCAAACTTTGCAAATGTTCATGACGTGTTCCATGTCTCTCAGCTTCGAAAGTGCTTCAAGACTCCTGACCGCACCATCAACTTCGAGGACATTGAGCTCCAAGAAGATCTCTCTTATCGTGAGCACCCAGTTGCTATTCTTGAAGAGACTGAACGCAAGACTCGCAACAAGTCAATCAAATTTCTCAAAGTCAAGTGGTCACACCATTCCGACCGTGAAGCTACCTGGGAACGCAAGGATCACCTCCGTTCTGAGTACCCGGTGTTCTTTCAGTCCTAGATCTCGGGACGAGATCCTTTCGTAGTGGTGGAGTGTTGTAACACCCCGGATGTAACTTTCCCAATTTGTACTCCAACTCTTGCCGTTTCCGGCTTTAAGTTATATTTATTTCCTCGGGTTCGGGTCTTTGTCTCCGTGTGTTGTTGTCGTTGTCATGCATCTCATATCATGTCATCATGTGCATTGCATCTGCATACGTGTTCGTCCCATGCATTCGAGCATTTTTCCCGTTGTCCGTTTTGCATTCCGGCGCTTCGTTCTCCTCCGGTGGTCATTTCTAGCTTTCTTTCGTGTGTGGGGATTAAACATTTCCGGATTGGACCGAGACTTGCCAAGCGGCCTTGGTTTACTACCGGTAGACCGCCTGTCAAGTTTCGTACCATTTGGACTTCGTTCGATACTCCAACGGTTAACCGAGGGACCGAAAAGGCCTCATGTGTGTTGCAGCCCAACACCCCTCCAATTTGGCCCAAAACCCACCAAACTCTGCTCCATCATCTAGAGTGTTCGATCACGATCGCGTGGCCGAAAACCGCACCTCATTTGGACTCTCCTAGCTCCCTCTATGCCTATTTAAAGCCCCCCCCCC
>NC_041382.1:751021477-751047545 GCF_002162155.2 Triticum dicoccoides
GCTGCCGCGCGCCGGTCGCCGCCCCGCCGCCTCCGCCCCGGCCACGACCGGATCCGGCCACCACCTCCTCTCGTCGGCCGATGCCTCTTTGTCCCGGCGAACTCCGGCGTGAACAGTACCTCGCCGGCCGTCCTCGATCCGCGTGCAAATCTCAGATCTGGAAATTCGGAGGTTGACTTTTCTCAAAAACCCTAGCTCATGTTGCATATTTTGACCTGCCGTAACTTTGCATCCGTAGCTCCGATTCATGCATATAGCATATCAAAATGTTCATCTCAGAGAGTACATCATTTCATACCATTGCATCATTTTCATTTGAGCTCATCTTGATGCCCGAAATGCTGTTAGAAGAGGGCTACTTGAGTTAATTGTCAGATCTGCTACTCCATTTAGGTTTTTGTCATTTTTGCCATGATTATTATGTGCATGATATGCCCTGATGCTCTACATGTGTTTTGTTAAGGGTTTTGTCATCTTTCCAGAGGTGCAACCCATGTATTTTTGTGATGTGTGTGGTGTCTAGTGCAAGCTTGCAAAGTGGTGCACTTGCTAATTCTGTTTTCAGGGACTTAGTAATTTCACTAAGTCCTGGAGCTGTTTATCTCATGATGCCATATGTTCATGTTGTTTCCTAGTGATCCGTGCCTCTTTTGAGGATGATCAGTAAGAGAGTTTTGTTAATCTTGTAGTGCTCTATCCATCCATGTCTTTGTTTGCAATTATGGAGCACACTAGCTTGAGCCAATCGAGCTCTACTTTTGCTACTTTGTGAATCTGGGCAGATTGTCAACTCGTTTGCAATTTTTGCCGATGATGTTGTAGTTGATCCATGCATGCCATGCTATTGTTCTTGCCATGTATAGCTAGAATTTTGTGCCTTCTTGTTGGGTGTGTGCTTGTCTTGCCATGACTTGCACCATAGTGAGTGCATCGAGCTCGTAAACATGCTTACTTGAGTTATATTTCAGCATGTGCCAGTTTTCACTAAGTCTGAAAACTGATTATGTTTTTGCCATGTTCACATGCTTGCAATTGTATTTTCTGATCCCTTTTGGCTCAAGGTCACTAAGGGACTTTTGTTAAGCTCTTTGAGTAAATCCATGCCATGCTTTACTTTGCCATGTTCAGATCCTGTAGCATGTAGTTTTGTTGCTCCGAAGAGGGCTACCTGATCTGAAATTCCAGACAAGTGTTAATTTCACTAAGTCCGAAATCTGTTTTCCATATGCATTTTTGCCATGCTTGTTTGAACCTGTTAATGGATGAATTGGCCATAGCTCAGTGCTAGACTTTTGTTAAGCATCTTGTATGCATCCCTGCCATGTATTTTGTTGTCATGTTTGGGTGCTGTAGCATGTTCATTTCGTTGCGTTTAGATGCTACTTGCTGTAAATCGCAGACCGGTGTCATTTTTGAATCGCTTGCCATTTCCAAACCGTAACTCCGATTCCGGCGTTCTTTATATCGTTTTCAAGCGATTTCATCTCATCTTTCCTGTGGCACACTTGGAATTCCAAGTTGAGTTTAGGTTCATGCATTTCCTATCATATCTTGCATTTCGCATCCCGCATAGCATATCATCTTTGCATTACGTTGTTTGAGTTTGCACATGGTTGATTGTATCCTTGTTGCTTGTTTGTCTTGTTTGGGTAGAGCCGGGAGACGAGTTTGCTAATGAGGAGCCCATTGAGTTTGCTTTTGAGGATCCAGTCAACTCTGACAACTGTGCAGGCAAGATGATCATACCCTCGAAATCACTACTATCTTTGCTATGCTAGTTTGCTCGCTCTTTTTCTATGCCAATGCTACGATGCCTACCACTTGCTAGAAAGCCTCCCATTTTGCCATGTCAAACCTCTAACCCACCTTGTCCTAGCAAACCGTTGATTGGCTATGTTACCGCTTTGCTCAGCCCCTCTTATAGCGTTGCTAGTTGCAGGTGAAGATTGGAAGGCCGTTCCTTGTTGGAGCATTTATTTACTTGTTGGGATATCATTATATTGCTATGTTATCTTAATGCATCTATATACTTGGTAAAGGGTGGAAGGCTCGACTTCTCGCCTAGTGTTTTGTTCCACTCTTGCCGCCCTAGTTTCCGTCATATCGGTGTTATGTTCCCGGATTTTGCGTTCCTTACGCGGTTGGGTTATAATGGGAACCCCTTGATAGTTCGCCTTGATTAAAGCTTTTCCAGCAATGCCCAACCTTGGTTTTACCATTTGCCACCTAGCCTTTTCTTTCCCTTGGGTTCTACAGACTCAAGGGTCATCTTATTTAACCCCCCCCCCCCCGAGCCAGTGCTCCTCTGAGTGTTGGTCCAACCTAGAGCCCCTTGCAGCGCCACCTCGGGGAAACTCGAGGGCTGGTTTTATTTGTACGGATTGCTTATCTGAGTGTGCCCTGAGAAAGAGATATGTGCAGCTCCTATCGGGATTTGTCGGCACATTCGGGCGGTGTTGCTGGTCTTGTTTTAACCTGTCGAAGTGTCTTGAGTAACCGAGATACCAAGTCTGATCGGAACGTCTTGGGAGGAGGTCTATTCCTTCGTTGACCGTGAGAGCTTGTCATGGGCTAAGTTGGGACTCCCCTATAGGGATTTGAACTTTCGAAAGTCATGCCCGCGATTATGGACAGATGGGAATTTGTTAATGTCCGGTTATAGATAACTTGAACCTTAATTAATTAAAATAAATCAACTGAGTGTGTTACCGTGATGGCCTCTTCTCGGCGGAGTCCGGGAAGTGGACACGGTGTTGGAGTAATGTTTGCGCAGGTTGCTCTCTAGTTTCTCGCTCGCTCTTTGCCTCCTCTTCTCGCTCTCCTTTGCGAATAAGTTAGCCACCATATATGCTAGTCGCTTGCTGCAGCTCCACATATATTTTACCTTGCCTTACCTATAAGCTTAAATAGTCTTGATCGCGAGGGTGCGAGATTGCTGAGTCCCTGTGGCTCACAGATCACTATTACACCAGATGCATGGCCTGATGATTCCGCTCCAGGAGACGCGTATGAGCTCAAGTGGGAGTTCGATGAAGACTCTCAACGTTACTATGTTTCCTTTCCCGATGATCAGTAGTGGTGCCCAGTTGGGGGTGAACGGGATCGTTGTCGCATGTTGGGTTCTCTTTTATTTTGGCGCCGTAGTCGGGCCATGAGTGTTTGGATGATGTAATGTTATTTATGTACTTGATTGACGTGGCGAGTGTAAGCCAACTATGTTATCTCCCCTTTATTATTTATATTACATGGGATGTTGTGAAGATTGCCTAACTTGCGACATATGCCTTCAATGCGATTATGTCTCTAAGTCGTGCCTCGACACGTGGGAGCTATAGTCGCATCGAGGGTGTTACATACCGCCCAAGCGGTAGTACCGCTCGAGATGGGGAAATAGCAGTTTCTTGCTACCGTGGTCAGATCCGGCACTACCGCCCTGCCAAATTCAAAAATATTCCTACCAAACTCTAATCAAGATAGTCTAGTTGCCTTCTCCAACCTACTCAAGCCTAGATTTAGCCAAAAATCTAGAGATGCAACCACCATTGCCCCTAAGAACAAGATCTGAAAAACGAGACAAAAGGGAACGGGGGCAATACCGGCATCCATGGCAAGAGAACGAGGTGGGGATCGACTCCACCGAAGGAAATGGAGAGGGACGCCCCGGAGACGGAGATCCGCCGGATCCCTCCCGCCGAGAGGAGGCTGGAGAGAGGAAGAGGAAAGAGGGGACGAAGCGAATGGGTATGGGGGAGAAGAAACCTCCCCCTGCCCCGATATAACCCCCTGGTCCCGTCCCTCAGCGGTAGTACCACGCTGGGGGCGGTAGTACCGCTTATAAGCGGTAGTATCGCGCACCACCAGCGGTAGTACCGCCCAGTACGCCACGGCAACCAAAGAACACGGCTTAGCTCGAGGAAAACAAAATGGCAAGAAAAGAGATCACACCAGCAAACAACCAAGACACACCTCTTCAAGAGAGGGCGGTGGCCGAGGCCACCTATGTTTGAGTCAAGAGGTATGGCGCCGCGAAGATTTTAACCTTGGGCCCATGACCAAAACTCGTCTTTGAAACACAACTACCATCAACAATGGCTAAAGTGAAAGACTTGATCAATTTATGCATAATGGGGGGAGGGAGAGTTCATTGAGAGAACAACACTCCCCTATGTCCATGCCTACACCTAAACTAGACAGCAAATTGAGCGTGGTGGGGTGTGCAAGGGTTCAAGCCACATTGCTCGAATCAATGATATTTAGCTCATGCCTTAACTCGTGAAATCTTGCTTCATCCAAGGGCTTCGTGAAAATATCTGCAAGGTTGTCATGAGTGTTGACATAGTTGAGCTCGATCTCTCCTTGCCTAATGTGATCCCGGATGAAGTGATACCGAATCTCAATATGCTTCATCTTGAAGTGTTGCACCGGGTTGAGAGAGATCTTGATGGCACTTTCATTGTCACACCAAAGAGGCACTTTGTCACAAGTGACACCATAATCCTTTAAAGTTTGCCTCATCCATAGGAGTTGTGCACAACAACTACCTGCTGCAGCATACTCTGCCTCGGTGGACGAGAGAGACACACAACTTTGCTTTTTGGAAGACCAACTTACCAAAGAGCAACCAAGGAATTGGCACCCTCCGGAAGTGGACTTCCTATCCACTTTGTCTCCCGCCCAATCGGAATCTGAGTACCCTACAAGCTTGAAGTTTGATCCTCTTGGGTACCATAAGCCAAAGTTTGGGGTATGAGCCAAATATCGAAAGATTCGTTTGACCTCCACATAGTGACTTTCCTTAGGTGCGGCTTGGAACCGTGCACAAATTCCCACACTCAACATGATATCCGGTCTAGATGCACAAAGGTAAAGCAAGGATCCAATCATGGAGCGATATACCTTTTGATCCACCACTTTACCATTGGGATCTAAGTCAAGTTGGCACTTGGTGGGCATTGGAGTGGAATCCGGCTTGACGTCCCTTATCTTGAATCTCTTGAGCATGTCTTGAGTGTATTTGGATTGGTTGATGAAGGTTCCTTCTCTTCTTTGCTTCACTTCAAAACCTAGAAAGAACTTCAACTCTCCCATGGAGGACATCTCAAACTTTGAGGTCATGAGAGCGGCAAATTCCTCATTGAAAGCTTTGTTAGGTGAACCGAATATAATATCATCAACATATAATTGGCACACAAACAACTCCCCTTTGACCTTCTTAGTAAAAAGAGTGGGGTCGATTAACCCAACTTCAAAACCACGGTCTTGTAACAACTCGGTAAGGTGGTCATACCACGCACGTGGGGCTTGTTTAAGGCCATAGAGTGCCTTATCGAGTTGATACACATGATCGGGAAAGTAGGGATCCTCGAACCCGGGGGGTTGCTTTACGTAAACCAATTCATTAATAGGACCATTAAGAAAAGCACTCTTCACATCCATTTGTTGTAACTTAAAGTTATGATGAGAAGCATATGCAATCAACATGCGAATGGATTCAAGACAAGCAACGGGAGCAAAGGTTTCACCGTAGTCGATACCCTCGACTTGGGAGTAGCCTTGTGCTACCAAACGAGCCTTGTTGCGAATGATAATCCCATGGGCATCTTGCTTGTTCTTAAATATCCACTTGGTTCCAATGACATTGTGATTCCCGGTCGGTCTTGGCACCAATCTCCACACTTTGTTGCGCTCGAAGTTGTTGAGTTCTTCATGCATGGCATTGAGCCAATCCGGATCTTCTAGCGCCTCATAGACCTTGTGGGGTTCCACACAAGAGACAAACGCGTAATGCTCACGATAATTTGCTAATTGTCTACGAGTGCTTACCCCCTTTCTCAAGCTTCCAAGCACATTCGTCATGAGATGATCCTTGGTGGAGAGCTTGGAAGCAACCTTGGCGGCACGACGCTCTAATTCCTCCTCGGGGGTGAGACGAGGAGTGGTCACTTGATCATCTTGAGCGTCGTCTTGGGCTTGTTCTTGTTCTTGAACTTGCTCGGAGGAGAGAACTTGACCTTGGGCATCACTTGATGTGTCAACACCGTCTTGAGCGTGATCTTGCCCTTGATCATATCCTTGAGGATGAGGGCCTTCATGTTGTTCTTCGGAAGCGTGTGGGCCTTGGGTTGGTGATGGCTCCACTTGAGTGGAGCTTTGTCCTTCTCCTTCGGCCACAAGGGGTTCCTCAATGGGTAGGATAAAGCCAACACCCATTCTTCTTATGGCTTGGGGAGGAATTTCATCACCTACATCACAAGTGCCACTTTGCTCCACTTGGGAGCCGTTATTCTCATCAAACTCCACGTTACACGTCTCCTCAATAAGTCCCGTGGATTTATTGAGGACACGGTAAGCATGAGAGTTTGTAGCATAACCAACAAATATGCCCTCATAAGCTCTAGCCTCAAATTTAGACAACCGAACACCTTTCTTGAGAATGAAACACTTACACCCGAATACCCGGAAGTACTTGAGGTTGGGCTTGTTACCGGTGAGTATCTCATATGGAGTCTTGTTCAAGCCCTTGCGGAGGTAGAGCCGATTGGATGCATGACACGCGGTGTTGATGGCTTCGGCCCAAAAGTTGTACGGAGACTTGAACTCCGCCATCATGGTCCTTGCCGCATCCATCAACGTCCGGTTCTTCCTCTCCGCAACACCGTTTTGTTGAGGGGTGTAAGGTGCAGAATATTGATGCTTGATCCCCTCATCACTAAGAAACTCATACAAGGTGTAGTTCTTGAACTCGGTGCCGTTGTCACTTCTTATTGTCAAGATCTTTGCATTGTGTTGACATTGTGCTTCATTTGCAAAGTCAATGATGGTTTGTTGGGTCTCGCTCTTTCTCTTGAAGAAAAACACCCACGCGTACCTTGAGTAGTCATCCACAATCACCAAGCAATACTTCCTACCTCCAAGACTATCGAAGGATGGAGGCCCAAAGAGATCCATGTGAAGGAGCTCCAAAGGCCTCTTTGAATAAATGATAGTCGTGGGAGGGTGAGCCTTCTCATGTAGCTTTCCTTCGATAAAAGCACTGCAAGCACGATCTTTACCAAAACTAACATTCGTTAGTCCACGGACATGGTCCCCCTTGAGGAGACTTTGCAAATATCTCATATTGACATGGGCTAAACGGCGATGCCAAAGCCATCCCACATCAACTTTCGCCATTAGGCATGTCGCGGTCTTAGTGGGTCGCTCTGAAAAGTTAATCACATATAGACCATTCTCGACATGCCCAACAAAGGCTACTTTAAGAGTCTTGCTCCACAAGAGGGCCACGGTATCGATATCAAAGAAAGTGGCAAAGCCCATGATTGCAAGTTGACGAACGAAAAGTAAATTGTATGCAAGGGACTCAACAAGCTTGACCTTCTCGATCGTGAGATCATGAGAGATGACCACCTTGCCATGTCCCAATACCTTGGAGGATGAGGCATCACCCCACTCGACATTGGTGGGCATAGATGGAATCTTGTGCACGTCCACCACCAAGTCCTTGCTTCCGGTCATATGATTTGTAGCTCCGCTATCGAGCAACCATGATCCCCCACCGGAAGCAAACACCTTGTTGGTGGCTTTAGCCATGAGGCACTTGGCGGTGATGCTCTCATTGGGTGAGTCGAAGAGAGACACCCGTGAAGTCATCGCAATGGCAACGGAGGCCATGGCAACCGACTCATCACCTTCATCATCGTCATCATCCTCATTGTACTCTTCTTGTACCACCAATGCCTTGGGAGGAGTCTTCTTGGTGAAGTTTCTCTTGTTGGGGAACGACTTGGCCTTGTCCTTTCGGATGAGCTTGCCACCATTGTCTTCCCTCTTCTCATACGGGCACTCCGCGACAAAATGACTCACGTTGCCGCAATTTTAGCAAGTCCTTACACGTTGCTTGCTCTTCGTGCCACTCGAGTTGTTTTTGCTAAAGTTTGGCCTCAAGTTTTTCTTGCTCCAAAGTTGCCTTGAAGCAAGTGCCATGTGTTCATGATACGCATATTTCGTATCTTCGGGGTTGCTCTCCTCTTCTTCCTCTTCTTCTTCTTCAACGGTGAGCTTGGCCTTCAATGCAAGGTTAGGCTTCTTTGCCCGTTGAGAACGGAGCACCGCATTATCGGCGGTCTTGTCCAAAATGTTCATGGCCACAAACTCATCCAACACTTCGCTTGAGGTCAAAGTGTGGAAGTCGGGTCTTTGACGAATGATGGAGGACATGGCCTTATGGTAGGGCATCATTGCCTTGAGGAATTTGCGCTTGATCCAATTGTCATCTGTATCCTTGCTCCCGTGATCTCATAGTGAGACCGCGAGTTTGGTTACTCTCCGATAAAGCTCACGAGGTTCTTCATCTTATTTCATAGCAAACTCATCGGCCTCATCTTGCACCACTTCATAGTTGGAGTGTTGAATGCTTGCGCTTCCCCGGTAGAGAGAGACAACACAATGCCATGCATCTTTGGCCAAGGTGAAAGGACGAAGATGAGGTAGGTCTTCGGGTGGAATTGCATCTTTAATGATGAAGAGAGCATTCTCATTGAATTGATTATCCGCGGCTTCTCGAGGAGTGAAGTTGCTTGGATCATGCGGATAGAAACCTTCTTCAATGATTCTCCAAAGGTTAGTGTTCACATGATTTAAATGACGTTTAAAGCGGTAAACCCAAGAATCAAAGTCCTCATTTTTCACAATCTTAGGGGGAGGACCGGCATGATTCAAATGAGTAGAAGGAACCGGTCCACCATAAACAAGTGGTGGTTCCACATGAGCAAAGATGTCGGTGCCATTTTTACCACTAGAAGAAGGAGCCTTTTCACTACTAGCTTCCCCCTTGTCAGGGATAGCATCCGTCACCTTGTCGGTGGGGTCACCCACTTTCAACGGTGTGGTGGCTAGTTTAAGCCCCTCAAGAAGTTTAGTAAACATGCTTTCCACCTTGGTCGTCATGGAGGTTTTGAATGTCTCCAAGGACACATTGAACTCCTCACGAGAGACCGAGGTTCCCCTATCGCCCATAGACGAGGTCAGATTCACACTGGAGTGTCCCTCCACATCGTCTACGGTATCAACCATACTCTTTGGACAGTAAAGTTCTTAATAAAGAGACGAGGCTCTGATACCAATTGAAAGGATCGATATGGTTGACTAGAGGGGGGGGGTGAATAGGCAACTACCAATTTTTAACTTTTCTTTATCAAATTAAACTTTGCATCAAAGAAGGTTGTCTAGATGTGCAACTAGGTGAGCAACCTATATGATGCAATAACAATAAGCATACAAGCAAGCGGGAGAAGTAACACTAAAGAGCTTGCACAAGTAAAGGTAAGAGATAACCAAGAGTGGATCCGGTGAAGACGAGGATGTGTTACCGAAGTTCCTTCCTTTTGAGGGGAAGTACGTCTCCGTTAGAGTGGTGTGGAGGCACAATGCTCCCCAAGAAGCCACTAGGGCCATCGTATTCTCCTCACGCCCTCACACAATGCGAGATGTCGTGATTCCACTATTGGTGCCCTTGAAGGCGGCGGCCGAACCTTTACAAACAAGGTTGGGGCAATCTCCACAACTTAATCGGAGGCTCCCAACAAAACCACGAAGCTTCACCACAATGGACTATGGCTCCGTGGCGACCTTAACCGTCTAGGGTGCTCAAACACCCAAGAGTAACAAGATCCGCTAGGGATGAGTGGGGGAATCGAAAATCCCTTGGTGGAAGTGTAGATCGGGGCCTTCTCAACCACTCCCGAGCAAATCAATAAGTTTGATTGGCTAGAGAGATAGATCGGGCGAAAATGGAGCTTGGAGCATTTAATGGAGCTTGAGCATTAATGGAGCTTGAGGGGGAAGAGGTAGGTCAAAGGAGAAGAAGGGGACCCCCTTTTATAGTGGGGGCAACAAACCAACCGTTGCCCCACCAACCAGCCCTGCACAGGGCAGTACTACCGCTGAGAGGGGCGGTACTACCGCTAGCCCAGCGGTACTGCCGCTCCAGCCAGCGGTACTGCCACGCAGAGAAGACTAGTAGGGAATTGGACCCAGCGCGGTACTACTGCGGTGGTAAGGGCGGTACTACCACTCCTGAAACGGCACTACCGCCTCTACAACCGCAACTAGTGCCGCAAAACCCGACACGAGGAAAAGAGCCCTCGAGTTGAGGCGGTAGGAGCCAGACAGCCCAGCGGTACTACGGCAGCGGGGTCACGGGCGGTATTACCGCTGCGGAGCGGTATTGCCGCTTGTGACCCTTCGGCTGTACTACCGCTGGTAGTGCGGTACTACCGCTGGGACACAAAAGAGAGAGAGGATCTCTCCAAAGAGGCTGAGGACGAGGCGGTGGTGCCAGGCACCCCAACGGTACTACTGCTGTGGAGTCACGAGCGGTACTACCATTGCGGAGCGGTACTACCGTTGCGGAGCGGTACTGCCGCTTGTGGCTCCTCAGCGGTACTACCGCTGGAACCCAGACAGGACATAGGAAAGATGAGAGATCTCTTCCCAGAAGTGGAAGAGCTCGGAGGGTGAGAAGCTGATGTGTATGTGTTGATTCCACCCATGTAATACCCCAGCGGACCCCCTCTTGATAGTACTGTGCCCTCTACGCAACTAGTCCACCGAGAGAGAAACGAAAAAGCTACACCGTCTTGAATGACACTCCGAAGGGAAGAAAACGTCTCGTGCCAAGGATGAATCTGTGAACTACTCAAAGCACATGATTAGTCCGCAAACATGTTGTCATCAATCACCAAAACTACCTTGAGAGAGATATGCCTCAACAATGGTGCTTGGGGGGAAGTTTCTCTTCTTGATTCAAGGAGGTTTGGGCTCATATTTGCACAAAAGAGGGCATTTTTGGCGAGAGAGGCGTTTGTAAATCCTGAAGGTCTATTGAATTCAAAAATTTAGGTGGAGCGGCAAATATGTTAAATCTAAAAGAACAATTTTTAGTGAGTTAGAACATGATTTGGGCCGTCAACTATCTCATTGGGGATTGACGAGTTCTGTGCGCAAGCTTTGAACCGACTCATGTCAGTGCCTGCATTGGCGGTGCTTTTGGGTGTCGTTTTTCCCTTTGGAGGGATTGCGGCTCTTTGGGTAAAATCCTAAGCTTTGGATAGTTTTCAGAGCGGGCGATAGCGGTGTCTTGATCGTCTCCCCCTTAGAGGCGTTGCTTGGGAGAGCTAGTTTGCTTGTTGCGCGCGGTTTCTCCTTCGTCGGGTTTTGGAGGATGTCGGGGCAGTGGCCCTGGGAGGTTGATGTGCGCCGAGGCTATGGCCTCAGGCAAAGATGTGGGGAGACGACTCCATGAGGCGGGGCAACGACTCAACCTTCGCTTGGTGGCACCCTTCCTCACTTGGGTTGTAGGTTTTTCGGTTCGGTCGACACACTGAGTTTGATTTTATGTCCAGGCGATGGCTCTAGATGTGTTGGTGTAGCGGTCATGTCTGCGGGTGGTTGCCCTGTGCAGCTTGGGCTGGGGTGGTTAGGTCGTGCGGTGTTGCAGCTTGAGGGCGGCAACATGTCGGGGTGGTAGCCTCGGAATACAGTTTTGGTTAACTACGCATGACGTGATAGAGTGGATTGAAGTCGGGGTAGTAGCCCCGAGAGTTCAGCAACATTGATTGTGTCGACCTCATGTCACGTGGGCAGCGCGGTTGCTCTCGACATTGGTCGCCGGCATGTCAAACGTTGCATTGGCACAAAGTCTTGTGGAGGGCTTGCATCCTCACCGCTGCAGGGGTGTCTCGTGTATGCTCTTTGACAGTGGTGGAAGGCCGACTAGTTTGATGAAGTGGGTCACCGTTGGTTTGATTGTTATTGGTTGGCGTGTCTCTGCGATGTCTTGTCCTGCTGTTGATGAGAGTGGGTGTGGCCCTATTGTGTCGGTGTTTTGGTGGACTTTCACCTTGTGCCGAGAGCGGGTGCGGCCATGCGAGTCTTTGCTCGAGTAGGTTTGGCCATGTTTGTATCGGTTTTTGCCAAAAAAATTGTATTTACTGTGCAATAATTTTCTTCTTAGTTATTTAAAATGACAGAGTTGTTGCCTTGTGTTTAAAAATTGGTCTTACAGCGTGAGCGATGTGCCTTTTACTTCCCGTGGACAAACGCGCGGACAGGATGTAGTACAAGCTTGTCGCATGAGCCGGCGCCAAAAGTTCACAAGTACGTACAGCTAGCTGCGCGTTGATTTAGCAAGAACATGCTTATCTTATCTTCACCTGCTCAATAAATAAATAAAAGCGATCACGATCCACCAGCACAAACGGATGCACGAGGCACAAACGGATGCACGAGGCTAGCCAGGGAATGCAATGCATGGAAGCTTCGTGGATCCGAGCATGGCGCTTGGGGGAAGTTTCTCTTCTCGATTTAGGGAGGTTTGGGCTCATATTTGGGCAAAAGAGGGCATTTTTGGCGAGAGGGGCGTTTGTAAATCCTGAAATTTTATTGAATTCGGAAACTTACGCGGAGCGGTAAATACATGAAATCTAAAGAAAAACAGTTTTTAGTATGATTTGGGCCGTCATGCCGTTGTGCTTTGGTGGTCAACGATGGACACATGGTGCTGCAGCAATGGTTCCGATGATTCGCGCATCCCAGGTGGCCCAAAAACGTTGGCCTTTATCTCTTTGGGGATTCATGAGTTTTGTGTGCAAGCTTTGAACCGACTCATGTCAGTGCCTGCATTGGCGGTGCTTTTGGGTGTCGTTTTTCCCTTTGGAGGCATTGCAGCTTTTTGGGTGAAAACCTAAAAGCTCTGGATAGTTTTCAGAGCGGGCGACGGTGGTGTCTTCATCGTCTCCCCCTTAGAGGCGTTGCTTGGGAGAGCTAGTTTGCTTGTTGCGCGCGGTTTCTCCTTCGTCGGGTTTTGGAGGATGTCGGGGCAGTGGCCCTGGGAGGTTGATGTGCGCCGAGGGTATGGCCTCGGGCAAAGATGTGGGGAGACGACTCCATGAGGTGGGGCAATGACTCAACCTTCACTTGATGGCACCCTTCCTCACTTGGGTGGTAGGTTTTTCGATTCGGTCGACACACTGAGTTTGACTTTATGTTCGGGCGATGGCTCCAGATGTGGTGGTGTAGCGGTCATGTCTGCGGGTGGTTGCCCTGAGCGGCTTGGGCTGGGGTGGTTAGGTCGTGCGGCGTTGCAGCTTGAGGGCGCGTGGCGGCATGTCGGGGTGGTGATCCCGGAAGACGGTGTTGGTGAACCACGCAAGACGTGACAGAGTGAATGGAAGTCGGGGTAGTAGCCTCGAGAGTTCAGCAACATCGGTTGTGTCGACCTCATGTCACGTGGGCAGCGCGGTTGCTCTCAACATTGGTCGTCGGCATGTCAAATGTCGCATTTGGCGCAGAGTCCTATGGAAGGCTTGCATCCTCACCGCTGCAGGGGTGTCTCATGTCTGCTCTTTGATGGTGGTGGAAGGCCGACTAGTTTGATGAAGTGGGTCACCGTTGGTTTGATTGTTATTGGTTGGCGTGTTTATGCGATGTTTTGTCCTGCCGTTGATGAGAGTGGGTGTGGCCCTACCAAGTCATGTTTTGAGTGGGCTTTCGCCCTGTGGTGAGAGCAGGTGCGGCCATGCGGAGTCTTTGCTGGAGTTGGTTTGGCCATATTTGTATCGGTTTCTGCCAAATTTTTTGTATTCACTGTGCAATAATTTTCTTATTAGTTATTTAAAATGACAGAGCTGTTACCTTGTGTTTTAAAAAATGGTCTTACAGCGTGAGCGATGTGTCTTTTACTGCCCGTGGACAAACGCCGGACGTACAAGCTTGTCGCATGAGCCGGCGCCAAAAGTTCACAAGCACGTACAGCTAGCTGCGCGTTGATCTAGCATGGTGGAAGCTTCGTGGATCCGAGCTGCGTTTTGAACCGAGTTCTCTCTCTCCCCCGCCCCCAACGATTTTGATCAAACGCCTCTCCCCGCTTCCAAGATGGCGCCGCATCGTACGCACGCGCGCGCGCGCCCACGTTCCAGGCGGCCGGCGACGACGGCGCTCGCATCCCGGTCCTGCTCGCCGCCGCCGCCGCAGCCGGCGTACACCCCGGGCGCGCGCTCGCCTCCGTCCCGGTGCGGCATCATGCCGGGAGGAGGCCCCTTCTTCCCGGGCTTCGGCGTGGGCGACGAGCGCTGCAGCCGGCCGTATGGCGGGCACCACGAGGAGTGCACATCGCAGGATCACACTCCGTCGGCCCCTCCGCCGTCGCCGGATTACGCTGCGTCGGGCCCTCCGCCGTCGCCCGACTGCACTCCCTCGTGCCCTCCGCCGTCGCCGGATTACACTTCGCCGGGCCCTCCGCCGTCGCCGGATTACGCTGCCTCGGGCCCTCCGCCGTCGCCCGATCACCCTCCCTCGTGCCCTCCGCCGTCGCCGGATTACACTTGGTCGGACCCTGCTGCTCGGTTCGCTTCCCCGGCGACGCCTTCGCCGCGCCCCGCGTCCCCAGACCCAGAGTACACGCCGTCAGAGCACGCCGCTGCATCACCTTACTACACTTGGTCGACTCCTCCTCGGCAAGCTTCTTCTCCGGATTACACGCCCACTACGCCGTCTCCGCCGCCCTGGTGCTGCTGTCCGGCGCCAAGTTGTGCGCGCCGGCGCCGCCGTATCACACACCGCCGCCTCCTTCCGGCGGCGCCGCGTCGCCGGACTACACGCCCAGCATGCTGCCTCTGTTGCCCATGATGCGAGATTGTTCCCTGCTATTGCTTCCTGTTTTTCATGGCCGGAGCCCTTTGTTTCTGATGGATGCAAATTGTAATTGCCTACGTGATTTGAAGAAAGTCACCCTGGCACTGTAAAGGCAATAGGGATGCATAATAATGTAGTAGCACAAATAAATCTGTGTGACTTGCACACAAAATTCAAGTGAACATCTATCAAAAAATCCAACTGAACAAAAGATAAGATGAACCCTTTCCGTGTAAAGCAAGCGGCATTGCGGAAATGATACTCATATACATTAAAAAATTCACAATTATTAATATAGACCTTTATTTGGTTGTGCACATAGCCAACTGAAAGTTTTAACACACACGCACAACATTCTTCTCGGTTTCATCAGAATATTTCTGCGCACATAGCAAGCCTGAGAAGGAAGCTCACCTTCTCTTGGAAAATGCATACTTTGTTCGATTGTTCCTTATCAACTTCTTTCACATATTGCAGCATTTGCTTGGTTTCATTTGGCAAGCATTGTGTTTCAACCAAAGTAACTGCTTTCCCGCATACTGGTACTTTCACCAAGTATCCATCGGTGGCCTCCAGATTGCATAACTTTTTATCTAAAAATTGTCTTCACGATAACCACACAGCGCCCTAGAATCCCAACAGCAGTACAGCACTGACCCTTCTCGCTCTGTTCATCTTCCCTTTGATAGCTCTAGCTGGAGCAGAAAAAAGAAAAAACATAGACAATGAATTAAGGTAAATATTTTTTACCGAAGAGATCAAGGCATCTGCAATGTACTTTCACAGTCAGCAGTTCCAGGGAGAAGCACAAAACATGCTTAATAGCCCTGAAGTAAAATCAGATTACTAACTGAAGTGCACTAGCGCAGGAAACTGCTTTTAGATGAGAACACAGTTCAATTCTGTTTACCAGTCTGCAGCCCATGAATACAGCACAATTACACTCCTAAAAAAATAGCGCTACTGTTGAGAGAGCCGGTACTGAAAGTAACCAGGATTTCATTGGTGACAATTGCCAAGTACTTTGCCACAAACTTGGATACTCTGAATAGGCCTGAATATGTGATGTGTAACACATATCCAAACTTTCCAGACCAGAGTTACGCTTTCTTCATCACAAAAAAAGGGGGAAACTCATATGACCCTCAGACCTCAGGCTTGTTATTTTAATTTTGGACGTGGCATCATCAAACAGCAGCAATAACAGAAGGGATGAATTATCTGCATTTTCAGTAAAGGCTGGTGGCGGCAATATCATTGTGTCAGCTACTCCCTCTGTTCCAAAATAGATGACCCAACTTTGTACTAAAGTTAGTACAAAGTTGAGTCATCTATTTTGGAACGGAGGGAGTATGAGTGAATACCACCTTGTTTTTCAGTACGAAGTTTCAAGTATACTGTATCAATGGTCAGCCGAAATTCTCAGAAGGCTGGTACTTTACCCGAAGCAATTTTATGTGCTCCCTTAATTTCTCTTTCCCTGAGAAGGGAGATACAATTGACAAAATCGTCGAAACATCAAGTGACAGCTGTTTTTGCATCAAGTTTAGCCAGATAAGTTGCAGCCTCTACAACTGCACCTTTTTCCAGCAACACCCTGACCGCTTGATTTAGGGACTAATGTTTTGATCCTGTCCCTTCAAAAACAATGGACGGCCCACATTTTCCTGAAATCTAGTAGCATACAAGATCTCTCGTCAGCGAGACTCATGTGCCAAGCAATTTTGTTTCCCTTTGATTGCTCATAACTGGAAGAGCTTCAAGTTTTTTGGCTCCAGAACACTGTCAAAATTCCTCCTGCTGGTGTGGAGCCTTTTCAGAACATGGTCTAGAGCACTATGCGATACCTCGGTGTAGCCTATGGCATGTCTTCTCACTTCCAGTAAATCTTTGGCACTTCTTGATGTCTACGCACCACTGAGAACAAACATCGGTGGCTCAGGCAAACAGCGTCTGAAACTTTACTCTTCTCTTGATGCTGCCAGATCTTTCATACCCAATGCCTATCTTACTATGCACCAGCTTGACAGCTAGATCAGTATTCCCCGCTTTCCTGAGTGCGTTGATCATCATTGTTCGAACCCTGCCAGGTATCTCACGGCCCTTTCCCACGATGCCATCTGCCAATTTGCAGGCCTGCTTGAATCTCCCGGCCCTGCACAGAGCATTGATCATGTCCTCGTGTGCCGTCTCAGGAATCACACCCATTGGAGCCAGTTCATCCAATATCCTGCATGCTCGGCTGTATTTGCCAGAAAGACATAGCCCGTTGGCAAGGGCCCTGAAAGCTGCAGCTGTGGGAGTGATCCCCTTGTCGATCATCGCATCCCACAACTTCAGCGCCTCCTCATTTTTGTGTTCCTTGAACAAACCATCGATCAGTATGGTATACGTGTAAACAGTCTGATCGCAGCCATCATCTTCCATTCTCTTGTACAAGGCACAAGCATCATCCGTCCTTCCTGCTTTAGCTAACCCATCAATCAGCACGTTGTAGCAATATGAGTCCGGCACAAAACCTTTAACTTTCATCTCCTTGAAGAGCTCCTGTGCTTGGTCGACCATTCCAGCTTTCCCAAAGCCATCAATCAGGCTTGTATAGAAGATAGGGTTCACTGCAATACCTTTCTCCTCACAGCTCCTGAAACATGAAATGGCCTCATCCAGCCTCCCGAACCGGCACAAGCAGTTAACAATCACTCCATACGTGACGGCGTCGAGCTCAAGCCCGATACTCTTCATCCTCTCAAAGAGTGACATTGCCTCGGTCTCCCTCCCAAATTTGCCCATTGAATCAATGAGCGAAGTGTACATTGCTGCTTTGGCTGGGCAACCACGCTTGAGCATTCTCTCAAACACGGCCATTCCCTCAAACGGCTTCCCGTCCTTGCAGAGCGCGCCGATCACCAGCACATACGCATGCTGCGGAATGTCCTTCCCCATTCCCCTCTCTTCCATCTCTTGGAACAACGCTACACACTGTGAAAACGTGCCCTCGCTGTAATGGCACTGCATCAGCGTGAGGTACGTTATCTTGTCGGGGGAGAGCTCCGCCTGATCCCTCATGTGATCGAGCCGTGCCATCGCATCCTGCATCCTCCCGGCGCGGCAGTACCCCTTGATGAGAATGTTGTAGGAGACCACGTCAGGGCGAACCGGGTCTTCCGTGGACATTGCGTCGAACACGTTGACGGCGGTGTCAAGGAGGCCCGCGTTGACGAGGCCGTCGAGGAGGCAGTTGTAGGTGACCCTGGAGGGCTCGACGCCGGCGAGGCGCATGCAGTTCCACGCCCACAGCAGCTCGTCGGCGAGGCCGAGGGCCGCGAGGCTGCGGACGAGCGACGCGGCCGACGGCGGCGTGAGGTGCCCCAGCAGGCCGTCCCCGTCCCCGCGGGCGCGCAGCTCGGCGACGAGCCGCCGCGCGTGGCCGGCGGCGTCTGGGGCGGCCTCCCTGGCGCGCGCGAAGGAGTGGAGCAGCGAGACGTAGCAGCCGAGGAGGTGCTGCGGGTGGGCGGCGAGGTCGTCGGCGCCGCCGGGCAGGGCGCGGAAGAAGCGGAGCGACGGGAGCGGGTGCGGGAGCAGCTGCGGGGAGCGCAGCGCGGCGGCGACGAAGGCCGGGGAGAGGCGCAGGAGGAAGGTGCGGCAGAAGGCGCGCAGGTCGGCGGCGAGCGTGGCCGGCGGCGCGCGCAGGACCAGGGAGACGACGCGCGGCAGCCACGGCGACGGGGTGGGCGTCGCGGCCGAGGCGGCCGTGTACGGGCTCGGGTCGGCGAGGTCCGTGTACGGCTCGATCCACTCCGGCGGAGGGTGGCCGGCGCCGTGGGGGGCCGACGGCCGCCGGCCGCGCGGGACGCTGCAGAACCTACGCATCTCGCGGGGTGAGGAGCGGCAGAGGTGTTGGACGAAAGGGCGTTCTTCAGGCTGGCTGGTTCTGTTGTGCCACTGCCTGCGTGTGTATACATAGCACTGCTCTGCTTTTGTCACGCTCACTTCTTCTGACAGAATTTCTCAACGGAAGGGAAAAAACTCTGCTGCTGGATCGATAAAAAAAAGTTTCTAAGATTCATGGGTAATATGGGACAACAAGTACTAATATTTAGACGTATTTCAATGCTCGATACACCTGTTTGAACAACAAGTGATATGGGACGAAGAGAGTACGTTCTGAGATTCGAATGATCCAGAAAAAAAGTATGCCCGCGGCTTGAGTGCAATCGACAAAAAAAAATGGCAATGAAGCATCATCTACTACTCCCTCCGTTCCTAAATATAAGTCTTTTAGACATTTTAAATGGACTACAACATACGGATGTATGTAGACATATTTTAGAGTGTAGATTCACTTATTTTGCTTTGTATGTAGTCACTTGTTGGAATCTTTAGAAAGACTTATATTTAGGAACGGAGGAAGTATGGGAGTGTTACAGATGGTCATCCGGCGCGATGATGCAATCGTGAAGCTACACTACTGATTACTCAAGTCTGAACTCCTTGTATGCCGACATTGCCGAGAGAGTTGTGTTGTGAAACTCTTCGCACACAGTGTATTGCCGGCCTCGATGGGCTTATATGGTTACAACGGAAGTAGAGAGGGGGGAGGAGAGTACAAACTGCAGTCCCTGCATGAGAGGACGCACAAGGCGCATGACCTGGACTAGGTAGCGCACGACCTGCACTAGGTTGTTGGAGACGTGCGGGAGTGGGAGATGAGGCCGTTAGCCACCCAAGGGACGACCTGAAGATGCTGTCGAACACCCCCCCGCAGTCGCAACGTGGGGTTCGCCGACGTTAAGACTGGTACGAAAATCATCGAAGAGACGCGTCGGGAGCCCTTTGGTGAAGATGTCGGCAAACTGTGAGCTCGTGGGCACGTGGAGAACGCGAAGTTCGCCAAGGGCAACGCGTTCGCGGACGAAGTGCAGGTCGATCTCAATGTGCTTCGTCCGTTGGTGTTGTACGGGATTGCTCGACATGTAGACGGTGCTGACATTGTCGCAGTAGACAACCGTGACACGAGATGGAGGTTGGTGGAGCTCACCGAGGAGTTGCCGCAGCCAGACGGTCTCGGCGACCGCATTGGCAACAGCACGGTACTCGGCCTCGGCGGTAGAGCAGGAGACGGTGTTCTGCCGCTTGGACGACCAGGTGAGGAGGTTGCCGCCGAGGAAGACGCAGTACCCCGATGTGGATTTGCGCGTGTCGGGGCAGCCGGCCCAATCCGCATCGGAGTAAGCGACAAGGTCGGTGGCGGGGTCGCGGTGGATCCGAAGCCCGAGGTGTGTCGTGCCACGTAGATACCGAAGAATCCTCTTGACAAGCTGGTAATGGCAATCCCGCGGCGCGTGCATGAACAAGCAACACTGCTGGACGGCATAGGAGAGGTCGGGGCGCGTCAAGGTGAGGTACTGCAGCGCCCCGGCCAAGCTGCGGTAGAGCGACGGGTCGTGGAAGAGCGGGCCGTCGTCGATGGAGAGCTTGGCGAGGGTGTCGACGGGCGTGGAGAGCGGTTTGCAGTTCAGCATACCAGCCCGATCAAGTATCTCCAAGGCGTACTACTCCTGAGAAAGGAAGAGGCCGCGGGTGGTGGTGGTGACGTTGACCCCGAGGAAGTGATGAAGGGCGCCGAGGTCGGTCATCAAAAACTCGCGGTGGAGGGCCCGGATGATGGAGCGGAGCAGGTCGGTGGAGCTTGCCGTGAGGATGATGTCGTCCACGTACAATAGAAGGTAGGCGAGGTGGTCACCACGGCGAAGAATGAACAAGGACGAGTCCGCTCGCGACGCGACGAAGCCAAGCGTGCACAGGTAGCTGGTGAAGCGAGTGAACCACGCACGGGGCGCCTGCTTGAGACCGTATAGGGAACGGTTCAGCCGGCAGACGTGGGTAGGCGAGGTGGCGTCGACGAAGCCGGACGGCTGGGTGCTGTAGACCGTCTCGGCGAGGTGCCCATGAAGAAACGCGTTCTTGACGTCGAGTTGATGAATAGGCCAACCCCGCCCAGCGGCCAGACTGAGGACGGTCCGGATGGTCGCCAGCTTGACGACGGGGCTGAACGTCTCATCGTAGTCCACGCCAGCCTGCTGTGTGAAGCCGCGAAGCACCCAACGCGCCTTGTACCGGGCGAGAGAGCCGTCAGGATGGAACTTGTGCCGGAAAATCCACTTCCCTGTGACAATATTGGCACCTGCAGGACGCGACACCAAACTCCAAGTGTTATTCTGCATCAGTGCGTTATATTCGTCGAGCGTAGCGTTGTACCAGTTTGGGTCCCGGAGGGCAACGCGATATGAGGAAGGGATGGGGCTAATGGTGGAGGAGGTAGACATGGAAGCAGCAAGAGCTTTAGGTTGAGCAAATCCTGTTTTCGCCCGCGTACGCATGCGATGTAGATTAGTGGGTGGAGGCACAGGCACGGCGCGCGGGGGAAGAGTAGTAGCAGCGGGCGAGCGCGCGGGTGTACGTGCATGTGCATGGGAGGGGCTTGGGGAAGGTGCATGCGGGGGCGGGGAGCCAGGGGTACGTGCATGTGCATGGGATGGGGGGGCCGGTGGAGGCGTGGGATGCTGCATGGGAGGGGGCGAGGCGGGTGGAGTGGGGCGCGTCGATTTGGTGGGCAGATCCGCGGGCCCAAGCAGGTGCGGGGGCGAGCGCGTGGATTGGGGGAGAGGATCCCGAGGACCCGGAAGGTGGGAGTGGGGATCGGGGCGAGGGCGATCCCGAGGAGGGCGTGGGCGGGTGCGGATTGGGGGGAGCGGCGACGCGCGGTTCGGGGTAGATTTGCGGCCCGAGATCGTCTGTGGGCGGTCGACGGGAGGGCTGCGGTGTGTCTGGGGTAGGTTGATAGGGAAAAATGGACTCGTCAAAGGTAACGTGACGGGAAATGATAACCTTGCGAGTAGCCAAGTCCAGACATCGATAGCCCTTGTGTTCCAAGGGATACCCAAGGAAAATGCAGCGAGACGAGCGAGGGGCAAGTTTGTGGGGGCTAGTGGTGATGGTGTTAGGGAAACACAGACATCCAAAAATGCGCATGTGGTCATAGGTGGGGTGTTTGCCGAGAAGGCGAAAGTAGGGAGTCTCGGAGGCGATGGCAGTGGAGGGCCGGCGGTTTAGGATGTAGGTTGCGGTGTGGAGGGCCTCGACCCAGAAGGCAGGGGGTAGTGTGGCGTGTATGAGGAGGACGCGAAGAATGTCATTTGTCGTACGTAGGAGGCGCTCGGCTTTTCCATTTTGGGGCGATGTATGAGGGCATGAGAGGCGAAGAGAGGCGCCATAGCGGGAGAAGAGGCCGCGTAGGGAGGTGGTAAGGAATTCGCCGCCGTTATCGCATTGCATACACTGGATGGGAACGTGGAATTGTGTGAGGACGTACGCATGGAAACGATGAATGATATCTACGGTATCAGACTTGTGGCGTAGAGGAAAGGTCCAAGAGTAACGAGAGTAGTCATCTAGGATCACAAGATAATATTGAAAACCGGAAAAACTACAAATGGGAGAGGTCCATAAATCACAGTGTATGAGCTGAAAAGGTGCTGTAGTAAATGACTTGGAAGTGGAAAAAGGCAGCCGGGGCTGCTTGCCTAATTGACATGCCGTACACAGGGTGTTTTGGGACATGTCTTTATTACATGTGGGAAGAAAAAACGAGCTAAAGTGGAGATGGTCTTGTCACTAGGATGCCCCAAGCGCCGATGCCACACATCGCTGCCAACCACCGTGAGAAGAGCTTGCACGCCGGAGTTGGTGAAGAATGGATAGAGGTCCCCATGGCTATTGGACCTCATTATGATCTTGCGTGTGGCTAGGTCCTTCACGGAGAAACCGAACGGGTCAAATTCAATACTGCAGGAGTTGTCAATAGTAAAGCGACGTACGGATATGAGATTTTGGATGACAGTGGGAGAAACAAGCACATCGTTGAGAGAAAAAGAAGCAAGTTTGGTGGAGCCGACGGCCGTCACACGTAAACGAGATCCATTTCCAACTAGTATGCCCGAAGAATAACGCAAAGATGGAGAAAAACACTTAGAGAGGGAGGCGGCCATACCAGTCACGTGGGAAGAGGCTCCAGTGTCGAGGATCCAGTCCTGGTGGCCGCCGGCATGCTGCTGCATCGACAGGTTCTGTAGGGCAGCGTACAACTGGTGGTACTGCTCCCACGTCGGGCCAACGGACGACGGTGCGTGAGTTGTCGGGTAGGCCTGCTGGGGCGGCGGAGGTCGCGGGCCCAGCACGCCGGCAGCGTTCGGCGCGGCCCAGGGCACGCGAGGCTGGGGTGGGCCGGGCAGGAGCGCACCGTACGGGGCGAAGTACCCGTGAAGCTGCGCGTTGGCGGTGGGAGCGGGTGCGGGGGCGCCTCGTCCGGAGGGAGCACCGCCAGGTGAGGTAGAGCCGCGTCCGCGGCCACGTCCGCACCCGCGGCCGCGCCCACGTCCGCCGGTGTCGCGATCGGCGGCGGGAGGGCTGCTGGCGGCCTTGCCCCGGTCGGTGGAGGTGCCTGAGGATCCCGAGGACCCCGAGCCGGAGCCGATGGCGAGGGCGGTGGCGGTGGCCTCCGGGCGCCCGTCAAGACGAGCGCGCTCGTTGGCGGAGATTTCCTCCATCAGCAGCCGGGAGCGCGCCTGCACGAACGTCGGGAAGGGTGTCTGCATGGGGAGCAGGGTGGCCATGATCCGAAACTTGCTGTTGAGGCCGCGGATGAGCTGCAGGGTCAGCGTGCGGTCGGTGATGCGCTCGCCGACGTCGCCGAGGTCCGTGGCGAGGGACTTGAGACGCCGACAGTACTCGGCGATGGAGAGGTCCCCCTGGACGAGGTTGCGGAATTCCGCGCCGAGGATCACCGTGCGGCCGGCCTGGTTGTCGCGGAAGAGAAGATGCAGCTGCTGCCAGATGTCGAAGGCGGTGCTGTCCGGCGCGGCGACCACGTCCAGGAGCTCGTCGGCGACGACGTCGTGGAACCAGAGGACGATGGTTAGGTCGTCGTTGCGCCACACGGCGCTTTGGAGAAGCGGCTCGGCGGCCACGTCGAGATGGTGCTGCACTAGATATTTGCAACAAACGACGTAAAAGATCTGACGCCATTTGGAGTAGTTACCCGATTCGAGCTCGAGCCGGTGATGGAAGAAGCGGTTGATGGAGGGCGGTAGGCCAATCGCAGAGTGGAAGAGCCGACGTCGGGCGCGCCGTGATGAAGGGCCAGCGCGCTGCCGGAGCCGCTGGGCGCGATGTGCGGGACGGGGACGCTCCCCGCCGTGCGGAGAGTAGCCGCAGCGGGCGCCGGAAGTGGTGCGGCCGGCCGGACCGAGGAAGGAGAGGCGCCCTCGGGCACGGCCTGTTTGCCGCGGAGGACGTCGGGAGCGAGACGCGCCGCACGGGACGCGGCCGGCGGAGCAGTGGCAGGTGAAGCCGGCGGAGGAGCGGCGGCCAGAGGGAAGGGGGCGAAGGGGTTGCTTGCCGGAGTGTCGAGGTCGCCGCCGGAGCGCGTTCGACGGAGGAACCGATGCATGGCGGAAGCGAGGGGGTAGGATCGGAGAAGCGTCTGATACCAAGTTGTGTTGTGAAACTCTTCGCACACAGTGTATTGCCGGCCTCGATGGGCTTATATGGTTACAACGGAAGTACAGAGGGGGGAGGAGAGTACAAACTGCAATCCCTGCATGAGAGGACGCACAAGGCGCATGACCTGGACTAGGTAGCGCACGACCTGCACTAGGTTGTTGGAGACGTGCGGGAGTGGGAGATGAGGCCGTTAGCCACCCAAGGGACGACCTGAAGATGCTGTCGAACAGAGAGAGCGTCCATGCATCCTCGATCGGTCCTTCCGTGAGTTATCTGTCGACGACGGAACTGACAGGAAAGAAAATGGCAGCACCCAAAGACGGCGGGGTCAGATGGGCGGGGGGTCGTCCCACTGCAGGACGGCGGTGTCGAGGTTCTGCTCCCGCTTGAGCTTGTCCTTGAGGAACCAGTCGCACACCCGCCCCGCGTTGAGCTCCTCCATCGCCACCCCCTCCTGCTCCGAGATCACCCGCAGCAGGTTCAGCGACGAGATCTGATGAATCCCTCCCAAGAATCATTCATTCATATCAACACATGTTAACCATGATGTTCTTAATAAAATCCATCCAAGTAGAACATGGCTGCAAGGTGCAAACAACTCACGGTGAGGCGGCAGAGGAAGCGCTCGTGGGTGCTGAGCCCGGACATCTCCACCAGCCCGGCCTCCTCCAGGCTCAGGAACGTCCTCTTCTCCTGCTCCTGCTGCTTCTTCTTCTCGCCGCCATCACCGCTCTGCTTCTCTTCCTGGCATCTCGTCCTCACCGCCTCTCGCGCCCTCGCTGCAGTACGCGCTCGCGGTTAGCCACGGCTCACGAGTATCTACTTGCGGGGACGAACGGTACGTGTTTAAGTCGATGCAGAGCAGCGGGTGGTCGACTTACCTGGATTGCAAGGGAAAGCTCGTCGGAGCGACGGCCCGGGCAGCGGGAGCGCCGCCCGCCGCACGGCGTGGGGGGGCTTGCACGCCGCGACCATGTGCTGCTGCTGCATGATAGCTCACGAGGTTCCTGGCGAGCCGGGGGGAGTCGGAAGATGACGACGATGGGTGTCCGGTGCGAGCAGATAACGTTCCACCGGCACGTCCTGATTTCCTACCCCTCTGATTGAGAACGCTCTGGCAGAAAACAACAAATCCTGAACGAGAATGCTTGATCCACAACACAAGGCTAGCAGCCAGCCAGCCGCTGCGGTACAAGATCCAGGCCCATTCAAGGCTATAGCCCGCTAAATGCACAGGAGATGCAACAATCATTTCTTTTTTTCCATTTGCAACAACTTGCCGAACGTCAATACCTACTTTCACGAACTCACAAATCAATCGTACTATTTTAGAACAAATCGGTGAAGTCAAACACAAACAGAAAAGAAATTTGACGGAGAGAAAAGGGGCCGGAGGGTTTGCTATACATTGGGCGTGCGGCGCATCAGGGCGACTCCAACACGAATCACCAAACGGACGGCACCAAACGTTCGGGAATACGTCCGGATGTGTTCATAGACAGCGCGCAGGGAGCCGGCCATCCAACCACAGGCATCAACTGTCCGCCCGCTCGATTTTCCCCTATGTCGGGAGTACTGAGAATAACCAAAGATAAATAGCACGATTCGTCGGTGATTCGAAGATAAATATTCCAATGCAACAATAATTCAAATGTAAATATTACAATCCAAACATAACGTTTAGAAATTATTTCATATTTGAATTCAACTTACTCAAACATATGTTCTAGTTGTCTCCTTGCAACGCTCAAAGATGCTCAATTAGATCATTTCGAAGTTGCTCATAAGTTCCTCGATGGCATATTTGAGAAAATCTTCA
>NC_041382.1:751048079-751063079 GCF_002162155.2 Triticum dicoccoides
ACTTTTTCAAACAAATTAGGTGACCCTCGTCGGATGGCCAAAAGCGTCCGGACCATTTGGTCTGGATATTTACAGGCAATTTGGTGATCTGCGTTGGCGATGCCCTTAGGCGCCAATGCAAGGTGGCATGGTATATTCGCGTACACCGACGACGATAACACTCCTGTAGTCGCTGATTTCAGCAGAGATGCCCGTGTGTAAAACAAAACCCCGACACCACGATGCTCCCCTCCCCACCCTTCTCCGCTCCAGTTCAGTTTGTCCTCAGGATTGTCGGCTCAATGTGAAATGTCACTAAGGGCTAAGTGTTGAAGAGAAAGAGAGATTTAAGTGAATCGAGTGATTTCTATTAATGTTGAGTTGGGTATTTATATCTCCCCAACAGGCATGTACATATGTTGGTTACAAGGATTCCAGACAGTGGGTTTTCCTGATGCACGTCGAACCCTTAATTAATCTATTTTCTCAGACTTGTCGTTTCCCTTTGTGCATGTTTGCCTGTTTCTGGATAATAAATTTAAGCTATTTCTTCTAGATCTTGTAAGCTAATCTGTTTGGAAAAGAAAGATTGTTATGCTTCAGCAACCAACTGAACTGCCTGTAGTTGCCTCGCACCAAATGTCATTTGCATCTTGAGTTAGAACATAAAGCATTTTGGACAATTAAAGAACTCAATTATTACTTCAAACTTGCCGGTGAAAAGAGGTTATTTGATATTAGCTCATTAGATGAATGGAGAACCCAAACTTATGAAAATGCCAAACTATTAAAAAAAGGTTAAAAGGTGGAATGACAAAAGAATCCAAAAGCGGGAATTCAAAGTTGGTGAACATGTTCTTTTGTACAACTCTCGTTTTAGATTCTTTACAGGAAAACTTCTCTCCAAATGGGAAGGACCATATGTTATCGAAGAGGTTTGCCATTAAGATCAATAATGCCGAATGCACTAATCCAAAGGTGGTCAATGAGCAAAGAATTAAGCACTATATCTCAGGTACGCTTATTAATGTTGAAAACAATATTATTCAAACCATGACACCGGAGAACACATAAAAGAAACCTTCCAGAACACTCCAGAACCCTGAAAAATAGGAGGTACATGATACGGTAAGTAAACGGACTCCGAAAAATCCGCAAAAAATATTTTCTGTCAGTTTTGGTATATTATAAAAATTAGGAAAATAAGAAATAACCAGGAAGACAACCGAGGAGGGCATGATACACCAGGGCGCGCCTGCCCTTCCTCTCGCGCCCAGGTCAGTTGTGCCCACCTCGGGAACCTTCCCGACTCCGTTTTTCTCCCGTTTGCTTGTTTCCCAAGATAAAAAAATCTTTATATACCCCCCGAACGTATTGACCACCTTATTGCGGAGAAATCCTCTATTCTTGTTTCACAAGACACCAAGCCAGGCGCGCCCAGGTGGGTTGTGCCCACCTCGGGTACCTTCCGGACTCCGTTTTTCTATAGCTTGCTTGTTTTCCAAGATAAAAAATCTTTAAATACCCCCCGAACCTATTGACCACCGTATCACAGAGAAATCTTCTTCCCTCTTTTCTTGCTATTTTCGGCCAGATCTATTGAGCCAGGTATTATGTCTTCTTCCTCCTCCAACAGCGTGGAAGAGGATGCTTGGTTGATGAAGATCGAGCTGAAGAGAGAAGAGCCCGTAGAAGCCTTCAAGGGAGACAAGAACAAGGAGGCTACCGGAGATCAAACACCGGCAGCTGAGCAGGCCTGGCCTGCTGAGGAAGAAGAAGATATCCTTAAACCTTACTATGCTCACCTTACCCTGACTGAGATTGAAGCCTTTCGAATCATTGAAAACAGTTCGTGCGCAAAACAAATATCTCACTCGTGAAAATATTCTGCATCAAGAGCACACCATATTCCTTTGGAGCGTCATCCGTAGATTGGAAAATCTCTTGATCGTGAAAGAAAAGATCGCCTCTACTTCATCACCAGCACCTTCTTCATCACCAAAAGAAAACTGAGTATCGGGTATGGACACTCCACTTGGCCTCCGCCAAGCTTGGGGGAGGTGCCCTGGTATCGTATCACCCCACTATCTTTTTGCCTTTACTTATTTTAGTTCGATCCATAGTTATCTTTTGCTTTAGATGAATAAAAGTTTAGTTCGATCCTTTCTTTTCAAGAGTTTGCTTAGTGATCTATCCTTGTAATCATGTGCGAGATATATAATAAAGTTTAGTTTGAATTTTTGCTTTCTTTACTTTCATGTTCCAATAAAAAGAAAGGAAATAAATGAAAAAAAGATCATATGCTAATCTTATGGTAGGTGATGACACCACATAAGGAAAAGTATAAGTAGAAAATTTTGCTAGGGATTGACAAACATAGCATTGGTCAATAATGCAACTCATGAAAGAATTAATAAGGGAAGAGAAGATTCACATATAAATACACTATCCTGGAAATCTTTTGTGATTGTGAGCCCTCATCAAAATAGTATATGCCAAAATTGTTGACGTTGGACAAGGAAGACAACTTAATGATTAATGTTTGTTCATATTCACGTAGAAGTTATATTGTCATAGATCCTTCAACATGTGGTGCTTGCCCCCCATCTTTGCTAGCCAAAAACTCCACACTAAGTAGAGATACTACTTGTGCATCCAAAAACCCTTAAACCCAAATCTTATTTTCAAGTGTCCACCATACCTACCTAAGGATTGAGTCAGATCCTTCAAGTAAGTTGTCATCGGTGCAATAAGGCAATAAAAATTGCTTCTAAAAGTGTGAGATAATTTAGTGTAAGAGAAAATTGAGCGTTGTACGAACTTGTGATGGTGAAGAATAAAAGCGACATACTGCATAATAAAGGTTGCCATCACAAGGGGCAATACAACATGACATTCTTTTGCACTAATGGGTTGAGCATACAAACAAATAAGCGCATGGCAACCTCTGCTTCCCTCTGCGAAGGGCCTATCTTTTACTTTTATGTATTTATTTTTATGCAAGAGTCAAAGTTTTTCTCTCTATTCCTTTTTATTTTTATCCTTTGGCAAGCATCATGTGGTGAGGAAAGATCTAGGCACATATGTCCAGTTGAATATGGGTAGCATGAGTTATTATTGTTGACATCACCCTTGAGGTGAATACGTTGGGAGGCGAAACTATAAGCCCCTATCTTTCTATGTGTCCGGTTGAAACATTTTGCTCATGTGTATGCGGTGAGTGTTAGCAATCATAGAAGACTAAATGATGGTTGAGTATGTGGACTTGCCTAAAGGCTCCGATACGTGGCCCTTCCTGAAAAGATGATGAATTGTAGTTGCAAAGTTGACTGAGAACATAGTTTGTTGGTTTCTAATAGAGTTTATTCTTTATACTTTGATAGTGTGATGAATTGTTACTTATTCATGAGAAGTCTATGATAAAAGTTCTATGATAAAAGTTTTATATTAAAGTTTGTTGCTGTTATAATAATCAACATGATGCTTCTATGCACGTATTTTGTTTTTATCGACACCTCTCTCTCTCTAAGCATGTGGACATCTTTTTCGATTTCAGTTTTCGCTTGAGAACAAGCGAGGTCTAAGCTTGGGGGAGTTGATACGTCCATTTTGCATCATATTTTCCTACTGTTATTTATGATGTTTCCATGCATAATAATGCTTTTTGGAGTAATTCTAATGCCTTTTCTCTCATAATAGGCAAGGTACAAACAAAGAGGGAGAATTCCGGCAGCTGGAAATCTGGCCCTGGAAAAGCTACATCAGGCCACCTATTCTGCACAACTCCAAACAAGGTGAAACTTTACAGAGATTTTTATGGAATATATGAGGAATATTGGAGCCAATAAGCACCAGAGGGGGCCACCCTGGTGAGCACAAGACACCAGGGCGCGCGTGGCCCCCTGGGCACGCCCTGGTGGGTTGTAATCACCCAGGCCCACCTTCGTTGCCCATCTTCTGGTATATAAGTCATTTTGAACTAGAAAAAATAAGGAGAGGACTTTCGGGACGGAGCGCCGCCGTCTCGAGGCGGAACTTGGGCAGGAGCACTTTTGCCCTCCGGAGGAGCGATTCCGCCAGGGGAATTTCCCTCACAGAGAGGGAAATCATCGTCATCACCATCACCAAGAAGTCTCCCATCTTGGGGAGGGCAATCTCCATCAATATCTTCAACAACACCATCTCATCTCAAACCCTAGTTCATCTCTTGTGTTCAATCTTGTTACCAGAACTATAGATTGGTGCTTGTGGGTGACTAGTAGCGTTGATTACATCTTGTAGTTGATTACTATATGGTTTATTTGGTGGAAGATTATATGTTCAGATCCATTATGCTATTTAATACCCCTCTTATCTTGAGCATGTTTATCACCTGTGAGTAGTTACTTTTGTTCTTGAGGTCACGGGAGAAATCATGTTGCAAGTAATCATGTGAACTTGATATGTGTTCGATATTTTGATAGTATGTATGTTGGGATTCCCTTAGTGGTGTCATGTGAACGTTGACTACATGACACTTCACCATATTTGGGCCTAAGGGAATGCATTGGGAGTAGTTATTAGATGATGGGTTGCGAGAGTGACAGAAGCTTAAACCCTAGTTTGTGTGCTATTCCGTAAGGGACCGATTGGATCCAAAAGTTTAATGCTATGGTTAGGATTTATCCTTACTACATTTCTCGTAATTGCGGACGCTTATGAGGGGGTTATTCATAAGTAGGAGGTTTGTTCAAGTAAGAACAACACCAAAGCACCGGTCCACCCACATATCAAATTATCAAAGTAGCGAACGCGATCGAATCAACATGATGAAAGTGACTAGATGAAATTCCCGTGTACCCTCAAAAACGCTTTGCTTATTATAAGAGACCATTTTGGCCTGTCCTTTGGTTCAAAAGGATTGGGCTACCTTGCTGCACTTTTGTTACTATTATCATTACTTGCTCGTTACAAAATATCTTGCTATCAAACTACTCTGTTACTTACAATTTTAATTGCAGACATTACTTTGTTGAAAACCAGTTGCCATTTCCTTCTGCTCCTCGTTGGGTTCGACACTCTTACTTATTGAAAAGAGCTACAATTGATCCTCTATACTTGTGGGTCATCACAAACTAGTACATGCTAGTATGGCAGGTTATTTACGGAGAACATATACATTCTAGGTGATGTACATGTGTTGATGCACCTCTCATGGTGTGAGCCTACCTGCTTGCACACATTGAGCATCATCGCTGAGGCTAGGTGTTCATCCTGATCCTTGGAGACAGAATTGATCATGGGCACGAGCCTTACCACGGACTATGAGAATGGCATTGATTTCATCAAGGACATTGGCATAGACATGGGGATATGCTTGGGTGAAGGCGGAACACAAACAGTCTGCGGTGCTCGGCGTCTAACGAATCTGCCGGCAACACTGGTTCTTCTCAAACGGGCTCATCTTGCCCAAGCGGACGTTGACACACACTTTGAGAGCAATTTCATCGCTCAACTTGCACTGCCCGCCGACGTGGGATGATGACAGCGGCTGTGCCGGTGAAGGCGGTAGGTCGTCGCCACGTGCATTATCTGAAGACATAGCTAGGAGGATTGCGATGAGAAGGAGGCCACAAGAGGATTTTATGGCTTTGGTGTTGGTGGTCGCCATTGTTGCTGATGCTTGCTTGTTCTGTGGGTGAGTGGATGGATGCTTGTGCATGTGCAGACTTGGAATGTATCAATTTATAGGACGTCTGTGAAATTGTTTGGCAAGGCGATTAGTACTCGCGCATGTACAGATTACGACCCATCATGTCTCATGCCAAAGAATAGTATATTTTCGGCAGTTCATGGAATGTGATATCAGACTAATTTAGTTCTTTTTTGAGGTCTTAATTAATACAACCGTACAATAAGAAATTATGCTTCTATACCAAACATGCATTGAAGGTACAAGTGGGGAATGTCCACATTCTCACAATTTTTCGTGATTTTCTTTGAGAAACTATCTAAAACTTTATGGTGTATATAAAAATAAATAAATAATAAATATCGAGTTATGACATAATTTTTTGATGGAACATGCCTAACTTGAGTATGAAGTAGAATGAACTACTAGGTAGAAAACACATCCACGCGTGTTCACTAACAAGATCAAATTGTTTGATATCCTTGGAAGCTAAAATGAGGACTCATTCTTAAATATTTGAGCGGGATATGAGCAAGTAAAGATTGGGCCATAAATATCTTCTAATACATTCCACAAGTGTGTAGTAGCCTTTCACTACAAGTCACCTTATCTTCTTGAAGGATGAATATAGATTTTTTCTCCATGATTATGAAAACCCTTGCGCTTGGTCAGCAGAATTCCGTCACACGTCAAGTCCAACACATGTGCATAGGGAATTACAATGGTGATCCTTGTGACTACTAGTTAAGGAATCCTACATGAATAACATTCATCTTAGATCATGTGGTGAGTTGCTCAAAACAAACAAGTTGATAGTGTAAAGTGTCCTTGGAAGCACGAGCCAAAAAATGAGTGAATTTGGACACACGAAATTTAACTGTTTATTGGTGTATTCATACTCAATGCTTACCACACAAAGTCGCTCTTATGCATGAGAATTTTTACAAACCGGATAATCCCATTATGTCGATTTTTATCAATACATGGCAAAGAATATCCTAGATTACATCGGAGTAAAAAAATCTTCTAGTTATACAGAGAATTAGTAAACTAAATATACATGATTTTATATAGGGTGTCCCTCACATATAGTGCGACAACAAAATCGTAGGTTTTTTGTTTCAACATCTTGTGTATTTTTTGCTTGTTTCATGTGGCACGTCATTTTGTACGAAATGTAATAACGTCGAGTTCGTCCCTGCCTGAGATCTCATGATTGAATTGTAGAAATTCATGTCCTGCTATTCGATTAATTGAATGTTAATTTTCTTCTCCTCAAAACACTAGAAAATCTCTTTTTCAGTGTGCACCGTCATGTTTGCTGTCTATCCCATATGCTGAGTGAAATTAGTCTGTCAGTATTATTTTGCCCAGCCATTTTTTGTGGTGGCCTTTCAGCCTAGAACCTACCCTACAGTTGCATACTTACCATTTCCATCAACTAAATTTATCGACCCCATCCCCGTCTTAGAAATGTATTGATATATAGAAGGGTTTTTATCATTTATGCCACTAGTTGTGTCCCACTACTCAGTTTTGCCATTAGAAGTTACAACTGCTCAAAAATGCCATCAATCTGTGAGATGCTTGCTCAAAATGCCATTAGATATCTAAAAAATGCCACTGTTCTGTTAGATGTTTGCTCAAAAATGCCATTAGACATTGTTATTTTTACGTCAAACCCGTTGACCATGTTCTATGACAAAAATAAGCCTAGACCCACATGTCAGTTCTCTCTATCTCACAATGATATGTGTGGCCCCACTTGTCAGGAGTAACCAAGCGAATAATTTTATAGGAAAATAAGAACGCTGTTGGGATCAAGTGAGCCCCATACTTTATTGTAGTGAGACAGAGAGATAGCTGGCATGTTGGTTCATAGGTATTTATGTCATTATAACATGGCAAAAGAGATTTGAGATCACAATAATGCTGTTTAGTGGCATTTTTGAGTATGTGTCTAATGAAGCAATGGCATTTTTGAGCAGTTGAAATTTCTAGTGGCAAAACTGAGTAGTGGGACACAACCGGTGGCATAACTGATAAAAACCCATATATAGAAAACTAACTAAGCGGCAACATCACTCTCGCTTGTTGAGTGCCAGAATGAGGATGAAGGCGACTTGGTGTCCTAGGATCATAAACTTTGACGAGATCCCAATTTTTTAGTTAATCATGGATTATTAATTTTATCAATTATTTCATGTAATATTTTAGATGGAGAGGCTCGGATTGTTGGCTTGAGTTTTGGAAAAATAGTAAGTGTTAGCGGTGGTCATTTTGCGGAGTTATGTTGGATCTTGCACCTAGGTCTGAAACGTTGGCACACTCCATTGGATGCTCGAACGTCTAGCACAATGTGATGGCTTGTCACCGTCGGGGGATTCATGGTTACGTGAGGTTCCTTATATAGACAATGGTTCAAGTTTGTCACAATGTTGTTGAGGAATCTGGAATACAGATATGATCATCTCTCTCATAGTCAAATAAACAAAGGATGGCCAAAACATGCAATCCTGGCTTGGTGATAGAACAAACTTTTTTATGCCTTTTCGGATGTTAAACCTCCATATGAGGCAGTTTCCTAAGACCATCTGCACTACAGGTGTTTTGTCATTAGATGTCGCATTGTAGAGTGCTCAAATCATTTTCTGCAGCTCGTTTGTGTTTGTTTTTTTTCCTTATTTGAAAATTTAGTTTTTTCATTAGCGATGTATTTTGATTAGTTGGGTGGATGCTAGTCACCATCTTGTTTTGGTGATTCTTATATTATGGAGATGTCAATTGGCCTTTCTGAGCGAACTAATGCCATCTTTCGCTAGTCACCGATGAAATAGGGCATGTGTGGTCATTGAGATCCTTGAGCTTTTTGATGCCATGCATGTCGTATATTTTAGCACTAGAGCCTGTGATGGGAAAGTTGCTACCACCCTAACAAATTCACTCGGCAAGCTACGTTGTGAGTAAAAAGATTCAAAATGAACTTCTGAGCTAGACGGCTCGGGAAAATTTTCACATAGGAGGCATATCCATAAAATATTACCACACAGACAAAAAGGCATGCCATGAACGCATCACAAATAATACAAGTAGATGTTGCGGATTCTTATTTAGATGATCACTCGCACTGGACATGATATACATGTGTGTATCACTGGTTTAGTCGGGTCCAAACCGGTACATGCTAGTACGGAAGGTTATTTAGGTAGAACATATACATTCTAGGTGATGTACATGTGTTGATGCACTTCTCATGGTGTGAGCCTACCTGCTTGCACACATTGAGCATCATTGGTGAGGCTAGGTGTTCACCCTGATCGTTGGAGACAGAATTGGTCGTGGACACGAGCCTTACCACAGACTGTGAGAATGGCGTTGATTTCATCAAGGACCCTAGCATAGACACGGGCACGTGCTCGGGTGATGGCGAAACACAAACAGTATGCGGCGCTCGGCGTCTGACGAATCTCTTGGCAGCACTGGTTCTTCTCAAATGGGCTCATCTTTCCCAAGCAAACGTTAACGCACACTTTGAGAGCAATTTCATCGCTCAACTTGCACCGTCCGCCAACGGGGGATGACAGCGGCGCCTGTGCTGGTGAAGGCGGTAGGTCATCGCCACATGCATTGTCTGAAGACATAGCTAGGAGGATTGCGATGAGAAGGAGGCCACAAGAGGATTTTATGGCTTTTGTGTTGGTGGTCCCCATTGTGGATGATGCTTGCTTGTTGTGTGGGTGAGCGGATGGATGCTTGTGCATGTGAAGACTTGGAATGTATCAATTTATAGGACGCCTGTGAAATTGTTTGGCAAGGCGATTAGTACTCGCGCATGTACATATTACGACCCATCATGTCTCATGCCAAAGAATAGTATATTTTAGGCAGTTCATGGAATGTGGTATCAGACTAATTTAATTCTTTTCTGAGGTCTTAATTAATACAATCGTACAATAAGAAATTATGCTTCTGTACCAAACGTGCATTGAAGGTACAAGTGAGGAATGTCCACATTCTCATAGTTTTTCGTGGTTTTCTTTGAGAAACTCTGTAAAACTTTACGGTGTTGTAGCGACCCGATCCCAATAGACCGTAGTCTCCGTGCTTATGTGTCATCCCTGGATCGGTATTGCTGACACACACAGTACTCGAGGATTTATACCAGAGTTCAATCACACACTTATTACATCGAGTGTCTCAGAAAGATTACTTATTATAATAATATGGATGAAGGCCTTCTAAATATGATAACTGCGGAAGCATCGAAGATAAATGAGTCCATCCAACTCCACGGCAATACTGAGTGCATGACAACGACCTATCGCACCTTACTCTTCGTCTGAAAATTCTGCAACATGATACGTTGCAGCCGTGTAGGTCAACACATGGAATATGCTGGCAAGATAACACCATAGAGCAATGAACAAATAACATCTATCACTACATGCATATATGGCTGGTGGAGGCTTGATACGTCTCCAACGTATCTATATTTTTTGATTGTTCCATGCTATTATATTATCTTTTTTGGATGTTAATGGGCTTTATTTTACACTTTTATATTATTTTTGGGACTACCCTATTAACCGGAGGCCCAGCCCAAATTGCTATTTTTTGCCTATTTTAGTGTTTCGCAGAAAAGGAATATCAAACGGAGTCCAAATGGAATGAAATCTTCGGGAGCGTTATTTTTGGAACAAACGTGATCCAGAAGACTTGGAGTGGACGTCAAGAAACAACCGAGGAGGCCACGAGGTAGGGGGCGCGCCTACCCCCCTGGGCGTGCCCTCCACCCTCGTGGGGCCCTCGTTGCTCCACCGACCTACTTCTTCCTCATATACCCCGAGAACATCCAGGAGCACTACGAAAAACCCTATTTCCACCGCCGCAACCTTCTGTACCCAAGAGATCCCATCTTGGAGCCTTTTCCGGAGCTCCGCCGGAGGGGGCATTGATCACGGAGGGCCTCTACATCAACTCCATGGCCCCTTCGATGATGTGTGAGTAGTTTACTTCAGACCTTCGGGTTCATAGCTAGTAGCTAGATGGCTTCTTCTCTCTCTTTGGATCTCAATACAAAGTTCTCTTCGATTCTCTTGGAGATCTATTCGATGTAATCTTCTTTTGCGGTGTGTTTGTCGAGATCCGATGAATTGTGGGCTTATGATCAAGTCTATCTATGAAAAATATTTGAATCTTCTCTGAATTCTTTTATGTATGATTGGTTTATCTTTGCAAGTCTATTCGAATTATCATTTTGGTTTGGCCTACTAGATTGATCTTTCTTGCAATGGTAGAAGTGCTTAGCTTTGGGTTCAACCTTGCGGTGTCCTTTCCCAGTGACAGCAGGGGTAGCAAGGCACGTATTGTATTGTTGCCATCAAGGATAAAAAGATGGGGTTTATATCATACTGCATGAGTTTATCCCTCTACATCATGTCATCTTGCTTAAGGCGTTACTCTGTTCTTATGAACTTAATACTCTAGATGCATGGTGGATAGCGGTCGATGTGTGGAGTAATAGTAGTAGATGCAGGCAGGAGCCGGTCTACTTGTCACGGACGTGATGCGTATATACATGATCATACCTAGATATTCTCATAATTATTCGCTTTTCTATCAATTTCTCGACAGTAATTTGTTCACCCACCGTAATACTTATGCTATCTTGAGAGAAGCCACTAGTGAAACCTGTGGCCCCCGGGTCTATTCTCCATTATATAAGTTTCCAATTTATTTTATTTTGAAATCTTTACTTTCAATCTATATCATAAAAATACCAAAAATATTTATCTTATTATTATTATCTCTACCAGATCTCACTCTTGCAAGTGGCTGTGAAGGGATTGACAACCCCTTTATCATGTTGGTTGTGAGGTTCTTATTTGTTTGTGTAGGTACTAGGTGACTCGCGCATGGTCTCCTACTGGATTGATACCTTGGTTCTCAAAAATTGAGGGAAATACTTACGCTGCTTTGCTGCATTACCCTTTTCTCTTCAAGGGAAAACCAACGCAGTGCTCAAGAGGTAGCAAGGCTCTACAGTTATCATTTGCATAAAGCTAATTTTTCCCTACAACAAAGGAATATATCTTATTTAACTACAAAGTTTAAGTCATTATTGAGAAGGTTCCTCCAACTCAATCCCAAAATAATATTTATCACCCAATATTTTCACTTAAGATGTCCATAACCGGGACACAGCTAACCATGATTAGTTTATACACCCTGCAGAGGTTTGCGCTTTCCCCACAAGACTCGATCTCCTCCGTTGAATTTCTCGCACTACATGATGTTTGAGAAACAGATGACCGAGACACAGTCTTTCAGAAGCATTAACTCTTTACTCTGGGTAGACAGTACCACCTACATCCCCTACATCTACTAGCCTACCACTGGAAGAGGTCACACAACATAATGAAATATGCTAGAGCCCATAATGGCTTGTGGCTGCACATGGAAGTTTCTAGCATGAATAATATTATGACCCCTTTGAGCCTGGGTGGCAAACCATAGGATGATCACACGAGTACTTCGGGATATCCTAGGACAACACTGGATTGCTCTAGGTGCCCGCAACCAATCGACCCAGATGTGTATTAAAGTAGCCACCTTAAGTTTCCCTTAGTTATAAATAACTCTCACAACTTTCATGAATCTCACATACCAATCCACGTCTACGAGCATAGCAAAGTAGTGCCATCATAATGTAGTAATACCGGGGTTTGAATATAAGACAATAGGTTCCCACCTCATCAACTACTTCCCAATACCCACATGTTATCAAAAACCTACTCATGCAATGTTTGAGGCTTGAAACTAATGCATAAAAACTGGGTGATAAAGGGGTATGATCAAAGTGTTACTTGCCTTGTCGACGATCGAAAAATCCTAGAGATTCGTAGTAGAAAGCCTCACACTCCGGAAACTCTATCGTGAACAAAAAATAGCATACATAAGCACTCAAGCATAAGATGCAAAGGTAAAACCAAAAGAAAAGATCTAAACAGTGAAGAGCTTCGATTTGTAAAAAGAATCAATCGAATCGGAGTTACGAAACTCAAACTACGATCAAAAGAAGTTCGAATTCAAATCTGCTTGAAACCAAATTTTAAATTTCCGAAATCATGTTTAAGTTGTTTCTCTGGACAAAGGGGAACAAGACGAAGATTTTGGCGTTGGTTTCACTGGATTTGGACAAACGAGCAAAAAGTAGTGAGGGTTTGAAGATCAGGGACTAATCTACGATAAAAACAATTACAGATAGGTCCCCGGCTGAAAATTAAACTAAAAAGAAAAACCTAAAGAACGAACGTTCACTAACAGAAACTAATGAACGAATTCGTTCGTTAACTGAACGAATCGGGTGAACGTTCACTATTTAACAAAACCTAAAAATTAAATCGATCTAAAAGAATAAAACCAAACTTAAAAAAACCGGTTAGGTCTTTTCGGTTTATACCGGGTCGGGGGAAGGAATACCGACGGCGGCGGGGAGCGGCGCGGCGGCTGCGGTAGCGCATGCGGCGGCGGCATCAGCTTGGGTGGTGGGGCGGCTCGGTGGGGAAGGAGAGGCCGGGCCGCGACCCTAGATAAAGGGGGCCGAGCGTGCTTGGGGAAGGGGCAAGGCGGCAGGGAGGAGGAGTCTGCGCCGGACTCGAGAGGCAGTGACGTGTGGGACTCCGTCCCGGGGACGGAGACGAGGCGGCGGTGAGCTGTGCACGGCTTGGCGCTAGCTGGGCCGGCCCAGTTCGGTTTTTTTAAATAATTCTGTCACAGAAAAAAAATCCAAAATCCAAAATAAATAAAGATCCTTAAATCCCAAAAATAATTTTCACGGTCCTCTCCTAATATTTAGGACAACGTGAACATTTTTTGGGTTATAATGCAATTTTCAAAAATGCATTTTTTCCTAATTTAAACAAATAAAAATCTCAAATAAAATTCATATATAAATATATATTTTTATTCAAAAATAAATTTCCATTATTTCCTCTATTTTGAAGAAGTCATATTATCTTCTCTCATTATTTTATTTATTTTGAAATATTTGGAAAAATAATTTCAAATAATAATCACCTTGATCCAATTTACCAATTTTGAAAAAAAATCAAATTGTAATTTTATGAAGCCTCCAACCCTCTTACATGGTCCTTGAGTTGCTTAAGGTCTATAGGATCAAAATGTCCAAATAAACCAAATTCAAAATGCTCAAAATATGGATGCATATGATGACCTAATTATTAACATCCAAATTGAAAATGTGGATGTTACAAACCTACCCCTCTTAAGATGAATCTCGGCCTCGAGATTCGGGTTGGCTAGCAAATATGTGTGGGTGGTCTTTCCGTAGGTCCTCTCGCTCCCAGGTGGCTTCTTCCTCGGTATGGTGGCTCCACTAAACTTTGCAAAACTTGATGACCTTGCTGCGTGTAACTCGGCTGGCAAACTCGAGAATCTTGACGGGTTTCCCCTTAGGTCAATCTCCAACTGAATTGCTTCTAGGGGCACTGTGTCTCTCAGAGGAATATCGACCATCTCTGCATGGCGCTTCATCAACTGGGAAATGTGAAATACATCATGAACTCCTGACAATCCTTCGGGTAACTCCAACTTGTAGGCCACTTCTCCCATACGTTCCAAAACTCGGTGTGGTCCTACAAATTGTGGTGCTAACTTTCCTTTGACTCCAAATCGTTTAACTCCTCGAAGTGGTGATACACGGAGATATGCTCTGTCTCCGATTTCATAGGCTACCTCCTTGCGTTTAGTGTCAGCATAACTCTTCTGCTTGGATTGAGCTACCTTCAGTATATCACGAATCAACTTAACCTTCTCTTCAGACTCTTTGATTAAATATGGTCTGAACAATTGACTGTCTCTAACTTCATCCCACATCAATGGTGTCCTGCACCTCCTTCTATACAAAGCTTCGAAAGGGGCCATCTTCAAACTAGCCTGGTAATTGTTGTTATATGAGAACTCTGCATAAGGCAAATTATCATCCCAACTAGACCCATAATCTAGCGCACAAGCTCTCAACATGTCCTCTAGAATTTGGTTGACTCTCTCGGTCTGTCCATCTGTCTGCAGATGAAAGGCTATACTGAACTCTAGCCTGGTACCCAAAGTCTGGTCTAATTGATTCCAAAACTTCGAGGTAAACTGTGTTTCTCTATCTGATACGATGGTCCTCGGAACTCCATGCAGACATACAATCCTGGTCATATATATCTTGGCCAACTTCGCGCTCGTATACGTAGTTTTCACAGGGATAAAGTGAGCCACTTTGGTCAAGCGATCAACTACTACCCAGATGGAATCATAACCTGATTGTGTCCTGGGTAATC
>NC_041382.1:751068079-751088073 GCF_002162155.2 Triticum dicoccoides
TTATCATTTGCATAAAGCTAATTTTTCCCTACAACAAAGGAATATATTTTATTTAACTACAAAGTTTATGTCACTATTGAGAAGGTTCCTCCAACTCAATCCCAAAATAATATTTATAACGCAATAATTTCATTAAGTAAAGTGACGAGATCAAATCAATAATTCAAGTACCAGATACTCAAGATGTCCATAACCGGGGACACGGCTAACCATGATTAGTTTATACACTCTGCAGAGGTTTGCGCACTTTTCCCCACAAGACTCGACCTCCTCCGTTGAATTTCTCGCACTACATGATGTTTGAGAAACAGATGACCGAGACACAGTCTTTCAGAAGCATTGACTCTTCACTCTGGGTAGACAGTACCACCTACATCCCCTACATCTCCTAGCCTACCACTGAAAGAGGTCACACAACATACTCAACTATGCTAGAGCCCATAATGGCTTGTGGCTGCACACGGAAGTATCTAGCATGAATAATATTATGACCCCTTTGAGCCTAGGTGCATATGATGACCTAATGATTAACATCCAAATAGAAAATTGGGATATTACAGGTGTATATAAAAATAAATAAATAATAAGTATAGAGTTATGACATAATTTTTTGATGGAACATGCCTAACTTGAGAATGAAGTAGAATGACCTACTAGGTAGCAAACACATCCACACGTGTCCACTAACAAGATGAAACTATTTGATATCGTCAGAAGCTAAAATGAGGACCCATTCTTAAATATTTGAGCAGGATATGAGCAAGTAAAGAGTGGACCATAAATATCTTCCAATACATTCCACAAGTGTGTAGTAGCCTTTCACTACAAGCCGCCTTATCTTCTAGAAGGATGAATATAGATTTTTTCTCCATGATTATGAACATCAATACTTTGCCTACTCCATTAGTCGTCGCTGGTGACGTCGCCATATATGAGGATGAGGATGAGGATGACACTCAAGAGTATGTCAATACTGGCGCCTACGTAGGGTTTGAGCGTCATGAGTCGGTGCCTGAATTGCCGTCTCCGGAGTCTGAACGTATTATGGACAACCTTCCGGTAGTAAATAAGTCTAGGAAGAGACTGAGGAAAGGCAAAAAAGCTGCTTCTATGATCCAGCCGCCTCAGCAGCCTCGGGTTCAAGACCGTATAGATATCCCCGGTGCGGCAAAATGGCATATCCCCGGTCAACCAATCCTACCTGAAGCAGCGCTAGGGGCCAGATTCGGCGATTTAAGGAGTGACGGAGTCCTGGTCTAGGGGGTACTCAACACGTCATCTCCCGATCTGATAGATTGGGCCGAGGACCCCCGTGGCCGTATACTCATGGGCCAGTTCGGACAGCTGCCGCATACAAGGAAGATTCCACAAGACTTGGCGATCAAGACAAGGACTTCTCCCCACCTGCGTATTCGGCTAGGAATCTTGTTAACCTAGGCCTCTGGTGCATTATATAAACCAGGGCCAGGCTAGTTGATAGAGAATATACATACAATCATACCATAGGCTAGCTTCTAGGGTTTAGCCTCTCCGATCTCGTGGTAGATCTACTCTTGTACTACCCATATCATCAATATTAATCAAGCAGGACGTAGGGTTTTACCTCCATCAAGAGGGCCCGAACCTGGGTAAAACATTGTGTCCCCTGCCTCCTGTTACCATTCGGCCTAGACGCATAGTTCGGGACCCCCTACCCGAGATCCGCCGGTTTTGACACCGACATTGGTGCTTTCATTGAGAGTTCCGCTGTGTGATCGACAAAAGGATCGATGGCTCGCCTGCAGATCAACTGCGACTTCGACATCTTCGTCACCAGCTCGACTGGTCACCTTGGTTCGACCAAGAATTGCGCCCCGTGTTCGGATCACCATGTTCGGACAAGGGGCTTCATCAAACATCAACTCCGATCTCTATCAAGATCACGGAGGAACCATCTATGGAGCTCGGGGGCTCAACGTCAACGTTGCCCTCAAGCGACCGTGCTGTTTTTCCAAACAGCGAACTTGTATCCACTGCCACCACCTCTTAAAGCATCGCTTTGACAATCCCTTTGGTGGAATTGTGCGGAATTGAGTCTTCAAAGACCATGCAAAATTTCGTCGAGTTCCGATGGAGGAATCTCCGGCAATCTATAATATACCAGAGCCGTGTCAAATCTGGACGGGAATCTGGACGAGTTTAGGGCGTGATGTCCAGCTTCTAGCTCGGATGTCCTTTGGAAGATCCAACCGTTGATCGGCTGCAGAATTATTATATCTACCACCCCTCAAAATTTCAGCTCGATCCGACCGTCCAAACTCCGGGAACCTTCCGATTAATGCATCACTTTTCGGATCTGTTTTCTGCACGAAAACAAATCCGACCCGAGTTCATCTTTTTTATGAACGGGATTTCGGACATCCCTTTTGAAGGAAGTTTTGTATGGGGTATTGTGTTTTGTTCCCGAACACATCCCACTAACTTTAAGATCTTTTGAACATGATCTTCAACATCATGCTGGTGTCAAACCAGTCCGGCAATATTACTCCACGGCTGCCGACCTGCGCTAGACACGTCGTCACTTTAGCCGAGCTCAACTTCTTCGGATCATCATCTCGGCAAGCCGAACAAGAGTCCGTCATCGCGAAGGATAAATCATCATCAACATCCCCGCCCCACGGATTACACGGAGCGGGCATACCGGCATCGCCGCACGGTCGCTTCATCAAGCCGGCATCGACCACGTCACGACCTGCATCGACAGGGCCGCACTATTGCTTCTTCAAGCTGGTGTCCATCATGCCGACCTACTTCGACTCATCGGCTGATGTCGAGGCTTCGACATCTCGGCTGGACCGGGGGCTTCGTCATCTCTTCATCAACCTACTCCGGACACTTCGGCGTCACTAGCCGACCAGCTCCGTCACGTTAGCTGGGCCGAGGGCTTTGCCTCGACGAGTCAACCTTTACCAGCATCGCCATGCCGTCGTTTTATCGCCCATCAGGCAATGGGTGTGTGGAGCGAGTCCCAATTTTGGGAATCACCTTCCTTCGGATTGCTACAACAAATAAACCAGGTGCTATTAATCCCAGTATTTTTTGCTTGTTTGGGTTCATTTTTCCCAAGAAATTATTACTCTGGTTTGTCCATGATATGTACACAGGTCTATCAAATGGTGACCGCATTAATGACGGTCGCGTGGTGGTTCGATCAGTTTCCGTACATAGTTCGGCGAACGCCGCATCCGGAGCTCGGAACGACCTGTGAATTCAGGCTTTGCCACGCCTTTACTACATCACGCCGACGCCCTGCATCGACATTGACTTCGGCGCCAGGCCATATTTCTTCTATTCCTCACTTTGCATAAATTATTTATTATGCAACACATTTTTTTAATTATCATTATTACTATTATCTCCGGTTTGCACTATTTTTTGTGCATAGGAAAATGATCCGAGGACTTCGGCGTCACTGGCATGTCGAGCTATGTCACCACTTCGGCATGTCGAGCTCTCCGCTCCGCCACCTCGGGACCATCTTGGGGGATGGAACCTTGCCCCGCATCAAGCTCAGACCGCGTCATCAATACCGAACACATTAACCAGCTAAGTCATTTCATGCTCAAAGCTTTAATTTCTAACTTGTGTTCGGTTCGACCAAGCATTATACTTGTTTTTGGAAAAAAGTTGCTTGTAAAAAATTTCCTTGTCCAAACTTTGTTTGTGACACACAAATTCAAGGACCCAATTCACTTGGGGGCTTCATTTATGAAGCTTTTCCTCTTGCATATGATTATACTTGTACGGCTTCGTTCCTTGTTCGTGTATTATGCCACAATATGCACCATATTGACTTAAGCGATTTGCAAGCTGGGTTGCCTCGCTCCTGTGTTTACCCCTACGTTCCCGATTGTTCGGCTAGGGAGTAAAGGGAGCACCTCTGCGATTGTCACGATTGGGTCACCTGAGCCGGACCTCAGACTGGGTGAAGCCGAAAGCTAGCGCTCTTATAGTTTTCAATGATGGTCGGCACACAACGGAACTCATGAGTACAAAAAATCTATTGCACAAGTCTCATAATAACAATGAGCACCGAAGAAAGGTATCGGTGGGGGTACTATTTTCTTCGAAGATGCTTCTTACACTTTGCAGTAATATAGCATAAGTTCCCTGAGCGCGCTTTGTCTGTTACAGCCTTATGGCTTGATTGCCTGGTTATTGGAAACACCGTCGATATTCTCGACCGATGGAGTACATAACACTTTTCGGTCCTTGACCGAAGAGGGAGAAGCCGACGGTCGGTTAAGACGCGTTTAAAGTTCGGTTGAACATAGATATGATATAAGTACTTCGGTACATGCAATCATTCTTCTACCCAAGTCACTTGGGAGCTCTTAAGTTTATTTGAGCCGTTTTATAATAAGTGTTCTTCTTCTTAGTCGTTGCAAAGTTTTATTATTATTTATCACTCCTTTTTTCGACGCGAGTGTGCGGTCACTAGCCGGGGAGCCTAATTTGCTAAACTGGCCTAATGAGAAGTACTCCGCCCTCGGGATAGGAGGTTGAAGCCGTAGGCTGACCCGCTCGAAGTCTTGAGATAGGATGTATCATGTTAAAGCACGACAGAAGCACTTATTTTTTCTAAGACCAATTTTCGGATTGGCACTAAACACTTGATCTTGTTCGGACGTCATGTTTTTACTGACATTTCTTGGTTTTCCAAGCTTTTTGGCACTTTTGAACTATTTGTGCTTTTCCAGCATTAGTCTCGCAGTGCAACGCCGGACACCTTTAGGGATTCGGCAAAAACATTCTCAGATATTGCTATATATGCATCGGTTTCGAATTGTGTCTTCGGTCAATAGTTGGGTTGCCCGGCTCCTGCACTTGCTTCCTACGTTCCGTTTTGTTCGGCTAGGCGTGCAAAGGGAGAACCACTGTGATTGTGCTTCCAGCTCACATGGTTAAGCACCTCAGTGGAGAAAGCCGAAAACTGACTGTCACAATAAGCGTAAACTGGTCAGCGATCCGATGACTATGTTAAATGATGGGCCGTTCATAACATTGGCCGAAGTGTTTATGGCTTGACCCCGACTGTCGCCGAACACTACCGGGGGCTATTAACTGGCCTCCGAAACTAAATCCTCGATATTTTGCTCTTACATTAGAGCTGAGGTTTAATGATCGTGCTTAGCATGACAACCCAAAGAAAGGAACCGATAGCGGGACTATTTTCTTTGGAAGACATTTCTTCTGTTAAACAGTAATATAACTCTGTGTGTACCTTTGTTTATAAAACCGTATGGCCAGATTGCCTTGTTTGTTGTAAATCTTTGCCCTCATAAAGGTTTTATAAAGTAGGACAAACACTCCTCGGCTACTGGCCGAGGAGGTGGAAGCCGATGGTCGGTCAACAAAGTTTTGTACAATGCGGATCTGAGCATTAATGACGTAAAGTACTTGGATACATAGAGTCATTACACATAATTTGTGATTTTACTATGGATATTGATCCTTAATTCGGCCACCCGTGCCCGCATTAAAGCTCGGGGGCTACTGGGCTTCGGGCTTATTATTTACAAATATTAAAGGGGCACATCGATCCCCTGATCTGGTGTTGCCACCCGACCAGTGTCTCGGGGGCTACTGCATTGCTTGTCCAATGAAGAAAATTTTATGTGCAATATAGTTCCCGAGGAGATTTTGATCCTCAGGTTGGTCGGCCACACCCAACCTGAGTCTTGAGGACTGAGCACACCGCTTTTAGTGTCCCGAAGTATTCTGCCGAGTTTGGACTTGATCCTCTGGCCGATTTTGCAAATCAACCTGAGTCTCAGCGGCTACTAGGATCAGCGGTCTTACGTCATCCTTCAGGTGCATCTCGGGTTTTATACCGATACACACCTTGAGGGCTACTAGCTATATATCTCGGCAGAGAATAAATTGCACCAATAAAAAATATTCACAAAAATCGGCCCACATTCGGGGTGGTGCACCACCTCGGAAGCAGTCCGGCATAAAGCTCGGGCGCTAGTGGCTGGCTCCATAGAGGGCATTTCTGGCATTAAGCTCGGCTAAACTCCTTCAAACTTTTTTGAACCAAGGTGATATGACACCTCGGATATAGTCCGGTGTTGGAGCTCAGATACAGTCCGGCGTTGGAGCTCGGATACATAGTCTGGCGTTGGAGCTTGGATACATTCCGGTGTTAGAGCTGGGAAGCGGTCCGGCATTGGTGCTCGGCTGCAAAAGATACCTCGAATACAGTCCGGCGTTAGAGCTCGGACACAAGAGGACACTGCCTCCCGGGAACAACTTCAAACCCGAGGTGTGGCATAAAAATAATAAGGCATTGATAAAGGCCGGAAACTTAAAGGGGCTCCTCGTATACCCAGTGTATTAACTCATCGAATGCATTTCGGCGATCCTCAAGATCGAAGATGAGAAGATTTGTTGAACCAGTTTTCAAGACCGACGACCGAAGATGAAGAACAGTTCGGAAGAATCAAGGAGTGTCCCTAACTTGAAGACCGGTTCAGGGGGCCACTGACAGTGTCCTGGACTAGGGGGTACTCAACACGTCATCTCCCGATCTGATAGATTGGGCCGAGGACCCCCGTGGCCATATACTCATGGGCCAGTTTGGACAGCTGCCGCATACAAGGAAGATTCCACAAGACTTGGCGATCAAGACAATGACTTCTCCCCACTGGCGTATTCGGCTAGGACTCTTGTTAACCTAGGCCTCTGGTGCATTATATAAACCAGGGCCAGGCTAGTCGATAGAGAATATACATACAATCATACCATAGGCTAGCTTCTAGGGTTTAGCCTCTCCGATCTCGTGGTAGATCTACTCTTGTACTACCCATATCATCAATATTAATCAAGCAGGACGTAGGGTTTTACCTCCATCAAGAGGGCCCGAACCTGGGTAAAACATTGTGTCCCCTGCCTCCTGTTACCATTCGGCCTAGACGCACAGTTCGGACCCCCTACCCGAGATCCGCCGGTTTTGACACCGACAAGGAGACTTCATGACGATGTGCTGCGAATAGAGAAAGGCCTCATCGCCTCAAAAAATCTAGGATACCCACTCTACGTGGTTAACGTGCCGCGGGGATTGTCGTACGTCGACACATTCCCCGTGGAGAAGTTCTTCCTTCAAATCGATTACATCTTCGACATGTTTCACTTGAAGAAGCTGGATTTTGCATTTGTCCGCCTTTATGCTTTGCACATGAACTACCTCATCGGGGTTGAGCAGATACCTCATATCCGTGTCACTGACCGCACTTCATGCACGGGGCCTTCTTGAGAGTCTGCGCAAAGCATTGTGAATACGCGAGGGAATACATCGTCAATTTCATGCTCGCCAGTAAGGACAAGGAGGCGATTCTCGTGCCTTATCATCGCATGTAAGTCATCCGTGCGGATATCCTTCCTTTGATTTCAATCATTCATTTGCACAGTGGAGGCTAATTAATTTGAGGTGTACTTATTTTGTGCAGCGGCGGGCACACCGTCCTCATCATCCTCTACCCCAATACTCCCACGCTCTTTACTTGGACTCGTCGAAGGACATTAACAAAAAGGATTACACCCACATCAAGTCTGTTCTCGACAGTGCTATGTTTTACTATGGCGCACAGGGTGGAGAGGTCAAGGACAAGAAGAAAAAGGACGACAGGCCCGCCTTCGGCCATAAGACCGACTTCTGCTGCATCCAGCAACCGAGTGATTCTCTTAATGATGTATTCTATATATGTCCTACACAAGATGCTGGAGTACAGACGGGATCACCAGAACCTTCGCATGTCACCTACATCCGGCGATGCCCATATTCTGCAATGGGCAAAGAACTTAGGAGATATCAAGGATCATCGACTTTGAGCTGAGTTCTAGCACATCCAGCGTGAACTTGCCCAAATCATCATGAAGGAGGTAATCGGAAAAACAGGGATGTTCTACGAAGAAGGACAAATGTCGCGGGAAGATGTCCGAACACGCGTAGCTGCTCAGCGTCTCGACCTGAAGCCTTTCACTAAGCTCGGGGACTATCTCCCTGACTTGGATGGATGGCACGACATGGAGTGATTGTCGATATATGACAATGTGTCCGTTTAGTCCATACTATCTATATGATGAAACTTTGAATTATGCACGACGAAAATTTATTTGTGATGTAATTAAACCGTCCTCCTCGACTAGCGAAGATCACTCTAGTTAGGGCATTTTGGGTATGATGAACTTTGTTATTTATGCTTATGATATGTTGCTTATATTTTTGCCAAGTCTATCTCTTTCTGTTGCTCAACTATATATGTTGCATATCATCATCTCATGTGACGATGCAGGTGTATAGATCATCGATAGCGAAGAAGTGCTACGCCAGGAGTATACGACGAGTGGCCGAAATGTCAGGCCTAGGTGTACCGGTTTCCGGTTTCCGAGCGACAGCCAGTAGTTAGTTTAGGTTCACGCAAAGTGATAGCTCTTCTCACGTATATCATTGTTTAGATGGATGACGATGTAGTTGCAAGTAATCGAGATTTGTATCGCTATTTTCGAGACGATGACGAGAGACCACTTTGTGTTGGATGATGATTATGATGATGACATGATTTGATGAGACTATTTGTATGTATATGCTATGATTACATTTGTATGTGTATCATATGCTAAAGGTTATTGTATCAAGCCTATTCAAATACAAAACACATATGCAAAAAAAGAAAAAAACTACTAAAATTAGCAGTAGCGAGTGGAGAAAAGTTAGCAGCAGCGCCACAGTAGCAGTAGCGCGTCCAGGCAAAGCGCACTAGAGCTATTAGCAGTAGCGAGCTTCCACGAAGCGCGCTGCTGCTACACTTGTATAGCAGTAGCGCGGGTGCGCACGCACTACTGCTACGGGTTAGCTGTAGCGTCTTATTAGTAGCGCCGATCACCGCGCTACTAATATACCTAGAACCCGCGCTGCTGCTAGCCTTTTCCCTAGTAGTGGGTGTTCACCCTGATCGTTCGAAACAGAATTGGTCATGGACATGAGCCTTACAACAGACTGTGAGAATAGCATTGATTTCATCAAGGACATTGGCATAGACACGGGCATGTGCTCGGGTGAAGGCAGAACACAAACAGTCTGCGGCGCTCGGCGTCTGACGAATCTGCCGGCAGCAATGGTTCTTCTCAAATATGCTCATCTTGCCCAAACGGACGTTGACGCACACTTTGAGAGAAATTTCATCGCTCAAATTGCACCATCCGCCGATGGTGGATGACGGCGGCGCCTGTGCTTGTGAAGGCGGTAGGTCATCGCCACGTGTATTGTCTGAAGACATAGCTAGGAGGATTGCGATGAGAAGGAGGCCACAAGAGGATTTTATGGCTTTTGTGTTGGTGGTCCCCATTGTCGCTGACGCTTGCTTGTTGTGTGGGTGAGCGGATGGATGCTTGTGCATGTGCAGACTTGGAATATATCAATTTATAGGACGCGTGTGAAATTGTTTAGCAAGGCGATTATACTCGCGCATGTACATATTGTGACACATCATGTCTCATGCCAAAGAATAGTATATTTTAGGCAGTTCATGGAATGCGGTATCAGACTAATTTAGTTCTTTTCTAAGATCTTAATTAATACAACCGTACAATAAGAAATTATGCTTCTGTACCAAACGTGCATTGAAGGAACAATTGAGGAATGTCCACATTCTCATAGTTTTTCGTGATTTTCTTTGAGAAACTATCTAAAACTTTATGGTGTATATAAAAATAAATAAATAATAAGTATAGAGTTTTTTGACATAATTTTTTGATGGAACATGCCTAACTTGAGTATGAAGTAGAATGAACTACTAGGTAGCAAACACAACCACGTGTGTCCACTAACAAGATCAAACTATTTGATATCCTCAGAAGCTAAAATGAGAACCCATTCTTAAATATTTGACAGGGATATGAGCAAGTAATGATTGGGCCATAAATATCTTCCATTACATTCCACAAGTGTGTAGTAGGTTTCACTATAAGTCGCCTTATCTTCTTGAAGGATGAATATAGATTTTTTTCTCCATGATTATGAAAACCCTTGCTTCGTCAGAAGAATTCCGTCACACGTCAAGTCCAACACATGCGCATAGGGAATTACAGTGGTGATCCTTGTGACTACTAGTTAAGGAATCCTACATGAATAACATTCATCTTATTTCGATCATGTGGTGACTTGCTCAAAACCAACAAGTTGATAGTGAAAAGTGTCCTTGGAAGCACGAGCCAAAAACTGAGTGAATTTGGATACCCCAAATTTAAATGTTTATTGGTGTGGTCGTACTCAAATCTTACCACGCAAAGTCTCTCTTATGCATGAGAACTTTTACAAACTGGATAATCCCATTATGTCGATTTTTATCAATACATGGCATAGAATATCCTAGATTACACCAGAGTAAAAAAATCTTCTAGTTATACAGAGAATTAGTAAACTCAATATACATGATCTTATATAGGGTGTCCCTCATATATAGTGCGACAACTAAATCGTAGGTTTTTAGTTTCAACATCTTGTGTATTTTTTTGCTTGATTCATGTCGCACACCATTTTGTACGAAATGTAATAACGTCGAGTTCGGCCTTGCCTGAGATCTCATGATTGAATTGTAGAAATTCATCTCCTGCTATTCGATTAATTGAATGTTAATTTCCTTCTCCTCAAAACACTAGAAAATTTCTTTTTCAGTGTGCACTGTCTTGTTTGCCGTCTATCCCATATGCTGAGTGAAATCAATCTGTCAATATTATTTTGCCCTGTCATTTTTTGGGGTGGCCTTTAAGCCTAGAACCAACCCTATTGTTGCATACTTACCATTTCCATCAACTAAATTTATCGACCCTATCACCATCTTAGAATGTAATGATATATAGAAAACTAACTAAGCGGCAACATCACTCTCGCTTGTTGAGTGCCGGAATGAGGATGAAGGCGACTTGGTGTCCTAGGATCATAAACTTTGACGTGATCCCCATTTTTAGTTAATCTTGGATTATTAATTTTATCAATTATTTCATGTAATATTTTAGATGGAGAGGCTCGGATTGTTGGCTCCGGTTTTGGAAATATAGCAAGTGTCAGTGGTGGTGATTTTGCAGAGTTACGTTGGATCTTATACCTAGGTATGAAACGTTGGCACAGTCCATTGGATGCTCGACATCTAGCACGATGTGATGGCTTATCAGCATCGGGGGCTTCATGGTTACGTGAGGTTTCTTCTATAGACAATGGTTCAAGTTTGTCACATTGTTGTTAAAGAATCTGGAATACAGATCTGATCATCTCTCTCATATTTAAATAAACAGAGCATGGCCAAAACATGCAATCTTGGCTTTGGTGACACAACAAACTTTTTTGATGCCTTTTTGCATGTTAAACCTCTATATGAGGTAGTTTCCTAAGACCATCTGCACTACATGTGTTTTGTCATTAGATGGCGCATTGTAGGGTGCTCAAATCATTTTCTGCTGCTAGTTTGTGTCTGTTTTTTTTCCTTATTTGAAAATGTAGTTTTTTCATTATCAGTGTATTTGGATTAGTTGGGTGGATGCTAGTCACCATGTTGTTTTGGTGATTCTTATTATACAGAGATGTCAACCGGCCTTTCTGAGCGAACTAATGCCATCTCTCGCAACAACGTTTTTGACGGGCAAAAAAACTAGTCACCGATGAAATAGGGCATGTGTGGTCATTCATATCCTTGAGCTTTTTGATGCCATGCATGTCGTATATTTCAGCACTAGAGCCTGTGATGGGAAAGTTTCTACTACCCTCACAAATTCACTTGGCAAGCTATGTTGTGAGTAAAAAGCTTCAAAATGAACTTTTGAGCTAGACGAGTCGGGAAAATTTTCATATAGGAGGCATATCCATAGAACATGACCACACAGACAAAAAGGCATGCCATGAACGCATCACAAATAATACAAGTAGATGTCGCGGATTCTTATTTAGATGACCACTCGCAGTGGACATGATATACATGTGTATCACTGGTTAAGTCGGGTCCAAACCAGTACATGCTAGTATGGCAGGTTATTTAGGTAGAACATATACATTCTAGGTGATGTACATGTGTTGATGCACCTCTCATGGTGTGAGCCTGCCTGCTTGCACACATTGAGCGTCATCCGTGACGCTAGATGTTCACCCAGATGCTTGGAGACAGAATTGGTTGTGGACACGAGCCTTATCACAGACTGTGAGAATGGCATTGATTTCATCAAGGACATTGCCATAGACATGGGCGCGTGCTCGGGTGAAGGTGGAACACAAACAGTCCGCGGCGTTTGGCGTCTGGCGAATCTGCCGGCAGCACTGGTTCTCCTCGAACGGGCTCATCTTGCCCAAGCGGACGTTCACGCACACTTTGAGAGCAATTTCATCGCTCAACTTGCACCGTCCATCGACTGGGGATGGCGGCGGCGCCTGTGCTGGTGAAGGCGGTAGGTCGTCGCCACGTGCATTGTCTGAAGACATAGCTAGGAGGATTGCAATGAGAAGGAGGCCACAAGAGGGTTTTATGGCTTTGGTGTTGGTGGTCGCCATTGTCGTAGAAGCTTGCTTGTTCTGTGGGTGAGCGGATGGATGCTTGTGCATGTGCAGACTTGGAATGTATCAATTTATAGGACGCCTGTGAAATTGTTTGGCAAGGCGATTAGTTCTCGCGCATGTACATATTACAACCCATCATGTCTCATGCCAAAGAATAGTATATTTTAGGCAGTCCACGGATTGTGATATCAGACTAATTTAGTTCTTTTCTAAGATCTTAATTAATACAACCGTACAATAAGAAATTATGCTTCTGTACCAAACGTGCATTGAAGGTACAAGTGAGGAATGTCCACATTCTCACAGTTTTTCGTGATTTTCTTTGAGAAACTATCTAAAACTTTACGGTGTATATAAAAATAAATAAATAATAAGTATAGAGTTAGGACATAATTTTTTTATGGAACATGCGTGTCCACTAACAAGATCAAACTGTTTGATATCCTCGGAAGCTAAAATGAGGACCCATTCTTAAATATTTGAGCGGGATATGAGCATGTAAAGATTGGGCCATAAATATCTTCTAATACATCCCACAAGTGTGTAGTAGCCTTTCACTACAAGTCACCTTATCTTCTTGAAGGATGAATATAGATTTTTTTCTCCATGATTATGAAAACCCTTGCTTCGTCAGAAGAATTCCGTCACACGTCAAGTCCAACACATGCGCATAGGGAATTACAGTGGTGATCCTTGTGACTACTAGTTAAGGAATCCTACATGAATAACATTCATCTTATTTCGATTATGTGGTGACTTGCTCAAAACCAACAAGTTGATAGTGAAAAGTGTCCTTGGAAGCACGAGCCAAAAACTGAGTGAATTTGGATACCCGAAATTTAACTGTTTATTGGTGTGGTCGTACTCAATGCTTACCACACAAAGTTTCTCTTATGCATGAGAACTTTTACAAACTGGATAATCCCATTATGTCGATTTTTATCAATAAATGGCATAGAATATCCTAGATTACACCGGAGTAAAAAAAATCTTCTAGTTATACAGAGAATTAGTAAACTCAATATACATGATCTTATATAGGGTGTCCCTCATATATAGTGCGACAACTGAATCGTAGGTTTTTAGTTTCAACATCTTGTGTATTTTTTTGCTTGTTTCATGTCGCACGCCATTTTGTACGAAATGTAATAACGTTGAGTTCGGCCTTGCCTGAGATCTCATGATTGAATTGTAGAAATTCATCTCCTGCTATTCGATTAATTGAATGTTAATTTCCTTCTCCTCAGAACACTAGAAAATTTCTTTTTCAGTGTGCACTGTCTTGTTTGCCGTCTATCCCATATGCTGAGTGAAATCAATCTGTCAATATTATTTTGCCCTATCATTTTTTGGGGTGGCCTTTAAGCCTAGAACCAACCCTATTGTTGCATACTTACCATTTCCATCAACTAAATTTATCGACCCTATCACCATCTTAGAAATGTAATGATATATAGAAAACTAACTAAGCGGCAACATCACTCTCGCTTGTTGAGTGCCGGAATAAGGATGAAGGCGACTTGGTGCCCTAGGATCATAAACTTTGACGTGATCCCCATTTTTAGTTAATCTTGGATTATTAATTTTATCAATTATTTCATGTAATATTTTAGATGGAGAGGCTCGGATTGTTGGCTCCGGTTTTGGAAATATAGCAAGTGTCAGTGGTGGTGATTTTGCAGAGTTACGTTGGATCTTATACCTAGGTATGAAACGTTGGCACAGTCCATTGGATGCTCGACATCTAGCACGATGTGATGGCTTATCAGCATCGGGGGCTTCATGGTTACGTGAGGTTTCTTCTATAGACAATGGTTCAAGTTTGTCACATTGTTGGTAAAGAATCTGGAATACAGATCTGATCATCTCTCTCATATTTAAATAAACAGAGCATGGCCAAAACATGCAATCTTGGCTTTGGTGACACAACAAACTTTTTTGATGCCTTTTTGCATGTTAAACCTCTATATGAGGTAGTTTCCTAAGACCATCTGCACTACATGTGTTTTGTCATTAGATGGCGCATTGTAGGGTGCTCAAATCATTTTCTGCTGCTAGTTTGTGTCTGTTTTTTTTACTTATTTGAAAATGTAGTTTTTTCATTATCAGTGTATTTGGATTAGTTGGGTGGATGCTAGTCACCATGTTGTTTTGGTGATTCTTATTATACAGAGATGTCAACCGGCCTTTCTGAGCGAACTAATGCCATCTCTCGCAACAACGTTTTTGACGGGCAAAAAAACTAGTCACCGATGAAATAGGGCATGTGTGGTCATTCATATCCTTGAGCTTTTTGATGCCATGCATGTCGTATATTTCAGCACTAGAGCCTGTGATGGGAAAGTTTCTACTACCCTCACAAATTCACTTGGCAAGCTATGTTGTGAGTAAAAAGCTTCAAAATGAACTTTTGAGCTAGACGAGTCGGGAAAATTTTCATATAGGAGGCATATCCATAGAACATGACCACACAGACAAAAAGGCATGCCATGAACGCATCACAAATAATACAAGTAGATGTCGCGGATTCTTATTTAGATGACCACTCGCAGTGGACATGATATACATGTGTATCACTGGTTAAGTCGGGTCCAAACCAGTACATGCTAGTATGGCAGGTTATTTAGGTAGAACATATACATTCTAGGTGATGTACATGTGTTGATGCACCTCTCATGGTGTGAGCCTGCCTGCTTGCACACATTGAGCGTCATCCGTGACGCTAGATGTTCACCCAGATGCTTGGAGACAGAATTGGTTGTGGACACGAGCCTTATCATAGACTGTGAGAATGGCATTGATTTCATCAAGGACATTGCCATAGACATGGGCGCGTGCTCGGGTGAAGGTGGAACACAAACAGTCCGCGGCGTTTGGCGTCTGGCGAATCTGCCGGCAGCACTGGTTCTCCTCGAACGGGCTCATCTTGCCCAAGCGGACGTTCACGCACACTTTGAGAGCAATTTCATCGCTCAACTTGCACCGTCCATCGACTGGGGATGGCGGCGGCGCCTGTGCTGGTGAAGGCGGTAGGTCGTCGCCACGTGCATTGTCTGAAGACATAGCTAGGAGGATTGCAATGAGAAGGAGGCCACAAGAGGGTTTTATGGCTTTGATGTTGGTGGTCGCCATTGTCGTAGAAGCTTGCTTGTTCTGTAGGTGAGCGGATGGATGCTTGTGCATGTGCAGACTTGGAATGTATCAATTTATAGGACGCCTGTGAAATTGTTTGGCAAGGCGATTAGTTCTCGCGCATGTACATATTACAACCCATCATGTCTCATGCCAAAGAATAGTATATTTTAGGCAGTCCACGGATTGTGATATCAGACTAATTTAGTTCTTTTCTAAGATCTTAATTAATACAACCGTACAATAAGAAATTATGCTTCTGTACCAAACGTGCATTGAAGGTACAAGTGAGGAATGTCCACATTCTCACAGTTTTTCGTGATTTTCTTTGAGAAACTATCTAAAACTTTACGGTGTATATAAAAATAAATAAATAATAAGTATAGAGTTAGGACATAATTTTTTTATGGAACATGCGTGTCCACTAACAAGACCAAACTGTTTGATATCCTCGGAAGCTAAAATGAGGACCCATTCTTAAATATTTGAGCGGGATATGAGCATGTAAAGATTGGGCCATAAATATCTTCTAATACATTCCACAAGTGTGTAGTAGCCTTTCACTACAAGTCACTTTATCTTCTTGAAGGATGAATATAGATTTTTTTTCTCCATGATTATGAAAACCCTTGCTTCGTCAGAAGAATTCCGTCACACGTCAAGTCCAGCACATGCGCATAGGGAATTACAGTGGTGATCCTTGTGACTACTAGTTAAGGAATCCTACATGAATAACATTCATCTTATTTCGATCATGTGGTGACTTGCTCAAAACCAACAAGTTGATAGTGAAAAGTGTCCTTGGAAGCACGAGCCAAAAACTGAGTGAATTTGGATACCCGAAATTTAACCGTTTATTGGTGTGGTCGTACTCAATGCTTACCACACAAAGTCTCTCTTATGCATGAGAACTTTTACAAACTGGATAATCCCATTATGTCGATTTTTATCAATACATGGCATAGAATATCCTAGATTACACCGAAGTAAAAAAATCTTCTACTTATACAGAGAATTACTAAACTCAATATACATGATCTTATATAGGGTGTCCCTCATATATAGTGCGACAACTAAATCGTAGGTTTTTAGTTTCAACATCTTGTGTATTTTTTTGCTTGTTTCATGTCGCACGCCATTTTGTATGAAATGTAATAACGTCGAGCTCGGCCTTGCCTGAGATCTCATGATTGAATTGTAGAAATTCATCTCCTGCTATTCGATTAATTGAATGTTAATTTCCTTCTCCTCAAAACACTAGAAAATTTCTTTTTTAGTGTGCACTGTCTTGTTTGCCGTCTATCCCATATGCTGAGTGAAATCAATCTGTCAATATTATTTTGCCCTGTCATTTTTTGGGGTGGCCTTTAAGCCTAGAACCAACCCTATTGTTCCATACTTACCATTTCCATCAACTAAATTTATCGACCCTATCACCATCTTAGAATGTAATGATATATAGAAAACTAACTAAGCGGCAACGTCACTCTCGCTTGTTGAGTGCCGGAATGAGGATGAAGGCGACTTGGTGTCCTAGGATCATAAACTTTGACGTGATCCCCATTTTTAGTTAATCTTGGATTATTAATTTTATCAATTATTTCATGTAATATTTTAGATGGAGAGGCTCGGATTGTTGGCTCCGGTTTTGGAAATATAGCAAGTGTCAGTGGTGGTGATTTTGCAGAGTTACGTTGGATCTTATACCTAGGTATGAAACGTTGGCACAGTCCATTGGATGCTCGACATCTAGCACGATGTGATGGCTTATCAGCATCGGGGGCTTCATGGTTACGTGAGGTTTCTTCTATAGACAATGGTTCAAGTTTGTCACATTGTTGTTAAAGAATCTGGAATACAGATCTGATCATCTCTCTCATATTTAAATAAACAGAGCATGGCCAAAACATGCAATCTTGGCTTTGGTGACACAACAAACTTTTTTGATGCCTTTTTGCATGTTAAACCTCTATATGAGGTAGTTTCCTAAGACCATCTGCACTACATGTGTTTTGTCATTAGATGGCGCATTGTAGGGTGCTCAAATCATTTTCTGCTGCTAGTTTGTGTCTGTTTTTTTTCCTTATTTGAAAACGTAGTTTTTTCATTATCAGTGTATTTGGATTAGTTGGGTGGATGCTAGTCACCATGTTGTTTTGGTGATTCTTATTATACAGAGATGTCAACCGGCCTTTCTGAGCGAACTAATGCCATCTCTCGCAACAACGTTTTTGACGGGCAAAAAAACTAGTCACCGATGAAATAGGGCATGTGTGGTCATTCATATCCTTGAGCTTTTTGATGCCATGCATGTCGTATATTTCAGCACTAGAGCCTGTGATGGGAAAGTTTCTACTACCCTCACAAATTCACTTGGCAAGCTATGTTGTGAGTAAAAAGCTTCAAAATGAACTTTTGAGCTAGACGAGTCGGGAAAATTTTCATATAGGAGGCATATCCATAGAACATGACCACACAGACAAAAAGGCATGCCATGAACGCATCACAAATAATACAAGTAGATGTCGCGGATTCTTATTTAGATGACCACTCGCAGTGGACATGATATACATGTGTATCACTGGTTAAGTCGGGTCCAAACCAGTACATGCTAGTATGGCAGGTTATTTAGGTAGAACATATACATTCTAGGTGATGTACATGTGTTGATGCACCTCTCATGGTGTGAGCCTGCCTGCTTGCACACATTGAGCGTCATCCGTGACGCTAGATGTTCACCCAGATGCTTGGAGACAGAATTGGTTGTGGACACGGGCCTTATCACAGACTGTGAGAATGGCATTGATTTCATCAAGGACATTGCCATAGACATGGGCGCGTGCTCGGGTGAAGGTGGAACACAAACAGTACGCGGCGTTTGGCGTCTGGCGAATCTGCCGGCAGCACTGGTTCTCCTCGAACGGGCTCATCTTGCCCAAGCGGACGTTCACGCACACTTTGAGAGCAATTTCATCGCTCAACTTGCACCGTCCATCGACTGGGGATGGCGGCGGCGCCTGTGCTGGTGAAGGCGGTAGGTCGTCGCCACGTGCATTGTCTGAAGACATAGCTAGGAGGATTGCAATGAGAAGGAGGCCACAAGAGGGTTTTATGGCTTTGGTGTTGGTGGTCGCCATTGTCGTAGAAGCTTGCTTGTTCTGTGGGTGAGCGGATGGATGCTTGTGCATGTGCAGACTTGGAATGTATCAATTTATAGGACGCCTGTGAAATTGTTTGGCAAGGCGATTAGTTCTCGCGCATGTACATATTACAACCCATCATGTCTCATGCCAAAGAATAGTATATTTTAGGCAGTCCACGGATTGTGATATCAGACTAATTTAGTTCTTTTCTAAGATCTTAATTAATACAACCGTACAATAAGAAATTATGCTTTTGTACCAAACGTGCATTGAAGGTACAAGTGAGGAATGTCCACATTCTCACAGTTTTTCGTGATTTTCTTTGAGAAACTATCTAAAACTTTACGGTGTATATAAAAATAAATAAATAATAAGTATAGAGTTAGGACATAATTTTTTTATGGAACATGCGTGTCCACTAACAAGATCAAACTGTTTGATATCCTCGGAAGCTAAAATGAGGACCCATTCTTAAATATTTGAGCGGGATATGAGCATGTAAAGATTGGGCCATAAATATCTTCTAATACATCCCACAAGTGTGTAGTAGCCTTTCACTACAAGTCACCTTATCTTCTTGAAGGATGAATATAGATTTTTTTCTCCATGATTATGAAAACCCTTGCTTCGTCAGAAGAATTCCGTCACACGTCAAGTCCAACACATGCGCATAGGGAATTACAGTGGTGATCCTTGTGACTACTAGTTAAGGAATCCTACATGAATAACATTCATCTTATTTCGATTATGTGGTGACTTGCTCAAAACCAACAAGTTGATAGTGAAAAGTGTCCTTGGAAGCACGAGCCAAAAACTGAGTGAATTTGGATACCCGAAATTTAACTGTTTATTGGTGTGGTCGTACTCAATGCTTACCACACAAAGTCTCTCTTATGCATGAGAACTTTTACAAACTGGATAATCCCATTATGTCGATTTTTATCAATACATGGCATAGAATATCCTAGATTACACCGGAGTAAAAAAAATCTTCTAGTTATACAGAGAATTAGTAAACTCAATATACATGATCTTATATAGGGTGTCCCTCATATATAGTGCGACAACTGAATCGTAGGTTTTTAGTTTCAACATCTTGTGTATTTTTTTGCTTGTTTCATGTCGCACGCCATTTT
>NC_041382.1:751092068-751132798 GCF_002162155.2 Triticum dicoccoides
GTAGTTTTTTCATTATCAGTGTATTTGGATTAGTTGGGTGGATGCTAGTCACCATGTTGTTTTGGTGATTCTTATTATACAGAGATGTCAACCGGCCTTTCTGAGCGAACTAATGCCATCTCTCGCAACAACGTTTTTGACGGGCAAAAAAACTAGTCACCGATGAAATAGGGCATGTGTGGTCATTCATATCCTTGAGCTTTTTGATGCCATGCATGTCGTATATTTCAGCACTAGAGCCTGTGATGGGAAAGTTTCTACTACCCTCACAAATTCACTTGGCAAGCTATGTTGTGAGTAAAAAGCTTCAAAATGAACTTTTGAGCTAGACGAGTCGGGAAAATTTTCATATAGGAGGCATATCCATAGAACATGACCACACAGACAAAAAGGCATGCCATGAACGCATCACAAATAATACAAGTAGATGTCGCGGATTCTTATTTAGATGACCACTCGCAGTGGACATGATATACATGTGTATCACTGGTTAAGTCGGGTCCAAACCAGTACATGCTAGTATGGCAGGTTATTTAGGTAGAACATATACATTCTAGGTGATGTACATGTGTTGATGCACCTCTCATGGTGTGAGCCTGCCTGCTTGCACACGTTGAGCGTCATCGGTGAGGCTAGATGTTCACCCAGATCCTTGGAGACAGAATTGCTTGTGGACACGAGCCTTACCACAGACTGTGAGAATGGCATTGATTTCATCAAGGACATTGCCATAGACACGAGCGCGTGCTCGGGTGAAGGCGGAACACAAAAAGTCCGCGGCGTTTGGCGTCTGACGAATCTGCCGGCAGCACTGGTTCTTCTCAAACAGGCTCATCTTGCCCAAGCGGACGTTCACGCACACTTTGAGAGCAATTTCATCGCTCAACTTGCACCGTCCACCGACTGGGGATGGCGGCGGCGCCTGTGCTGGTGAAGGCGGTAGGTCGTCGCCACGTGCATTGTCTGAAGACATAGCTAGGAGGATTGCAATGAGAAGGAGGCCACAAGAGGGTTTTATGGGTTTGGTGTTGGTGGTTGCCATTGTCGTAGATGCTTGCTTGTTCTGTGGGTGAGCGGATGGATGCTTGTTCATGTGCAGACTTGGAATGTATCAATTTATAGGACGCCTGTGAAATTGTTTGGCAAGGCGATTAGTACTCGCGCATGTACATATTACAGCCCATCATGTCTCATGCCAAATAATAGTATATTTTAGGCAGTCCACGGATTGTGATATCAGACTAATTTAGTTCTTTTCTAAGATCTTAGTTAATACAACCGTACAATAAGAAATTATGCTTCTGTACCAAATGTGCATTGAAGGTACAAGTGAGGAATGTCCACATTCTCATAGTTTTTCGTGATTTTCTTTGAGAAACTATCTAAAACTTTACGGTGTATATAAAAATAAATAAATAATAAGTATAGAGTTTTGGCATAATTTTTTGATGCAACATGCCTAACTTGAGTATGAAGTAGAATGAACTACTAGGTAGCAAACACCTTCATACGTATCCACTAACAAGATCAAACTGTTTGATATCCTCGGAAGCTAAAATGAGAACCCATTCTTAAATATTTGAGCGGGATATGAGCAAGTAAAGATTGGGGTATAAATATCTTTCAATACATTCCACAAGTGTGCAGTAGCCTTTCACTACAAGTCGCCTTATCTTCTTGAAGGTTGAATATATATTTCTTTTCTCCATGATTATGAAAACCCTTGCGCTTGGTCAGCAGAATTCAGTCACACATCAAGTCCAACACATGCACATAGGGAATTACAGTAGTGATCGTTGTGACTAGTTGATAAGGAATCCTACATGAATAACATTCATCTTATTTAGATCATGTGGTGACTTGCTCAAAACCAACAAGTTGATAGTGAAAAGTGTCCTTGGAAGCACGAGCCAAAAACTGAGTGAATGTCGATACCCGAAATTTAACTGTTTATTGGTGTAGTCGTACTCAATGCTTACCACACAAAGTCGCTCATATGCAGGAGAAGTTTTACAAACCAGATAATCCCATTATGTCAATTTTTATCAATACATGGCAAAGAATATCCTAGATTACATTGGAGTAAAACAATCTTCTCGTTATAAAGAGAATTAGTAAACTCAATGTACATGATTTTATATAGGGTGTCCCTCACATATAGTGCGACACCAAAATCGTAGGTTTTTAGTTTCAACATCTTGTGTATTTTTTGCTTGTTTCATGTGGCACGTCATGTTATACGAAATGTAATAACGTCAAGTTCGGCCCTGCCTAAGATCTCATGATTGAATTGTAGAAATTCATCTCCGGCTATTTGATTAATTGAATGTTAATTTCCTTCTCCTCAAAACACTAGAAAATCTCCTTTTCAGTGTGCACCGTCTTGTTTGCCGTCTATCCCATATGCTGAGTGAAATTAGTCTGTCAGTATTATTTTGCCCTGTCAGTATGATCAAAGTGTTACTTGCCTTGCAGACGATCGGAAAATCCTAGAGATCCGTAGTAGCAAGCCTCGTACTCCGGAAACTCTATGATGAACAAACAATAGCATACATAAGCACTCAAGCATAAGATACAAAAGTAAAACCAAAAGAAAAGATCTAAACAGAAAGTTCAAGTGAAGAGCTTCGATTTGCAAAAAGAATTAATCGAATCGGAGTTACGAAACACAAAGTACGATAAAAAAAGTTTGAATTCAAATCAGCTTGAAACCAAATTTTAAATTTCCAAAATCATGTTTAAGTTGTTTATCTGGACAGAGGGGAACAAGACGAAGATTTTGGCGTTGGTTGCACTGGATTTGGACAAGCGAGCAAAAAATAGTGAGCGTTTGAAGATCAGGGACTAATTTGTGATAAAAATAATTATGGATAGGTCCTTGGCCGATAGTTAAAATAAAAAGAAAAACCTGACGAACGAATGTTCGCTAACAGAAACTAATGAACGAATTCCTTCGTTAACCGAACGAATCGGGTGAACGTTCACTTTTTAACAAAACCTAAAAATTAAACTGATCTAAAAGAATAAAACCAAACTTTTTTTTGAAAAAAACCAGTCGGGTCTTTTCGGTTTATACCGGTTCGGGGGAAGGAAAACCGGCGGCGGTGGCGTACTCCAGCGAGTGGGGCGAGGTGGCGCGGCAGCGGGACGGCGGCTACGGCGGCTTGGGCGGCGCAGGCGGCGGCTTGGGCGGCGGGGCGGCTCTGTGGGGGAGGAGAGGCCGGGCCTCGGCCCTATATAAAGGGGGCCGAGGGGTGGTGCTTGGGGAAGGGGCAAGGCGGCGGGGAGGAGGATTCCGCGCCGGACTCAAGCGACGGCGGCGTGTGGGATTCCGTCCGGGGACGGAGACGAGGCGGTGGGGAGCTGGGCCATGGCCTGGCGCTAGCTGGGCCGACCCAGTTCGGATAATTTTTAAATAATTCCATCATAGAAAAAATATCCAAAATCCAAAATAAATAAAAATCCTAAAATCCCCAAAAAAATCACGGTCCTCTCCTAATATTTAGGACAACGTGAAAATTTTTCTGGGCTATAATGCAATTTTCAAGAATGCATTTTTTCCTAATTTAAACGAATAAAAATCTCAAATAAAAAAATATCTTTTTATTCAATAATTAAATTTCCATTATTTCCTCTATTATGAAGACGTCATATTATCTTCTCTCATTATTTTATTTATTTTGAAATATTGGGAAAAATAATTTCAAATAAAAATCACCTTGATCCAATTTACCAATTTAAAAAAAAATTCAAAATGGAATTTTATGAAAGCCTCCAACCCTCTCATACGGTACTTGAGTTGCTTAAGGTCTCTAGGATCAAAATGTCCAAATAAACCAATTCAAAATGCTCAAAATCTGGATGCATATGATGACCTAATGATTAACATCCAAATAGAAAATTGGGATGTTACATGTGTATATAAAAATAAATAAATAATAAGTGTAGAGTTATGACATAATTTTTTGATGGAACATGCCTAACTTGAGAATGAAGTAGAATGACCTACTAGGTAGCAAACACATCCAGGCATGTCCACTAACAAGATGAAACTGTTTGATATCGTCGGAAGCTAAAATGAGGACCCATTCTTAAATATTTGAGCGGGATATGAGCAAGTAACACTGGTAGAAAAAGGGCCTGTAGTCCCGATTCGTAAGGGCCTTTAGTCCCGGTTCCGGAACCGGGACTAAAGTGTCGGTACTAATACCTCCCCCCTTTAGTCCCGGTTCAATCCAGAACCGGGACTAAAGGCCCTCCACGTGGGCAGTGCGCAGAGCCCAGTCAGGAGACCCTTTGGTCCCGGTTGGTGGCACCAACCGGGACCAATAGGCATCCACGCGTCAGCACTTCTATGGCTGGGGTTTTTGTTTTTTTTGAGGGGGGGGGGGGTTGGGGGTTTTGGGGGGTTAATTTAGGTGTTTCATATATTGTGTTAGCTAGTTATAATTAATAGAGAGAAGTGTCCTCTGTTATGTCCGTGCTTGGTCGACGCTACGTACTATACATACGTATATAGAGAGGACTAGACACGCTAGCTAGCTAGTAAGCAAACGAAGGAAACAGAAGATCGTCATGAACATATATGCATATATACAGAGAGAAGTGATATCGACCACCTCTCCTTCTCCGAGAGATTGGTCGAACAACAAGTTCTCGTATATCTATCTGACACTACCGGCTACATATATACAATAATTATCTCTTACAAATATAATCATACGGACTCAGGGTCCACATAGAATTCTCCGTCTTCAGGGATCACGTGGTCAAGAAAGAATGCCGCCAATTCCCCTTGAATTGCTCGCATGCGAGCTGGTGCTAGGAGTTCATCCCGCTTCCGAAACATCTAATATGAAGAAGGGGGTCAATACATACATATATATATATATATATATATATATATATATATATATATATATATATATATATATATATATAAATGAATGAAACTCAACACAAATTATGGTAATAAAATAAAATTGTGAATGTTGTTATTTACGTACTTCATATTGTTCGTTAGAGTACCCGCCCCGCTCACAGGTCGTGTGGTGGATGGACTCGCAGATGTAGTATCCACAGAAATCATTCCCTTGTTCCTGCCACAACCACTTTACAAGAAATAGAGGTCAATCAAACTGATAAGCAAGAATGCTAAATGGTATTGATGAAACTAGCGCTTGAATCACTAGGAGATGCGCGGAACATGCTACTATAGTACTTACTTTCGGGTGTCTAAATTTCAGCTCCTTCGGTAGTCCCGGAACTGTTTTGGTGAATTTTCTCCAAACCCTGCCGGACAAAGAAAACAATTACTTGATATCAGGAAATGAACAAAGTTGCTGATATGGTGGATAATGATCAATTTAACTTACTTCTTGAGGATTTCAGTCATGTCCGCATACTCCTTGGGATCTTTTCGTTTAGAGTCCAAGACGGTTACTACTCCCTGCTCAAGCTTAATCTCTAGGAGAATATAGTGGAAACTGCACACACATGCATAACTCATGAATTACATTACTATAACCTTGACTAATATATAAGGGAAACCGAATACGCACAAGACAGTAACACTCACCTGAAGTTGTAAGGAAAGAGTATTATATCTTTGTTTTGATTTATTATGAACGATCGTAGCAAGTTGGCCTCGGTAGCTGCGGCATGAAGTTTAACCTCAGTTGCATCTATGAGATATGTGTTAATGAACCCAATATCACCGACTTGTCTTTTCTTCAATTCGGCGATCTTCAATCTGCATAATATAGTGAGGATGATTATAAATACATGCAATGAAAGAGCTAAGCTATATAGAGAAAGTTAATGACAGAAGTAGTACTACTTACAAACAGTAGCAGGCGACCGTTGTTTTATCGAGGGCCAATTGATTGAAAAACTGATAGAACTCCTCAAATGGAACAGGCAACAGATCAATTCCAACGAGGTCATGCTCCTTTTTAACTTTCACATACAAAGTACTCGTCCCCCCAGAGTCTCTGCAGATTTTCAAGTACCAATCATGCAATCTTCGCATCATCGTTGATAGAGATCTTTCATCTTTGATGAGAGGCTTCCCGTACTCGTATCTTTGTATTTGCACCTCCATGGGTTCATAATGTACTTCGTCGGGCAGGTAATCTGCAAGATTGCTATAACCGGGCACCATCCTCGGATCATTATCGACGTTGTGGCTAGGCACCTTGAGCGGGGGGCACGATTGCTTCGCTTGTTCGCCGAGCTGGGCAATTTGTTTCCCAGCTCGTCGTTCTTTCAGCCTTTGATCACTGACAGTACTTCCCGACTGCTCCACTTCAGCAAATTCCTTTCCAATAATGCGGTCATAGTTTCCTTTCGGCGGATCAGACTTTGGTGGTTTTGTCAGGGCAGCCAGAGTGCGCTTCACTTTCACCCGATCTACCTTCTCCTTCGGAGGTGGATGTTTCTTTGCTTTCACCCCTTCAAAGAAGTTCCTCACTTCTTCTCGCGCGATCTCGGCGTTCTCCTCCAGGGTCCTCTCATATGGTAACTTCTCTGGAGTCTTCAGAGAAGGACCGAATCTGTATGTCCTCCCGCCTCTGGTTGTACTGCTAGACGCCGACCGAGCAGACGGAGCGGTTGTCTTCTTTACTTGCTTAAGAGGCGGAGGAGAAGGACTACCGACGCACCGGAGCAGCTGGAGCGGCGGCAGGTCTCTTCCGCCCTTGCTGACGAGGCGGAGAAGGAGGAGGCTGGCTGCTCGGGCGCGTCGGCACAGGCGGAGAAGGAGGCGGAGTGCCGCCACGCGCCGGAGAAGGAGCCGGCCGAGGGCCCTGATCGTCACTCGCCGTAGGAGGAGGCGGTGGAGGCGGAGTGCCCTGACTCGCCGGAGGAGGAGGAGGAGGCGGTGGCGTCCAGTTCGGAAGGTTGATGAGCTCCTTCCGCCATAGGCATGGAGTCTTCAGAGCAGACCCCAGCCGAGTCTCCCCTTCACCGGTAGGGTGGTCAAGCTGGAGGTCCTCAAATCCCTCCGTTATCTCATCCACCATCACCCTAGCATATCCTTCTGGAATCGGCCGGCAGTGAAAAGTTGCGCCGGGTTCAGTAGGATAAACAGAGCCAACAGCCGCCTTGACCTTCAAATTCATCCATTGCGTCATAAGGTGGCAATTTTGAGACTCTGTTATAGCATCCACGGGATAGCTGGCAGGAGCCGTCAAGGCATGCTCCAGCTGAAGCAGCTCGGTGGAAGCCATGCTGCTTCTGCGCTGAGATGGCGGGGTAGCTTCGGGGGAGGCTTCGGCAGTACGTTTGCTGCGATTTGCTTCTCATTCCTCTATCGCGTCTACCCTTGCTTGCAGTGCCTGTATTTGGTCTGCTGCACTTTTTTCCTCCTCTCATGGGATTTGTAACCGCCTGCGTCCGGAAACCCAACCTTCCACGGAATGGAGCCTGGCGTGCCTTGTGTCCGTCCAGGGTGCTCAGGATTCCCGAGGGCCATTGTGAGCTCGTCGTACTCTCTGTCTGGAAAGAACGTCCCTTCCTGCGCTGCTTCGATATACTGCTTAAGCTTACTGACTGGTATGTCCATTTGATCGTTCGTCCAAATGCACTTCCCTATTACAGGGTCCAGTGTTCTGCCAGCCCCGAAGAACCAAGTCCGGCAACGGTCTGGCCAGTTAATTATCTCTGATTCGATCCCTTTATGAAACAGATCATTCTCAGTCTTGGACCACTTAGGCCGGGCTACGAGGTAGCCATCTGACCCCGTGCGATGGTGAAGCTTCTTCTTCGCAACATTTTGCTTGTTTGTCGCCGACATCTTCTTACTCTTTTCTGATGTCTTGTGGGCCACAAATGCGGGCCAGTGATCTCTGATCTTCTCATATCTGCCCTTGAATTCTGGTGTCTCATTATTTTCGACAAACTTATTCAGCTCTTTCTTCCACCTCCTGAATAGTTCTGCCATCCTCTTCAGAGCAAAAGACTTGATTAATTTCTCTTTAACTGGGTTCTCTGGATTATCCTCAGGCGGTAGGGTGAAATTTGACTTCAGCTCAGTCCAAAGATCATTTTTCTGCATATCATTGACATAAGACACCTCAGGGTCTTCTGTAGCCGGCTTAAACCATTGCTGGATGCTTATCGGGATCTTGTCCCTAACCAGAACCCCGCACTGAGCAACAAATGCGCTCTTTGTCCGGAGGGGTTCAATAGGTTGGCCGTCAAGCGCGATTGCTATGATCTCAAACTTTTCATCCGAGCTCAACTTTTTCTTCGGGCCTCGTCTCTTTACCAAAGTTGTGCTCGATTCGGAGGGCTAGAAAAAAGAACAAAGACTTAATTAATATGTGTACATACCAAAACAATGAATGCATCAATCAGCTAGTTAGCATAGGCTTAACTAATATATATACCTGGCCGGACTCGGTTCGGTCACCGGAGCCGTCATCACGGTCTCCTTCTTGCACCGGCATTGGGTCACCGGAGCCGTCCTCGTGTTCTTCTTCTTGCACCGGCATTAGGTCACCGTAGCCAGCTTGTTCACCCTCTCCTTCCAGACCATCGGTTTCGTTGAGAAACAACGAGATGGCATCACTTCCTTCTGCGATTATGTCCCTCAACAACGCTTCTTTTATTGCTTCGTCTAGGGCGGTGTCCCTAGTTTGTACAAATATTTACAACATGGAAATTATTATTCAAACATGACAGATGGATATATTAGTGCCAACCGTAGAACTAGCTACCTAATCATAGTAAGCTATCGGGAGGGGGTATATATCGACAACGACGACACTACATCTATGTCCCTCGACGACCCTCGTTCCCGATAAAAAAAAGAGGAAGAAGAAGAAAAATAAGAGGAGAAGAAAGAATAGAGGAGAAGTCTCCTCTATTCTTTCTTCTCCTCTTATTTTTCTTCTTCCTCTTCTTTTTTATCCTCTTCTTCCTCTCATGTTCGATAGGATCGCCGAGGGGTCGGGAGGTTGCCTAGTGTCAAGGGATTCAACAAAACCATGTCTTCATCATTAGGCGAAAGTAACATGTGCATGATGGTATGAAGCTCTTCAAAGTTGTTCTGGAACGGAGTCCCAGATAGGATAATTCGCTTTTTGGTACAAAGTTCAGCAAGAGCCTTCCGAATATTGCTATTTGGGAGGCCTTTGCTGAATTCGTACCAAAAGGCGGATTATTCTATCCGGGACTCCATTCCAGAACAACTTTGCAGAACTTCGTACCAACATGCCCTGGTTACTTCCGGCTAATGATGAAGGCATGGATTTCTTTAATACTTTGACACTAGGAAACCTCTCTCTACTTCCGGCTAATAAGAATAAGAAGAAGAAGAAGAAGAAGAAGAAGAAGAAGAAAAAAGAAGAAAAAGAAGAGGAGAAGAAGAAAGGAATAGTGGAGAAGAAGAGAAAATAGAATATATTCTATTTTCTCTTCTTCTCCACTATTCCTTTCTTCTTCTCCTCTTCTTTTTCTTCTTTTTTCTTCTTCTTATTTATTTCTCCTCTTCTTTTCGGTAGAGGAAACCCTAAATAGCTAGCAAGTATCATGGGTGTGAGATACATGTGGCCTTCAGTGTCGGACACTACATCCACGTCCCACAAGTGACGTGGGCGTCGAAGCCCACGCCACTTGTGGGATGTGGGTGTAGTGTCCGACACCGACGATACATGTATCTCACACCGACGATACTTTCTATTTATGGTTTCTCCTCTACCGCTCCTCGACCTCTCGACGACCCTCGTTCCTGATAAAATAAAGAGGAAGAAGAAGAAGAAAAAAGAAGAGAAGAAAGAATAGAGGAGAAGACTTCCTCTTCTTCCTCTCCTCTTCTTCTCCCTCTTCTTCCCCTTCTTCCTCGCCTCTCTCATGAATGTCCGGCGTTCTCGACCCCCCCACGTGTCGAAGAAAAAAAAGAAGAAAAAAAAAGAGGAGAAGAAGAAAGGAATAGAGGAGAAAAGAGAAAATAGAATATATATTCTATTTTTCTCTTCTTCTCCTCTATTCCTTTCTTCTTCTCCTCTTCTTTTTCTTCTTTTTTCTTCTTCTTATTTATTTCTCCTCTTCTTTTCGGTAGAGGAAACCCTAAATAGCTAGCAAGTATCGTGGGTGTGAGATACATGTGGCCTTCGGTGTCGGACACTACATCCACGTCCCACAAGTGACGTGGGCGTCGAAGCCCGCGCCACTTGTGGGATGTGGGTGTAGTGTCCGACACCGATGGTACATGTATCTCACACCGACGATACTTTCTATTTAGGGTTTCTCCTCTACCGCTCCTCGACCTCTTGACGACCCTCGTTCCCGATAAAATAAAAAGGAAGAAGAAGAAGAAAAAAGAAGAGAAGAAAGAATAGAGGAGAAGACGTCCTCTTCTTCCTCTCCTCTTCTTCTCCCTCTTCTTCCCCTTCTTCCTCGCCTCTCTCATGAATGTCCGACGTTCTCGACCCCCCCCACCCTCGACCCCTAGGCGACCGTCGACCCCTCCCGATAAAAGAAAGATGAAGAAGAAGAAAAAAAAGAGGAGAAGAAAGAATAGAGGAGAAGCTCCTCTATTCTTTCTTCTCCTCTTTTTTTTTTCTTCTTCCTCTTCTTTTTTATCCTCTTCTTCCTCTCATGTTCGACGACCCTCGACCCCGATAATTTTTTTTCCCCGATAACATTTTTTTCTCCGAGATAGTTAGTGTTCCCGAGTGAACCGGAGGGGGACATTTTTTTCTACGAATGTTCTATATACATACATCCATCAATATCATTCCATACATACATATACATCTACATTATATATGAGCAAAAAAATATCAAAATTCATCATACATACATGTACAGTATATATGAACAAAAATTATAAACTTTCTCCCCAACTCATACATACATACATACATACATCTACATGATATCAATATTTTGCAAATTAAGGAGCAGGGAAGGAAGGAAGGGGGGAGGATGGGGCGGTAGCTACCTCTCCCGGAGGGATCGGGGAGGAGACGCGGGCGGCCAGTGTCGGGGGCGATGACGATGAGGACGGGCTCGGGGTCGGCGAGGGCGAGGGCGACGGTGGGGCGCGCTCGGCGGCAGCGGACGGGCTCGGGGGCGCAGGGGGTGCTCGGGGGCGGCAGATGGGCTCGGCGGCGTAGGGGGTGCTCGGGGGCGGTGGACGGGCGGCCGGCGATGACGGCGAGGCAGGGCGCGCTCGGGGGCGGGGCAGGGGCAACGGCGGCGACAGCGAGGTAAGCACAGGGGCAGCCTGACGGCGACGTCGGGGCGGGATCGAAGAAACTGAACCAAAATTTTCACAAGTGTGGCTTATATAGATGGAGCATTGGTCCCGGTTGGTGGCACAAACCGGGACTAATGCCCCCTTTAGTCCCGGTTGGTGCCACGATCCGGGACCAAAGGCCAATTTTCAGCAGCCCAAAGGGCGGGAAGCGGCGGCCTTTGGTCCCGGTTGGTGGAACCAACCGGGACTAAAGGGGGGCATTGGTCACGGTTGGTGCCACGAACCGGGACCAATGCCTCCTTTAGTCCCGGTTGGTGCCACCAACCGGGACCAATGGCCTTTGCTGCCCCGAGCCCAAAAGTTTAGTCCCACATCGCTAGCTGAAGGGCGCCGGCACTGGTTTATAAGCGCTGGTGTTCCTACCCATTCGAGCTCCTCTCTAATGCAGGCTTTCGGGCCTAAACTTGCTACTGCCTGTGGGCCTATTGGGCCTTCTGCGGGCCTGAATCCTGGCCCATGTAGGGTTTCTAGTCGTATTCAGGCCGTGAAGGCCCAATAGGAGGCATTTTTTGGTTTTTTCTTTTTTATTTCTATATTTTTTTGGTTTTTTATTTTTTTATTTCTACTTAAAACTAAATACTTACAATTTTTTGGTGATTTCTTTTTGCTTTTAGGTCACAAAAATTATAAACTTTCTGTTAGTGCCATTAGTTTTAAATTTTAAATAGTTTAAATTTGAATTTTTAAAAATTTGTGTGAATCACTAGTTTATGAATAACTTTACTATAAAAATAGATTTTTTTTCTATTTATTTTTTATTTCTACTTACAACTAAATAATTACAGTTTTTTAGTGATTTCTTTTTGCTTTTAGGTCACAAAAATTATAAACTTTCTGTTAGTGCCATTAGTTTTAAATTTTAAATAGTTTAAATTTGAATTTTTTAAAATTTGTGTGAATCACTAGTTTATGAATAACTTTACTATAAAATTAGAATTTTTTTCTTCTTTGCTATTTATTTTTTATTTATACTTACAATTAAATACTTATAGTTTGATTTTAGGTCACAAAAATTATATTCTTTTTGCTATTGAAGAATATTATAGTTTTATTTTAGTTGATCATAACATAATATTTTAATTGATTGTTTTTATTGTCATAAAAGTTTTGTAGTTTATTCTGTTTGCTATTAATTCATTCTTTGAGCTAAATGACTCTGAAATTGGAAAGCATTTCAAAATGAACTCTGAAAAGGTTGAAAGTTGGCATGGTATCATCATTTCACCCACATAGCATGTTCCAAAAAGTAGAGAGGGTTACGACAAAAACTTGATGCACTTCGTGTACAAAATGGACAATCACTTTCGAAGTATCAAAGTTTCAAACCATAAGACATGAAAGCATTTCAAATGAACTCTGAAAAAGTTGAAAGTTGGGATGGTATCATAATTTCACCCACATAGCATGTGCATGTACAAAACGGACAATGGTAGCATGTTCGTCTGTTACAAATTTGGCATGGTATGATCATAATAGTTACGGGAGAAAGTCTTCACTTTTTCTTCGCTTGTGTCATTTGCTTATTGCATCGTAACCATGGATAATCTTCATTGTTTATCAGGATGCTTGGGTCAGCCTTGACATTGAAGGGAGAAATTTCATGAAACTTTTCATAATCTTCAGACATGTCTGTCTTGCCGTCCACTCCCAGGATGTCCCTTTTTCCTGAAAGAACTATGTGGCGCTTTGGCTCATCGTATGATGTATTCGCTTCCTTATCTTTTCTTTTTCTCAGTTTGGTAGACATGTCCTTCACATAGATAACCTGTGCCACATCATTGGCTAGGACGAACGGTTCGTCAGTGTACCCAAGATTTTTCAGATCCACTATTGTCATTCCGTACTGTGGGTCTACCTGTACCCTGCCGCCTAACAGATTGACCCATTTGCACTTAAACAAAGGGACCATAAAATCAGGTCTGTAGTCAAGTTCCCATATGTCCACTATGTAACCATAATATGTGTCCTTTCCGCTCTCGGTTGCTGCATCAAAGCGGACACCGTTGTTTTGGTTGGTGCTCTTTTGATCTTGGGCGATCGTGTAAAATGTATTCCCATTTATCTCGTATCCTTTGTAAGTCAATACAGTCAAAGATGGTCCCCTGGACAACAAGTACAACTCATCACAAATAGTGTTGTCACCTCTGAGACGTGTTTCCAACCAACTGCTGAAAGTCCTGATGTGTTCACATGTAATCCAGTTGTCGCACTGCTCCAGGTGTTTGGAGCGCAGACTGTTCTTGTGTTCATCGACATACGGGGTCACCAAGGTAGAGTTCTGTAGAACTGTGTCGTGTGCTTGAGACCAAGAATATCCGTCCCTGCATATTATTGAGTCTCTTCCAAGAGTGCCTTTTCCAGTCAGTCTCTCCTCATACCGCGATTTAGGGAGACCTATCTTGTTAAGGCCAGGAATGAAGTCAACACAAAACCCGATAACATCCTCTGTTTGATGGCCCATGGAGATGCTTCCTTCTGGCCTAGCGCGGTTATAGACATATTTCTTTAGGACTCCCATGAACCTCTCAAAGGGGAACATATTGTGTAGAAATACGGGCCCCAGGATGACAATCTCGTCGACTAGATGAACTAGGATGTGCGTCATGATATTGAAGAAGGATGGTGGGAACACCAGCTCGAAACTGACAAGACATTGCGCCACATCACTCCTTAGCCTTGGTATGATTTCTGGATCGATCACCTTCTGAGAGATTGCATTGAGGAATGCACATAGCTTCACAATGGCTAATCAGACGTTTGGTAGAAGCCCCCTCAATGCAACCGAAAGCAGTTGCGTCATAATCACGTGGCAGTCATGAGACTTTAGGTTCTGAAACTTTTTCTCTGGCATATTTATTATTCCCTTTATATTCGACGAGAAGCCAGTCGTGACCTTCATACTGAGCAGGCATTCAAAGAAGATTTCTTTCTCTTCTTTCGTAAGAGCGTAGCTGGCAGGACCTTTATACTGCTTCGGAGGCATGCCGTCTTTTTCGTGCAAACGTTGCAGGTCCTCTCGTGCCTCAGGTGTATCTTTTGTCTTCCCATACACGCCCAAGAAGCCTAGCAGGTTCACGCAAAGGTTCTTCGTCACGTGCATCACGTCGATTGAGGAGCGGACCTCTAGGTCTTTCCAGTAGGGTAGGTCCCAAAATATAGATTTCTTCTTCCACATGGGTGCGTGTCCCTCAGCGTCATTCGGAACAGCTAGTCCACTGGGACCCTTTCCAAAGATTATGTAGTGTAAATCATTGACCATAGCAAGCACGTGATCACCGGTGCGCATGGCGGGCTTCTTCCGGTGATCTGCCTCGCCTTTGAAATGCTTGCCTTTCTTTCGACATTGATGGTTGGTCGAAAGAAATCGATGATGGCCCAAGTACACATTCTTCCTACATTTGTCCAGGTATATACTTTCAGTGTCATCTAAACAGTGCGTGCATGCGTGGTATCCTTTGTTTGTCTGTCCTGAAAGGTTACTGAGAGCGGGCCAATCGTTGATGGTCACGAACAGCAACGCCTTAAGGTTAAATTCCTCCTGTCTGTGCTCATCCCATGTACGTACACCGTTTCCATTCCACAGCTGTAAAAGTTCTTCAACTAATGGCCTTAGGTACACATCAATTTCGTTGCCGGGTTGCTTAGGGCCTTGGATGAGAACTGGCATCATAATGAACTTCCGCTTCATGCACATCCAAGGAGGAAGGTTATACATACATAGAGTCACGGGCCAGGTGCTGTGATTGCTGCTCTGCTCCCCGAAAGGATTAATGACATCCGCGCTTAAAGCAAACCATACATTCCTTGGGTCCTTTGCAAACTCATCCCAGTACTTTCTCTCGATTTTTCTCCACTGCGACCCGTCAGCGGGTGCTCTCAACTTCCCATCTTTCTTTCAGTTCTCACTATGCCATCGCATCAACTTAGCATGCTCTTCGTTTCTGAACAGACGTTTCAACCGTGGTATTATAGGAGCATACCACATCACCTTCGCCGGAACCCTCTTCCCGAGGGGCTCGCCGTCAACATCACCAGGGTCATCTCGTCTGATCTTATACCACAACGCACCGCATACCGGGCATGCGTTCAGATCCTTGTATGCACCGCGGTAGAGGATGCAGTCATTAGGGCATGCATGTATCTTCTCCACCTCCAATCCTAGAGGGCATACGACCTTCTTTGCTGCGTATGTACTGTCGGGCAATTCGTTATCCTTTGGAAGCTTCTTCTTCAATATTTTCAGTAGCTTCTCAAATCCTTTGTCAGCCACTGCATTCTCTGCCTTCCACTGCAGCAATTCCAGTACGGTACCGAGCTTTGTGTTGCCATCTTCGCAATTGGGGTATAACCCTTTTTTGTGATCCTCTAACATGCGATCGAACTTCAGCTTCTCCTTTTGACTAATGCATTGCGTCCTTGCATCGACAATGACCCGGCGGAGATCATCATCATCGGGCACATCGTCTGGTTCCTCTTGATCTTCAGCAGCTTCACCCGTGGCAGCATCATTGGGCACATCGTCTGGTTCCTCTTGATCTTCACCAGCTCCCCCCGTTGCAGCATCACCGTATGAGGGGGCACATAGTTGTCATCGTACTCTTCTTCTTCGCCGTCTTCCATCATAACCCCTATTTCTCCGTGCCTCGTCCAAACATTATAGTGTGGCATGAAACCCTTGTAAAGCAGGTGGGAGTGAAGGATTTTCCGGTTAGAGTAAGACCTCGTATTCCCACATTCAGTGCATGGACAACACATAAAACCATTCTGCTTGTTTGCCTCAGCCGCATCGAGAAACTCATGCACGCCCTTAATGTACTCGCGGGTGTGTCTGTCACTGTACATCCATTGCCGGTTCATCTACCTACATTATATATAATTAAGTGTCCAAATTAATAGAAGTTCATCATCACATTAAAACCAAAGTGCATACATAGTTCTCATCTAACAACATATAGCTCTCCAGAGCATCTAATTAATTAAACCATACATTGAAACTATGTAAAACATTTCAATGCGAAAACAAATGCGATCATAATCGCAACCAAGGTAACAATTGATCCAACGGCATAATGATACCAAGCCTCGGTATGAATGGCATATTTTCTGATCTTTCTAATATTCAAGCGCGTTGCATCCATCTTGATCTTGTGATCATCGACGACATCCGCAACATGCAACTCCAATATCATCTTCTCCTCCTCAATTTTTTTTATTTTTTCCTTCAACAAATTGTTTTCTTCTTCAACTAAATTTAACCTCTCGACAATAGGGTCGGTTGGCATTTCCGATTCACATACATCCTAGATAAATAAAATCTATGTCACGTTGGTCGGCATAATTTTCATAAACAATAAATGAACCAATAGTTATAAAGATAATATACATACCAAATCCGAATCATAGACAGGACGAGGGCCGACGGGGGCGGATACCAAAACCATCGCACTATATAAGATGCAATAATAAATGTAAGAAAATGATACAAGTATCTATCTAAACATACAAGTAAGAATATTTTTCCTTTCAGAAAGAAGATAAGAACAAGAGGCTCACCACGGTGGTGTCGACGATGAGTTTGGCGTGGGTGACCGACGGCGGTGAAGACGGGGACGGGGCGTGACGGACCGCTAAATCTAGACAAATCTCGAGGAAAATGAAGCTTGGAGGTCGAGCTTCGAGAGGAGAAAGCTTAAGTAGTGTGGCTCGGGCATTCCATCGAACACCTCATGTGCATAGGAGGTGAGCTAGAGCACCACAAAGCCCTCCCCCCCTCGGCCAGAAAAAACAGAGCACTGTGCTCTGCTCTTGCGCGAGGGGGTATATATAGGCACCTCATTGGTCCCGGTTGGTGTCATGAACCGGGACTAAAGGGGAGCCTTTGGTCCCGGTTCATGCCACCAACCGGGACCAATGGTGGTGGGCCAGGAGCGAGGCCCATTGGTCCCGGTTCGTCCCACCAACCGGGACCAAAAGGTCCAGACAAACCGGGACCAATGGCCCACGTGGCCTGGCCGGCCCCCTGGGCTCACGAACCGGGACCAATGCCCACATTGGTCCCGGTTCTACACTGAACCGGGACTAATGGGCCGAGCCGGCCTGGACCATAGCCCTGTTTTCTATTAGTGTAAAGATTGGACCATAAATATCTTCCAATACATTCCACAAGTGTGCAGTAGCCTTTCACTACAAGTCGCCTTATCTTCTAGAAGGATGAATATATATTTTTTTCTCCATGATTATGAAAACCCTTGCGCTTGGTCAGCAAAATTCCGTCACATGTCAAGTCCAACGCATGCGCATAGGGAATTACAGTGGTGATCCTTGTGACTAGTAGTTAAGGATTCCTACATGAATAACATTCATCTTAGAACATGTGGTGACTTTCTCAAAACCAACAAGTTGATAGTGAAAAGTGTCCTTGGAAGCACGAGCCAAAAACTGAGTGAATTTGGTTACCCAAAATTTAATTGTTTATTGGTGAAGTCATACTCAATGCTTACCATACAAAGTTTCTCATATGCATGAGAACTTTTACAAACCGGATAATCCCATTATGTCCATTTTTATCAATACATCGCAAAGATTATCCTAGATTACACCGAAGTAAAAAATCTTATAGTTATACAGAGAATTAGTAAACTCAATATACATGATTTTATATAGGGTGCCCCTCACATATATTGCATCAATAGAATCGTAGGTTTTTAGTTTCAAGATCTTGTGTATTTTTTGTTTGTTTCATATGGCACGTCATTTTGTACGAAATGTAAAAACGTCGAGTTCGGCCCTACCTGCGATCTCATGATTGAACTATATAAATTCATCTCCCGCTATTCGATAAATTGAATGTTAATTTCCTTCTCCTGAAGAGACTAGAAAATCTCCTTTTCAGCGTGCACCGTCTTGTTTGCCGTCTATCCCATATGCTGAGTGAAATTAGTCTGCAAGTATTATTTTGCCCTGCCATTTTTTGGGGTGGCCTTGATGCGTAGAACCGACCCTATTGTTGCATACTTACAATTTCCATCAACTAAATTTATCAACCCCATCCCTGTCATAGAAATGTATTGATATATAGAAAACTAACTAAGCGGCAACATCACTCTCGCTTGTTGAGTGCCGGAATGAGGATGAAGGCGACTTGGTATCCTAGGAACATAAACTTTGATGTGATCCCCATTTTTTAGTTAATCATGGATTATAAATTTTATCTATAATTTATCTAATATTTTCGATGGAGAGGCTTGGATTGTTGGTTCCAGTTTTGGAAAAACAGTAAGTCTTAGTGGTGGTCATTTTGCAGAGTTACGTTGGATCTTGCACCTAGGTTTGAAACATTTGCACACTCCATTGGATGCTCGACGTCTAGCAAGATGTGATGGCTTGTCACCATCGTGGAGTTCATGGTTACGTGAGGTTCCTTCTATAGACAATGGTTCAAGTTTGTCGCATTGTTGTTGAAAAATATGGAATATGTATTTGATCATCTCTCTCATAGTTAAATAAATAGAGCATGGCCAAAACATGCAATCCTGGCTTTGGTGATACAACAAACTTTTTTATGCCTTTTCGCATGTTAACCCTCTATATGAGGCAGTTTCCTAAGACCAACTGCACTACATGTGTTTTGTCATTAAATGGCGCATTGTAGAGTGCTCAAATCATTTTCTGCCGCTAGTTTGTGTTTGTTTTTCCCTTAGTTGAAAATGTAGTTTTTTCATTAGCGGCGTATTTGGATTAGTTGGGTGGATGGTAGTCACCATGCCTTTCTGAGCGAACTAATGCCATCTCTTGCAACAACGTTTTTGATGGGCAAAAAAACTAGTCACCGATGAAATAGGGCATGTTTGGTCATTCATATCCTTGAGCTTTTTGATGCCATGCATGTCGTATATTTCAGCACTAGAGCCTGTGATGGGAAAGTTTCTACTACCCTCACAAATTCACCTGGCAAGCTACATTCTTTGTAAAAAGCATCAAAATGAACTTCTGAGCTAGACGACTCGGGAAAATTTTCACATAGGAGGCATATCCATAAAACATGACCACGCAGACAAAAAGGCATGCCATCAACGCATCACAAATAATACAAGTAGATGTCGCGGATTCTTATTTAGATGACCACTCGCAGTGGACATGATATACATGTGTGTATCACTGGTTAAGTCGGGTCCAAACAAGTACATGCAAGTATGGCATGTTATTTAGGTAGAACATATACATTCTAGGTGATGTAGATGTGTTGATGCACCTCTCATGGTGTGAGCCTGCCTTCTTGCACACACATTGAGCATCATCGGTGAGGCTAGGTTTCACCCTGATCGTTGGAGACAGAATTGGTCATGGACACGAGTCTTACCACAGACTGTGAGAATGGCATTGATTTCATCAAGGACATTGGCATAGACACGGGCACGTGCTCGGGTGAAGGCAGAACACAAATAGTCTACGGTGCTCGGCGTCTGACGAATCTGCTGGCAGCACTGGTTCTTCTCAAACGGCTCATCTTGCCCAAGCGGATGTTGACGCACACTTTGAGAGCAATTTCATTGCTCAACTTGCATCGTCCGCCGACGGGGGATGACAGCGGCGCCTATGCTGGTGAAGGCGGTAGGTCTTCGCCACATGCATTGTTTGAAGACATAGCTAGGAGGATTGCGATGAGAAGGAGGCCACAAGAGGATTTTATGGCTTTGGTGTTGGTGGTCGCCATTGTCGTTGATGCTTGGTTGTTGTGTGGGTGAGCAGATCGATGCTTGTGCATGTGCAGACTTGGAACGTATCAATTTATAGGACACCTGTGAAATTGTTTGGCAAGGAGATTAGTACTCGCGCATGTACAGATTACGACCCATCATGTCTCATGCCAAAGAATAGTATATTTTAGGCAGTTCATGGAATGTGGTATCAGACTAATTTAGTTCTTTTCTAAGGTATTAATTAATACAAATGTACAATATGAAATTATGCTTCTGTACGAAACGTGCATTGAAGGTACAAGTGAGGAATGTCCACGTTCTCACAGTGTTTCTTTGTTTTCTTTGAGAAACTACTAAAACTTTACAGTGTACATAAAATAATTAAATAGTAAGTATAGAGTTATGAAATAATTTTTCGATGGAACATGACTAACTTGAGAATGAAGTAGAATGAAATACTAGGTAGCAAACACATCCACGCGTGTCCACTAACAAGATCAAACTGTTTGATATCCTCGGAAGCTAAAATGATGACCCATTCTTAAATATTTGAGCGAGATATGAGCAAGTAAAGATTGGGCCATAAATATCTTCCAATACATTCCACAAGTGTGCAGTAGCCTTTCACTACAAGTCGCCTTATCTTCTAGAAGGATGAATATATATTTTTTTCTCCATGATTATGAAAACCCTTGCGCTTGGTCAGCAAAATTCCGTCACATGTCAAGTCCAACGCATGCGCATAGGGAATTACAGTGGTGATCCTTGTGACTAGTAGTTAAGGAATCCTACAAGAATAACATTCATCTTAGATCATGTGGTGACTTGCTCAAAACCAACAAGTTGATAGTGAAAAGTGTCCTTGGAAGCACGAGCCAAAAATGAGTGAATTTGGATACTCGAAATTTAACTGTTTATTGGTGTGGTCGTACTCAATGCTTACCACACAAAGTCGCTCTTATGCATGAGAACTTTTACAAACAGGATAATCCCATTACGTCCATTTTTATCAATACATGGCAAATAATATCCTAGATTACATCGGAGTAAAAAGATATTCTAGTTATACAGAGAATTATTAAACTCAATATACATAATTTTATATAGGGTGCCCCTCAGATATAGTGCGACAACAAAATCGTAGGTTTTTAGTTTCAACATCTTGTGTATTTTTTTGCTTGTTTCATGTGGCACGTCAATTTGTACGAAATGTAATAATGTTGAGTTCGGCCCTGCCTGAGATCTCATGATTGAATTGTGGAAATTCATCTCCTGCTATTCGATTAATAGGATGTTAATTTCCATCTCCTCAAAACACTAGAAAATCTCTTTTCCAGTGTGCACCGTCTTGTTTGCCGTCTATCCCATATGCTCAGTGAAATTAGTCTATCAGTATTATTTTGCCCTGCCATTTTTTGGGGTGGCCTTTCAGCCTAGAACCGACCCTATTATTGCATAGTTAATATTTCCATAAACTAAATTTATCGACCCCATCCCCATCTTAGAAATGTATTGATATATAGAAAACTAACTAAGCGGCAACATCACTCTCGCTTGTTGAGTGGCGGAATGAGGTTGAAGGCGACTTGGTGTCCTAGGAACATAAACTTTGACGTGATCCCCATTTTTTAGATAATCATGGATTATTAATTTTATCAATTATTTCATGTAATACTTTAGATGGAGAGGCTCGGATTGTTGGCTCTAGGATAGTAAGTGTTAACGGTGGTCATTTTACAGAGTTACATTGGATCTTGCACCTAGGTCTGAAACGTTGGCACACTCCGTTGGATGCTCGACGTCTAGCATGATGTGATGGCTTGTCACCATCGGGGGCTTCATGGTTACGTGATGTTCCTTCTATAGACAATGGTTCGAGTTTGTCACATTGTTGTTGAAGAATCTGGAATATGTATTTGATCATCTCTCTTATAGTTAAATAGACATAGCATGGCCAAAACATGCAATCCTTTGATGTTCCTTCTATAGACAATGGTTCGAGTTTGTCACATTGTTGGTGATACAATAAACTTTTTATTCCTCTTCGAATGTTAAACCTCCATATGAGGCAGTTTCCTAAGACTATCTGCACTACAGGTGTTTTGTCATTAGATGGCGCATTGTAGAGTGCTCATATCATTTTCTGCCGCTAGTTTGTGTTTGTTTTTTCCCTTATTTGAAAATGTAGTTTTTTCATTAGTGGCATATTTGGATTAGTTGGGTGGATGCTAGTCACCATGCAAAAAACTAGTCACCAATGAAATAGGGCATGTGTGGTCATTCAGATCCTTGAGCTTTTTGATGCCATGCATGTCGTATATTTCAGCACTAGAGCCTGTGATGAGAAAGTTTCTACTACCCTCAAAAATTCACTTGGCAAGCTAAGTTGTGAGTAAAAAGATTCAAAATGAACTTCCGAGCTAGAAGACTCGGGAACATTTTCACATAGGAGGCATATCCATAAAACATGATCACGCAGACAAAAAGGCATGCCATGAACGCATCACAAATAATACAAGTAGATGTCACGGATTCTTATTTAGAGGACCACTCGCAGTGGACATGATATACATGTGTCTATCACTGGTTAAGTCGGGTCCAAACAAGTACATGCAAGTATGGCAGGTTATTTAGGTAGAACATATACATTCTAGGTGATGTAGATGTGTTGATGCACCTCTCATGGTGTGAGCCTGCCTGCTTGCACACATTGAGCATCATCGGTGAGGCTAGGTGTTCACCCTGATCGTTGGAGACAGAATTGGTCATGGACAAGAGTCTTACCACAGACTGTGAGAATGGCATTGATTTCATCAAGGACATTGGCATAGACACGGGCACGTGCTCAGGTGAAGGCAGAACACAAATAGTCTACGGCGCTCGGCGTCTGACGAATCTGCTGGCAGCACTGGTTCTTCTCAAACGGGCTCATCTTGCCCAAGCGGATGTTGAAGCACACTTTGAGAGAAATTTCATCGCTCAACTTGCACCGTCCGCCGATAGGGGATGACGGCGGCGCCTGTGCTGGTGAAGGCAGTAGGTCATCGCCACGTGTATTGTCTGAAGACATAGCTAGGAGGATTGCGATGAGAAGGAGGCCACAAGAGGATTTTATGGCTTTTGTGTTGGTAGTCCCCATTGTCGCTGATGCTTGCTTGTTGCGTGGGTGAGCGGATGGATGCTTGTGCATGTGCAGACTTGGAATGTATCAATTTATAGGATGCGTGTGAAATTGTTTGGCAAGGCGATTAGTACTCGTGCATGTACATATTGTGACCCATCATGTCTCATGCCAAAGAATAGTATATTTTAGGCAGTTTATGGAATGTGGTATCAGACTAATTTAGTTCTTTTCTAAGATCTTAATTAATACAACCATACAATAAGAAATTACGCTTATGTACCAAACGTGCATTGAAGGTACAAGTGAGGAATATCCACATTCTCATAGTTTTTCATGATTTTCTTTGAGAAACTATCTAAAACTTTATGGTGTATATAAAAGTAAATAAATAATAAGTATAGAGTTTTTTTACATAATTTTTTGATGGAACATGCCTAACTTGAGTATGAAGTAGAATGAACTACTAGGTACCAAACATATCCACGCGTGTCCACTAACAAGATCAAACTATCTGATATCGTCAGAAGCTAAAATGAGAACCCATTCTTAAATATTTGAGCGGGTTATGAGCAAGTAAAGATTGGGCCATAAATATCTTCCAATACATTCCACAAGTGTGTAGTAGGCTTTCGCTACAAGTCGCCTTATCTTCCTTAAGGATGAATATAGATTTTTTTTCCATGATTACGAAAACCCTTGCGCTTGCTCAGCAGAATTCCGTCACACAACAAGTCCAACATATGTGCATAGGGAATTACAGTGGTCATCCTTGTGAATAGTAGTTAAGGAATCCTACATGAATAACATTCATCTTAAATCATGTGGTGACTTGCTCAAAACCAACAAGTTGATAGTGAAAAGTGTCCTTGGAAGCATGAGCCAAAAACTGTGTGAATTCGGATACCCGGAATTTAACTGTTTACTGGTGTAGTCGTAATCAATGCTGACCACACAAAGTCGCTCTCATGCATGTGAACTTTTACAAACCGGAGTAAAAAAATCTTCTAGTTATACAGAGAATTAGTAAACTCAATATACATGATTTTATATAGGGTGTCCCTCAGATATAGTGCGACAACAAAATCGTCGGTTTCTAGTTTCAACATCTTGTGTATTTTTTGCTTGTTTCATGTGGCACGTCATTTTGTATGAATTGTAATAATGTCGAGTTCGGCCCTGCCCGAGATCTCATGATTGAATTGTAGAAATTCATCTCCTGCTATTTGATTAATTGAATGTTAATTTCCTTCTCCTCAAAACACAAGAAAATTTCAGTGTGCACCGTCGTCCGTCTATCCCATATGCTGAGTGAAATCAGTGTGTCAATATTATTTTGCCCTGCCTTTTTTTGCGGGGGTCTTTAAGCCTAGAACCGACCCTATTGTTGCATACTTACCATTTCCATCAACTAAATTTATCGACCCCATCTCCGTCTTAGAAATGTATTGATATATAGAAAACTATCAAAGCGGCAACATCACTCGCGCTTGTTGAGTGCCGGAATGAGGATGAAGACGACTTGGTGTGCTAGGAACATAAAATTTGATGTGATCCCCATTTTTTAGTTAATCATGGATTATTAATTTTATCAATTATTTCATGTAATATTTTAGATGGAGAGGCTCGGATTGTTGGCTCGAGTTTTGGAAAAATAGTAAGTGTTAGCGGTGGTCATTTTGCAGAGTTATGTTGGATGTTATACCTAGGTATGAAACGTTGGCACAGTCCATTGGATGCTCGACGTCTAGCACGATGTGATGGCTTGTCACCATCGGGGGCTTCATGGTTACGTGAGGTTCCTTCTATAGACAATGATTCAAGTTTGTCACATTGTTGTTGAAGAATATGAAATACGAATCTGATCATCTCTCTCATATTTAAATAAACAGTGCATGGACAAAACATGCAATCCTGGCTTTGGTGATACAACAAACTTCTTTATGCCTTTTCGCATGTTAAACCTCCATATGAGGCAGTTTCCAAAGACCATCTGCACTACAGGTGTTTTTTCAGTAGATGGCGCATTGTAGAGTGCTCAAATCATTTTCTGCCGCTAGTTTGTTTGTTTCCCCCCTTATTTGAAAATGTAGTTTTTTCATTAGCGGCGTATTTGGGTTAGATGGGTGGATGCTTGTCACCATCTTGTTTTGGAGATTGTTTTATTACGGATATGTCAACTGGCCTTTCTAAGCGAACTAATGCCATCTCGGGCAACAACGTTTTTGACGGGTAAAAAAACTAGTCAGCGATGAAATAGGGCATGTGTGGTCATTGAGATCCTTGAGCTTTTTGATGCCATGCATGTCATACATTTCAGCACTAGAGCCTGTGATGGGAAAGTTTCTACTACCCTCACAAATTCACTTGGCAAGCTACATTGTGAGTAAAAAACTTCAAAACGAACTTCTGAGCTAGATGACTCGGGAAAATTTTCACGTAGGAGGCATATCTATAAAACATGACCACACAGACAAAAAGGCATGCCATGAACGCATCACAAATAATACAAGTAGATGTCGTGAATTCTTATTTAGATGACCACTCGCAGTGGACATGATATCACTAGTTGAAAAAGGGTCAAATGTGAAGCACATTAGTGCCGGCTTGTAACAGAATCGGCACTAATGTGATCAATATGTCGGGGGACTAATCCACGAACACCTATGAGACCGGCGGACCGAGTCCCTTTCGGTTCGGCGGGGGCGGATGTCGTGCAAAGAGCGGATCGAGGCGAAGCACACGAGCGGTTTACCCAGGTTCGGGCCGCACGGATGCGTAAAACCCTACTCCTGCTTTGTGGTTTGTATTGAATTCTTGCTCGGGAGCGTGGAGTGCTACAGTACACACCAGCAGCTAACGAGACCGAGTGTGAGTGTTCTGTGAGCTAGCTCCCCCTCTACGTTGTGCACGGGCCTCCTTTTATATGCTCAAGGGGTCACCGACAGGTGGCAACGAAGAGGAAGGGTAAAAATGGAAAGGTGCTGCGGTAGGTACAACTACCTCCTACAGTGTATCATACCTAACCCTGACGGCAGGGGACAAGGGCATTAAATGCCCGTCTGTGTCGCCTAAACAGTGCAAAAGGGACCGTCAGGGACGCCACTGCTCGCCACGATGGCAATCTTGTCAGCGCCGCTCGCCACTGCGCACCGCTGGCTGCACAGCTTCCCGCCACGCACGCCTGGAAGGGTCCTAGAGCGACACGTTGGTGGATGTGCTGGAGCGCGGGCACAGAGTGGTGATTTGCCGCGGCAAGCGCCTTGCTGCGGTCGTTGTCTTGTCGCGTCTGGGAGCTTGTCGCTCACCGGGCCTTGCCGGGACGCGAGGCGCGTCGCGGCAAGTTCCTTGAGATGCCTTGGGTGGCCTTCCCAGCAAGCTCCTCTTGCCGGGGTCTTGTCTCCTTAAGCGCCTTGCCTTGGTTGGCCTTCCCGGCAAGCTCCTCTTGCCGGGGTCTTGTGGTGTCTTGGTTGGATACTTTGTTCTTGAATGGCTCCAAAGGAACCACGGAGGACCTTGGCGGTCACCCGGCAAGCCTTGCCGCGGGATGCTGCGACTGCCCGTGCACAAGTTCGGGATACTAGGGTACCCCTACTCTAGTACACCGACAGGAGCCCCCAGGTCTGGGCCATACACGCTGCCGAGCACTGTTGGGCCAGGCCCAAAATAGAGCACGGGCACGCGCGGCCTAGGTTACGCCGTATCTCTCTTCGTATCCGTCGCGCCCTCCCCGAACGGCACGCGTTGAATGCGGCATCGTGGGAGAGATCGTGGGTGGTTTCTTTATTTGGAAATGCGGAACGTCCGCCCCCTCCCCCCTTTATAAGCAGGGGAAACAGGGGAAGTTCGCCCATTCGCCCGTTGCTACTTCCAATCTCAGAAATCTCCGCCACTCCCTCGCCTTCCCAAAGCTGAGAGAGAGAGAGCAGCGCTCCGCCCCCCATCGCCACCAGCACCACCAACGCCGTCGACCTCCTCCGCCACTTCCGCCATGGCTCCAAAAGCCGACAAGGGGAAGATCATGAAGTCAACCGAGGCGCAGCGGCTTGCGGTGCTGCGGAAGGAGCGGGCCGTCTTCCCCACCAAGCTTGCCGCGAAGGAGCTGAGGGAGAACTACTACCTCTTCTGGTCGACGGAGACGCGCACGCATCCGCGCACGAAGGTACTTCCCGCCGCCGCTTGGAAGAAGGCCCCAAACGGATACCCTTTCTTCGCATTGTTCTTCTACTGCGGGCTCTGCCCCCCTTTCTCTGAATTCTTCTGGGACATCATGAATACCTACGGATTCCAACTCCTTGACTTCACCCCCAATGCCGTTCTAACCATGGCAGTTTTCACACATCTCTGTGAAAACTTTGTCGGAGTCCACCCCAGTGTAGCCCTCTTCCGCCATTTCTTCATACCCCGAGTAGAGAGAGGAGAGCCTTTATCCGGCGGAGTCGCCTGGATCTCGAGGGCTGGCAAGAAGGAAACTTATCTGGAGGGGGAATTCCGTGGCAAGTGGGAGGAGTGGAGAGCAGACTGGTGTTGGATTGACGAGGAGAACCCGCAGCCATTCACCACCCGGCGCCAAACCCCGATAGCACGCGGCAGCGATTGGAGTGACGTGGCCCCGGAAGACAACAGGCTGAAGATTGCCGTCACCAGGATCCTATGCCTCAGGCTTGCCGGGCTTACTGTAGGCATTGTTGGCGCAGACTTTCTTCGCCGTCGCATCGCCCCCCTGCAGGAACGAGGAAGACCTGCCTGGGAGTTCAAGAATGCGGCAGATATCATGAGGTTGCGGCCGGGCCTCAACTTCAACTTCACTGTCCTGGAGCTCAACGCGATGCTGCAGGAGCTGTTCAAGTATGACCCCCAACATCCCGAGGTGTTCAGGTTGCCAGGGGGCGTCGTTCCGCTGTGCAACAATTCCTCGCTCGACCGCATCCGTGCAATGATGCCGGAGTGCGACTCGCATGGGATTGTGCCAACTTGGGAGGAGCCTGCGGACGACGTCGTGCAGCAGTTCTTCGATGACTTGGTGGAAGTGCCAATCCATTCCGACGAGAAGGACAGCCTCACCCGCGACACCACCGATGCAGAGATGGCGCTCATTGCCACTAGGCTGGAAGAGGCAGCGGCAGCCGCAGCCTCGGGCGACTATGGATTCACCGTGGAGGAGGCAGATGCAGCAGAAGCGGCAAGCCGTGCCGAGCGAGGGGAGCCTGCCGGCAAGAAGGAGCTTGCCGGGCGTGACGCCGAGCCGAGCGAGCCCGCCAAGGACACGAGCAGCTCGCTGGAAATCAACTCCTCTTCCTCCTCATCTTTGGGCAGCTCGCCGCAAGCAGAGCCTTCATCCCCACCAAGAAGGCGTCTCCGCAAGGCCGGTGATGTAGCGGAGCGGCAAGCGGGTCAACAGTCGCCGCGCCACATGACACGCTCCACCGCGGCAAACACCGTTGCCGTGGGAGCGCCTCATGCTGCGACGGCAACTGGAGCGGAATCTAGCCGGACCACCGCTTCAGTTCCTGCCGCTGCTCATGCCACGCCAGCAGCTGGGACGGGGTCGTCTCAGACCACCGCCACTGCTCCCGCCAAGCGGCCAAGGGAAGCTTCTCCTCCGCCTCCTCGCGCCGGGCGTGCACCGGACTTCGACTTCTCCGTGTTCAGCTCCGACGAGGAAGAAGAAGAAGAGTAAGCTTCTCTTGCTGTACTTGTAGTTCTTCAATTCTTGCTGTTTTTCTTGTATCTCATTTGCTTTTCTTTCTGAACTTGTTCCTCTTTAGGACCCTGGCCCAGAGAGCGGCAAAGAGAGCTAAGGTCCTGGTGATCGTCATCGAGGACGAGCCCACTGCGACAGCAAGTGGCGCGCCCGAGACAACCTTGCCGGACCCGGCGACTTTTCTCCAGAGCAGCCCCCAGCGTAAGTGTATGATTTACTTTCTGCTGCGAGGCGCGCATGGGTACTTGTCTTTGCTGATATCTGCTTATTGATTTGTGTAGGAGCCGAGCAGCCCCATCAGGAGCCAAGGGAGAATCCCCCGACAAGGGAGAATTCTCCGGCAAGGGAGGGCTTCCCGGTAAGGGAGAGGTCTCCGGTGAGGGAGAGCGCCAGTGGCCCCCCGACGGTGGAGACCACGACTGCAGAACCCGGCACAGGTACTCCTTTTGCTGAAAAAATTTCCCTGGGTTCTTCTTCTCTTGATCTTCTTGGGTTTTGCTTGATTTTTCTTGACTCTTCTCCCCTTGCCGGCTGTCAGACCCATCTGTAGCGGAGCAGATGGAGACCGAGGTCGCCGCCGAAGAAGCAGCCGGCGCTGGTGATCCCACCGGCGTCGAGGCCGCCAAGGCTGCCGCCGCAGCAACTGGCGAGGGGTCTGGCGATCATACTGACGGCCCAGAGGCCGCAGGAGCGCCAGGCGCTACGCCGACCGCCGACCCGTCCGCCGAAGCCGCAGCGCCAAGCTCCGAGGAGCCCCAGCCGGGCATCTACCTGAAGGCCGGCGACGACGTCTTCATCAACCTCCCCCGGGCGTCAAGCTCCAGGGCGCCGGTCGAGGGGGAGATCTTTGACGGGGAGGTGCTCGCCTCCGCGGGGCTGACGCTGGTCGATGCGCCAAGCAGCAGCAGCAACGAGCCTGAGGAAGAGCGGCTGCTGCGGAAGTTGATGTCGCTCTACCACGCGCGGCAAGCCAAGCTGGACTCCCGCGAGGCGCTTGTCGCGAAGGCAGGAGTAGACATCAAGAAGCGCGCGGAGGAGCTCCGGGGCTTCCACCAGGAAGCTCGTCGATCCTTGGCAGAGGAGCGGGAGCAACTCGACGAAGCGCAGAAGGCCTTCCTCCTCGAGAAGGCCGAAGTCGAAGAGCAGCAGCGGCTTGCCGCTGTGAAGCTATCCGCGGAGGAGGGCGAGCTGGCGCAGCGGAAGGTCAATCTTGACGCCCACGAGGAGGAGCTTGCCGCGCGCGAGGAAAAACTCGGCGGAGCCCTCAAGCAAGCAGAGGACGCTGCCGCCACCGCCGAGGCCGCCAAGAAGGAGCTGGAGACGAAGGTGGCGCAGCTGGAGGTCGATCTTTCCGAGAAGGGCAAAGAGCTCAGCGCCGCCAAGGACTCCAATGCAAATCTTGAGTCGAAGTTGACTGCTTTGACCAAGACGCTGAACGACGCCAAGAAGCAGGAGGCGGCCTTGAAGGAGGAGATCAAGGCCGACAAGGCACTGCTGGAAAGTGTCGCCGCCACCCAAAACACCTTCAGGGAAACAGTGGAGCACTGGACGGAGAGTCTTGTGAATGCCGCCACAGACATCGACAAGGAGCTGGCGCAGCTGGGGATGAAGGATCTCGGGTATCCCTCCGACGAGAACCTCCAACCCAGCGCCAAGCTCGTCTTGTTCTTCAAGGGCGTGGCGACGGCCCTCCAGCGACTTCGGGAGAGGATCCCAAAGCAGCTGGCCGACGAGGCGCGCAAGATCTACGCGGGAGCTCTTCAGAAAGTGTTGGTGAAGGTGTCCTTCCGCAATCTGGGCCTCAACTTCACCAACGTCCTCAAGACCTTGCCGCCGGATGCTGATCTGGAGGCGCTAAAGACCCTTGTCGCACCCATTGTGGACAAGGTGAGCGGGATCAAGAGGATCGAAGGCGACCGCGTAGATTAGGCCGCCCATTTCTTCTTCTCTTGTCGCTGTTTGTCATGTTATGGAAACAGTCTGTTAGAGCTGCGACAAGCTATCTTTGTAATATAACTTTATTCTGGGTAATGTTTGCAATGTTATTCCCTTTACTTGATTCCTCCCTTTGTATGTTTTCGCCCTACGCTTTTAGGGAACTTGCCGGTGCAGGCACCTGAGCCGCGAGCGCTGAGTGCGGAACATCAGCAGCCTGCTGGCGGTGCCGCTACCGGCAAGAAACCTTGTCGCAACTAGTTGCAGCTCACTTAAGTTGTTGAGCGGACTCGAAACAAAATAAGGGCGCAACTAGCTACGAGTTGGTTCCTTCATGCACAGGTTTTCCATACAAAGTGCGGTCGTTCAAGGGAGATAACTTAAATTTTTTAAAAATCTGATTGCTCAAACTTTGGCAACTTAGCTTTTCTATTGTTTGCTTCCTGGTAAGGCGAAATTTTCTTGAACGACGCCTGGTCCATACCATTATCTTCTCCTTTCCTCCCCGGCAAACTTGTGGGTGAGGGAACCTTCCTTTCCTTGAGAAAAAAGAAAGAAGAGAAAATAAAGATACAGAGCCTTATGGCTCGTTATTGCTTACCGTGGAGTAGGTGCTGCACAAAGTGTCAGATCATATATGCCAAAAAATAGAAAGCATGAAATTGACAAGATGTGCTGAGCACGTGAGCTTTTTAGGGAACTTGCCGGTGCAGGCACCTTAGCCGCGAGCGCTAAGTGCGGAACGTCAGCAGCCTGCTGGCGGTGCTGCTACCGACAAGGAACCTTGTCGCAACTAGTCGCAGCTCACTTAAGTTGTTGAGCGGACTCGAAACAAAGTAAGGGCGTGACTAGTAGGTGCCGCACAAAGTGTCAGATCACATATGCAAAAAATAGAAAGCATGAAACTGACAAGATGTGCGAAGCACATGAGCTTTACTTATGCACGGGGTCTGCGCCCGGCTTTGTACAAAGGATTACATGCAACAGCGGCAAGACTTGTACAAAAGGTGGTTGCCGGAACAAGTTCCGGCAACTGCGCCTTACGGGTAAAACTTACGAAGATGCTCAATGTTCCAGGAGTTGCTCACCGGAATGGCATCTTCGGTCTCAAGGCGGACAGCGCCAGGCCTAGTGACTCGTTTCACCCGTTAAGGGCCTTCCCACTTCGGCGTCAACTTGTTGGAATTCTTGGCGGACTGAACGCGCCGAAGAACAAGGTCGCCTTCCTCGAGACTTCTGGCGTTAACTTTGCGGCTATGGTAGCGGCGCAAAGCTTGCTGGTAGCGAGCAGCTCGCACAGCACCCTGAAGACGGTCTTCCTCAAGGAGCAGCGCGTCATCTTGTCACAGCTGCTCTTGCTCGAGCTCATCATAAGCGAGCACTCGAGGTGACGCATATACGAGTTCCGTGGGGATAACTGCCTCTGCTCCATAGACTAGAGCGAAAGGTGTCTGGCCAGTGGCTCGATTTGGCGTCGTCCTGATCGACCAAAGAACCACCGGCAGCTCCTCGATCCAGTTTTTTCCGCACTTGTGCAGCCTGTTAAAAGTCCTGGTCTTGAGCCCGTGCAGCACTTCAGCATTTGCCCTCTCCGCTTGACCGTTGCTTCTCGGGTGAGCAACAGAAGCGAAGCAGACCTTGGCGCCAAGATCTTGGACGTACTGCATGAAGGTGCGGCTCGTGAATTGCGTACCATTGTCGGTGATTATCCTGTTAGGGATCCCGAAGCGGCAAACAATCGACCTGAAGAACTTGACTGCTGACTGTGCTGTCACCTTCCTCACTGGTTCCACTTCCGGCCACTTTGTGAACTTGTCGATTGCGATGTACAAGTACTCAAAGCCCCCGACTGCTCGGGGAAAGGGGCCGAGGATGTCGAGCCCCCAGACCGAAAATGGCCAGGATAAAGGGATCGTCTGGAGAGCTTGAGCTGGTTGGTGTGTCTGCTTGGAATGGAACTGGCACGCTTCACACTTGGTTACTTGTGCAGTTGCATCCTGGAGGGCTGTCGGCCAAAAGAAACCTTGCCGGAATGCTTTGCCGACAAGTGCTCTTGCGCCAATGTGGTGACCACATATGCCTCCATGTATCTCTGCCAACAGCTTTTGTCTGTCTTCCCGGTGAATACACTTGAATTTCACACCGTTGAGTCTTCTTCTGTATAGTGTCTTGTCGACAAACTGGTACATACTTGACTGCCGGGCTACTCTTTCCGCTTCTTCTTGCTCTTCGGGAAGTTCTCCTGTCTGAAGGAAACGGACAATCTGTTGTGCCCATGCTGGAGCTTGTGGCTCGACAACAAGGACTAAAGGCAAATTTGCTACTGCGGGAACATCCGCTTCCACGGCGAGAACCTGCGGTTCCGCCGGAGCTTGACGTTCCCCGGCAAGTTTGCCGGAGCAAAACTTATCGGGAGCTTCTGCTTCGACGGAACAAACCCTAGGGTTTGCCGGAGCAGATTGCTCCTCAGCGCAAGGCAAATCTGTTGCTGCGGGAACATCCGCTTCCACGGCGAGAACCTGCGGCCCTGCCGGAGCTTGACGTTCCCTGGCAAGTTTGCCGGAGCAAAACTTTCCGGGAGCTTCTGCTTCAACGAAACAAACCCTAGGGCTTGCCGGAGCAGATTGCTCCTCAGCGCTCTTGGCGTTGATCTTGGGGACCTTCTTGGCGGCGGCTTCGGGAAGCTCTGCCGGAAAATAGTCACCAGAAATCAACTTCCTCTTCTTGCTCCATCCAGTTGATGGCGTTACGGACGGTTGAGTCAGCTTGAGCACAAAGATCCCTGGTTCCACAGGTAACTTAAGCGCAACGCACTTTGACAGGCCATCGGCAATGGTGTTCTGAGCTCTTGGAACATGCTCTATCTGCAGGCCGTCAAAGTGCTCTTCTAGTTTTCTCACTTCATCGACGTAAGCTTCCATCAACAGACTCTGATAGCTCTTATTTATTTGGCGGACGACAAGTTGTGAGTCACCCCGGACAATGAGCTTCTTGATCCCAAGGTCTGCCGCGATCCTGAGACCGGCAAGCAAGCCTTCATACTCTGCAGTATTGTTTGTTGCTTGCTCCTTGGGAAAGTGCATCTGGACTACGTACTTGAGGTGCTCTCCGGTGGGTGCGACAGGAAGTACGCCAGCGCCGGCGCCTTGCAGCGAAAAGGCACCATCAAAGTACATCAGCCACTCTTTGTTTGCTTCCTTGACGGGGATGCTCGTTTCTGGAATTTCTTCATCTGGTGTTGGCGTCCATTCTGCTATGAATTCTGCCAATGCTGTGCTTTGGATAGTTGAAGTACTCTCAAACTTGAGGCCAAAGCTTGACAGTTCCAGTGCCCATTCAACAATCCTGCCTGTCGCTTCTGGATTCTGTAGTATCCTCTTCAGCGGAAAGCGAGTGACAACTGTGATTTCATGTGCTTGGAAGTAATGGCGCAGCTTTCTCGAGGCCATGAGATGGCCGAAAAGCAATTTCTGCACGCCAGAGTACCTTGACCTAGCCCCCTGCAGAAGGGAACTGACAAAGTAAACTGGGCGCTGCACCATTTTGTTTTGTATCTCCTCGCGCATCTGCGCAGATCCATCTTTGTCGGGACTAGAGCTTGCCGGGGAAGCCCCTTGCTTGTCGCTGGATGCGCTTGCCGTGGTTGCTGGCTCGTCATCCGCCTCCCTCTCCGCCACTAACGCAGCACTAACCACTTGATTGGTTGCCGCTATATACAGCAGCAACTTCTCTTGTGGCTTAGGTGCGACAAGTATTGGAGGGGAGGACAGGTATCTCTTCAAGTCTTGCAGCGCAGCCTCTTTCGGAGTCCATTTCATTGGACCTGCCTTTTTCAATAATTTGAAAAATGGCAGGGCGCACTCATCAGACCTAGAGATAAACCTGCTGAGAGAAGCCACGCAACCGGCAAGTCTTTGTACATCCTTGACGCGCTTTGGTGCTTCAATCTGCTCAATGGCCTTGATCTTGTCGGGATTGGCTTCAATTCCCCGCTGAGACACGAAGAACCCGAGAAGCTTGCCGGAGGGGACTCCAAACACACACTTCTCTGGGTTAAGTTTGAGGCTGATCTTGCGCAGATTTGTAAAGGTCTCGTCTAAATCTTGGATCAGAGTTGCCTTGTCCTTGCTCTTGACCACTATGTCATCCATATAGGCTTCCACATTTCTATGTATTTGTGGCTCAAGGGCGACATGGACTACTCTTGCAAATGTTGAACCAGCATTTTTTAATCCGAAAGGCATCCGTATGAAATAGTACGTGCCACATGGAGTAATAAATGCGGTCTTCTCCTCATCCTCTTCTGCCATGAAGATCTGATGGTATCCTGAATATGCGTCAAGAAATGAAAGCAAATCACATCCGGATGTGGAGTCAACAATCTGGTCAATGTGCGGCAAAGGAAATGGGTCTTTGGGACAAGCTTTGTTAACATCGGTAAAATCGATGCAAAGTCTTCATTTCCCATTTGCCTGTTCACGACTACATGATTGGCCAACCACGTAGGATGGAGCACTCCTCTGACAAGGCCTGCTGCTTCCAACTTCTTGATCTCTTCTGCAATGAATTCTTGGCGCTCCACTGCTTGCTTCCTGATCTTCTGTTTGACGGGCCGCGCATTAGGACAAACGACAAGGTGGTGCTCAATTACTTTCCTGGGAACACCGGGGATGTCAGACGGTTGCCACGCAAACACGTCGACATTCGCCCGCAGGAAAGCAATAAGCGCGCTTTCCTATTTAGGGTCGAGAGTGGCACTGATGGTGAAGGTACCACCAGTGCCGTCCTCCTTGGCGGACACCTTCTTCGTTTCTGGCGGAGCTGCCATTGTCTTCTTATACTTGCTGGTGGAGCTCGATGGTGCGTCCTCGACGGCAGCGCAGCACTCCGAAGAGGTGCGCTTGCCGGAGTGGGCATCAGAACTCTTGCCGGACTTGGTCTTCTTCTTCCCCTCGGGAGCTTCAGCGGCAAGTGACTTGCGATCTGTTGCGGCTGCCGCTTCCTGGTAGATCTTGTCGGCGCAGATAAGAGCATCTTTCTTGTCGCCGGGGACAGAGATGACGCTTATCGGGCCTGGCATCTTCAGCATGTTGTATGCGTAGTGAGAGGCTGCCATGAACTTGGCGAGTGCTGGACGGCCAAGTATCCCATTGTAAGGCAATGGAATATCGGCACGTCAAAAGTGACCCTCTCAGTCCTGAAGTTCATCTCGCTGCCAAATGTTACTGGCAACGTGACCTTCCCCTTTGGCTTGCTCCTTCCCGGGTTGATTCCTTGGAATGTTCCGGTCTCTTCGAGCTCGCTGTCAGGGATCTGGAGTTTCTGGAGTACCGCGGAGGAGATCAGGTTCAAGCCGGCCCCGCCGTCAACTAACATCTTAGTGACCTTGAGGTTGCGGATAGTTGGTGAAACCAACATCGGCAAGCACCCGACCGCAGTTGTGCGATTAGGGTGGTCCTCAATATCAAAGATGATAGGCGTGCTGGACCATTTTAGAAGCTTGCGTGACTCGACAGGTGGCTCCGCCGCATTGACTTCCCGCACCCACTGTTTGAGTTGGCGGTGAGAAGTATGCAGAGATGCACCGCCGTCAATGCACAAGACCTCTGTGGCTTTCGGGAACTCCTGCTCACTGGTCTCGACATCCTCCATGTCTTCGTCGTCGTCGTCATCTTCATCCTTGTCGCGGCCGCGGGGAGGTCTGTCTCCTTGCCGCTGCTTGGCCTTGCCGCGGCGTCCTCCCCGGCCGGCGCGCTTCTTGCTTGATTCTCCATCGCCACCTTGGGCCCTCTCCTTGTCGCGTTGCTCGTATTTGGCTTTTTGCTGCTGGACAAGCTGTTCGACTTTCTTGCAGCTCTGGAGGTCATGGCCCTTGGTGCGGTGGATCTTGCAGTACTGCTTGTCGGTGCCGTCCTGCTTGTCGGCGACTGCCACAGCCTGGCAGTTGGTGCATGCGGCAATCTTCTTGCCGGAGCTACCAACTTTGGCTTTCTTGGCACCACCTTCATTGCCGGACTGCTCAACGAGTAGAACTTCTTTGCCTTTCTTCTTCCTGTTCCGCCGCCGGTTTTTCTTTGCTGGGGCAGCATCCTCGCTGTCAGATTCTCCTGCTCCTGCATTCTCTCCAGGGAGTTTCCTCCCTTCCTCAGCACGCGCACACTTGTCGGCCAGGGTATACAGCTCGCTAACGTCTCTGATTTTGCACATCGCCATCTCCTCCCGCATCCTGCGGTTACGCACGTTCTGATGGAACGCGCTGATGACCGCGGCAGGGTGGACATCTGGGATGTTGTGCTGTACACGGCTGAATCTCTGAATGTATTTGCGCAGGGGCTCTCCTTCCTTCTGGGCGAGCAGATGAAGGTCACTCTCTTGGCCATGAGGTTTGTGGCCGCCTGTAAAGGCACCGACAAACTGATGGCATAGGTCTGCCCAGGAGGATATGGAGTTGTCCAGCAAGTGCATGAGCCAGGACCTGACGTTGGGCTTGAGCACCAGCGGGAAGTAGTTGGCAAGGATCTTGTCGTCACGCCCCTCGGCAGCCTGCACCGCGATGGTGTAGATGCTGAGGAACTCCGACGGATGTGACTTGCCATCGTACTTCTCTGGTACGTCTGGCTTGAAATTCTTCATGCTGGGCCACTGGACTTGCCGCAGCTCACGAGTGAACGCAGGGCAACCTACCGCGTACGGCAAGTCGCCTGGTTCCCCTGGCGCATGCATGTCGACAGAGGGCCCAGCGCGCTGGTCTGATTGACGTCGCGCTTCTCTTCGACGCTCGATGCGTGTACGAGCGTCTTCTTGCTGTCGTTCATGAAGAACTTGGCGCTTCTCACGACGAGCTCGTGGATCTGATGATGCAGCGGAGTCGCTGTCGTGGTGGATCCGGCGAGTCGGCGATCTTGGCCTTCGGGGCGGAGAGTGCACAGTGGTTGCACGCCCACCGGTCTTGTCGCCACCGACTCGTGCCTGGCTGGCTTGCTGCGGCTGCGACGTGCTCGGCTGCTGTTGAGTGTCGCCGTTGGCAAAGCCGATGAGACTCTGAATGGCGGCCCTCCAGTCCTCGATCTTGTCTGCTGTTGGAGGGTAGTCCAGGAGCAGTTGAGCTCGCGCTAAAGCTTCTGCTGCAGTGGCGGGTGGCAGTGGCGAACGGTGCGAGGAGCGGGATATGCTCGGACTTCTAACTATGTTAGAAGGAGCAGTATCCCGTCCAGGCGACCGTGCCTCGCTCATGCCAGCATGTTGGCGTGCATGCTGGTCTTGAGTACTTCGGGTTCCACCAGCTCGATCTTGGTCCAGCAAACGCATGGTACTGTGAGTACCATGACGCTGCCGGTCCCGCGCCTCCTGAGATGGGCGCGGTGCATGTACGGACGCCGAGGTCTTGGAGTGCGCCCGGTCGTTGTGGGAGCCGGCTACGCCGCCGACAGGCAGCGCAGCCTTGTCCTTGGACCTGGCAGCACCGTGAGCTCCCTCGTCGACGCCCGTTCTTCCGCCGGCGCCTGCCCCATCAGCCGTTTGCTCCGGCGGTGGTGGGCTCGGCGCGGACGGAGCGGCCGCCTCCGAAGCCTTCTTCTTTGGCGACATGTTAATGAAGGTGACGAAGGTCTAGCTCGCGTGAACGCCGGATCTGGTTCACACAACCTCGACGCCCCCTACTTGGCGCGCCAAAAGATGTCGGGGGACTAATACACGAACTCCTATGGGACCGGCGGACCGAGTCCCTTTCGGTTTGGCAGGGGCGGAGGTCGTGCAAAGAGAGGATCGAGGCGAAGCACACGAGCAGTTTACCCAGGTTCGGGCCGCACGGATGCGTAAAACCCTACTTCTGCTTTGTGGTTTGTATTGAATTCTTGATCGGGAGCGTGGAGTGCTACAGTACACACCAGCAGCTAACGAGACCGAGCGTGAGTGTTCTGTGAGCTAGCTCCCCCTCTACGTTGCGCACGGGCCTCCTTTTATATGCTCAAGGGGTCACCGACAGGTGGCAACGGAGACGAAGGGTAAAAATGGAAAGGTGCTGCGGTAGGTACAGCTACCTGCTACAGTGTATCATACCTAACCCTAACGGCAGGGGACAAGGGCATTAAATGCCCGTCTGTGTCGCCTAAACGGTGCAAAAGGGACCGTCAGGGACGCCACTGCTCGCCATGATGGCAATCTTGTCAGCGCCGCTCGCCACTGCGCACCGCTGGCTGCACAGCTTCCTGCCACGCACGCCTGGAAGGGTCCCAGAGCGACACGTTGGTGGATGTGCTGGAGCGCGGGCACAGAGTGGTGGTTTGCCGCGGCAAGCGCCTTGCCGCGGTCGTTGTCTTGTCGCGTCCGGGAGCTTGTCGCTCACCGGGCCTTGCCGGGACGCGAGGCGCGTCGCGGCAAGTTCCTTGAGATGCCTTGGGTCGCCTTCCCGGCAAGCTCCTCTTGCCGGGGTCTTGTCTCCTGAAGCGCCTTGCCTTGGTTGGCCTTCCCGGCAAGCTCCTCTTGCCGGGGTCTTGTGGTGTCTTGGTTGGATACTTTGTTCTTGAATGGCTCCAAAGGAACCACGGAGGACCTTGGCGGTCACCCGGCAAGCCTTGCCGTGGGATGCTGCGACTGCCCGTGCACAAGTTCGGGATACTAGGGTACCCCTACTCTAGTACACCGACACAATAGTACCAGTTCGTGGCGGCGATCAATAGTACAGGTTCATGGTGAACCTTTAGTACCGGTTCATGCCACGAACCGGTACTAAAGAGGCTGTGGCAGCGTGCGGTCAGGCTATGGCCCCACCATCACCATTTAGTGCCGGTTCGTACCACGAACCGGTACTAATGAGGTTATGGCAAGCTGCTTTTAGTACCGGTTCATGGCATGAACCAGTACTAGAGTTTCTTAGTAAGCTGTTTTTTAGTCCCACCTCGCAAAGAGAGAGGCACTAGGAGCAGTTTGTAAGCCCTGAGTGCAGATACGATGAAGAAGAGGCTCAATGCTCACCTGCACGTTGCTTAGCTTCAAGCCTTGAGGAATATGGTAGACTGCACGGAGCTATGTGCAGTGCAGTTTACACTATTCCGAAAGGCTTGAAGCTAATTAATGAGCGTTGCACATCTTTTTTATTTTTAATAACTTATTACAACTCCGGACTTCTTCTGTTACGGCAAAAACTGGATGCACTTCGTGTACAAACTGGACAATCTCTTTCAAAGTATCAGGTCCGGTCTCGGACGAAAACTCATCTGTTACACCAGCACTTCATTTTTTAAACTTATTATAACTCCAGACTTTTTGTGCATTCAGTATGCACCATTCAAAGCCACGCCATCAACTTTCAACCATCAACTTGGCATGGTATATAAAAATAAATGAATAGAAGAAAAGAAAAAAAGCAGAAAAGACAAAAAACAGAAAAGAAAAAAAGCAGAAAAGAAAAAAACTACAGCAGAAAAGAAAAAATCTATATAAAAAACTACTCAGAAATAAATAGAAGAAAATAAATATAGTAGAAAAGGAAAAAACTACTCAGAAATAAATAGAAGAAAAAATAAAGCATTAAAGAAAAAACTATATATAAAAATTTGGGGCACTACCTTGTGGGCCTGCTAGACCACGGGTGTGCAATTTCAGGCCCACAAGGCCCAGCAGGCTCATAGGGCAGTGCGCCATAGTTAGGCCCAGAAGCCTGCTTTATAGAGAAGTTCGAAAGGGCAGCCACAGCTGGGTTTATAAACCAGTGCGGCTGCCCTTCGCCTGGCGAGGTGGGACTAAACTTTGTGCACCACAGGTGGCAACGCACCACCTTTAGTACCGGTTGGTGGCTCCAACCGGTACTAAAGGCCTCTCCTATATATACAACACTTACAAAAATTTTCAGTTAGTTCCTGTTCGTCTTCGTTGCCGCCCCCGTCCCCGCCCCGTATCGCGCCCCGTCCCCGTTGCCGTCGTCGCGCCCTAGCCGTCCCCGACGTTGCGCACCCCGACCGTCCCCGTCCCCGTCATCACGCGCGCCCCGGCCGTCCCCGCCCCCGT